>NC_057802.1:153092229-153408167 GCF_018294505.1 Triticum aestivum
GTGGAGAGGGGAAGTGGAGTAGTGGATAGGGACAGGGAGGCGCCAACCTCTTAATGTTGTGGGCGGGAGGCCGGCGGGAAAATGTGGCGGGAACGGGCGCATGCAGTTGGACACGTGGTGGCGGCCATTAAATGGCTCGTTTCCCTGTGATATAAGTGGCTACGAGATTCGTACGTGCGACTGCACCATTGGAACAGAAAGAAGAGAGAGGAAGAGGCCGCGTGGGCGGGTGACGAGAGAGGTGAAACTTCCCGCACGAGTGGTTAGGTTTGGATCGTGCTCCAAAACACCAAAACATCGGCCCCAACCTCCAAATATGGAGGCTATGAACCTGGTTTTGGAGTGCGTTGCATATTTTGGCGATCCAGAACCATATGGCGACTGGTTTTATCTGTTGTTTCGCCGTAAACGCGGTTATTTTGGTAGTCGGATCCTTTTGGCAACTCTGCTAGAGTTGCTCTAAGTTCAAGTATTGTTTGAATCATTTGAAATGTGAGAGTGAACCTCAAGCAGATTTTCTGCCTCAGGGTTATGTGTTTTGGTAGCTGTGAACAACTAGCTATTCCTAGTTACTAGAACAAATGATCTGGAACTAATTATACTCTAGGTCCTCATATTTGTTTTTGCGTGGACGCCTGAAAGGAAGGATCATTCCTTCTCTTTTAGTTGTCAAAACAAAGTGAACTGACAATCCCTATAACACATATTGCAGACAAACCATCGTATCACTACAAGGATACAAAGGCGCATTTATGGGCATGCTACTAATGTGGCTATCAGACCTTTAGATGAGGAGAAGGCAGTACAAGTTGCTACAGATCTCATTGGAGAAGGCTTCATCTTTTCGGTATTTTCTAAGCCATTGTTTAACTTTATGTACCTTGCTGTAATACAAGCAATTGAAAATTCACCAAACAGTAATAGCCTTATGCTATGTCTCTGGTTGTAGGTTGCTGTCGCTGCTTTAATTTTCGAGGTGCAAAGAAGTGCTAGGTCAGAGGCTAGAAAGGAGGAAGCTCGTAAACAGGAACTTGAGGTAGTACTGTATATATTTTTCACTTTATTATATTATTTCTCTACATTGTCTTACTTCTTTGCTTAGTTCACTGAAATCAGTTAAATGGACTATGCTAACATGTCCATGCATGCCACGTTCGCTATTCAGTCCTATAGCGGTTAATTTTTATCTTGAGAAACACCGCACACCAGAAAACCGTATCTATAAGCCCCTATTGTGTAGCCATCGGACAGACTCAGTGCTAGAAGCTCCCACACCAGGTGGAATCTGGGGAAGGATTATACAAGGCAAGCCATAGAAATAGAAGAAGTTATACTTAAATTCTTCAGATAAAGCTCTTTCCATTGCACATTTTGTGTTAACCAAGTTTATTAAATGCACAATTTGATACATTCGCAGATATTAGGATGTCTCTGGTGTCTTAAGAACACAGGATTTTACTAGGGATATTTTTGAACTAAATCTCAAGCAACCCCTCATCCAAACATCCTGATTAAGTCACTACCAGAAACTGATCATATTATCATTCCTAATTTGTTGTATCAGGTGATAGTTCGTACATGTTATGTTACTATCAGCCTATCAGGTCAAAATTCATACATGGAATGGACATGCAGATACTAATTTAATATGCTAGAAGATTTTATTCAACCATCTCGCCACCATCTTGAACGCCTCTCTTCTGAAAACATGTGGAAGTATGTAAATACCTGGGAGGCTAGGAATTAACCCAATAAGCATACAAAAGGTACTAATGACGACGACCACAGGCTGTTCTTTCCATTTCCATCTGCGTTGGTCATAGTTATAGAGAATGGCTAGGGCCTACAAAATTTAATCTAGCAAATCATATTACCTTTATATGGTTGACAAATATATTTTCGATGGGTGGAATGTACAAGTTGGAGAATGATGGGGTTGATAAGATAAGTGCAACTATCACATGTTATAGATTTTGCAACTTATTGTTTAATTGGCATTTGCTCAAATATGGGGGGAGAGGAAATCAAATTGATGAAGCTGCACAAAACTGAGCAAATTCAGAATTATGCTAATTACGAAAGAGATTTCTGCAATTTCTATTTGTTTCGTATATTCTTTTAAATCCCATACAGTCGATTAGAATGTTGGTATATTAAAATAATAGCATTTTGGGTAATCGACAGTAGAGTAGTTTATTAAGTTAATGCCTCGTGGCAAGTTAATGTTGTACACATAGGTTTCGATTAGAACACATATGTTCAATTGTTTTCCTTCCCAGTTTATAATGTTTTTCACTCATCATAGGTTTGATTATATACATAGGCTTCGATCATATGATTTAGCTTAATGTTTTTCACTGATCCACAGGAACTGAGACAAAAGGAAGAGATTTTAGCTAAAGATTTAGAAGATCTCAAGCTGAAGCTGGCTGAACTTGAGCGCCTCGCCAAAGGCCGGGGCCTTTCTGGAATATTGAACTTCAAAGGTGTCAATGCAGCAGATAGCAGCAAGGAAGCAACACCTGCTTGATTTATCGATTCAACTTTGGTCAGGAGAAAGGGGGATGTTGTGTTGTTGAGTTTATGCACAAAGCACCTCACAATTGGCTAATTGGTTTCTTCTGTCACAGTTCTTTGATATTATAGCCATGCCCATTCTTTGGGTGAATGGATCAAATTTTATGGTGGTTGATCCATTAGACATCCTGAAATAATAGAGTGATTGTGTGAGGAAAAAGCCCGGGTACTTTTGGGTAAGTGACCGCAGAACAAGATATAAAGATGAATGTATTCTTACTTTGGGCCTTTGGCTCGCTAACACATAAGTGAGAAGTATGATTGTGCTGTGGGCTCCCAACAGATTATTATCCGAAATTTCTCCTCAACCATGTATGTCGGTGGTCCATTGTGAGAGACTGATACCAAGGCAGAATGAAACGGTTTGTTTCACCTGATTCTATTTTTTTTTGCTGAACACATATGTGAGCCGTGGACTTGTAAACGATTAATCATAATGTTGTGTTGTACGGAGTATAATTGAAGATGGCCTCTCCATTTTTCTGAAGAAGACATGTACAACTGATGTCATGTTCTTTTCTGCTGATGCATTCTGGAAGGATTGCTGTTCAGGTACAAGATGTACACATCAGTGCTTTCTTATTTTCTTAGTTTAGTGGATCACACATGTCTCATCTTGCAGTGTTTCCTTGAATAAAAATGCATTTTTGTATTGCATAGAAACTGAAGACACGTGTTGCATGAGTTACTCCATGCATGCGTCACGTGACATAATTGCATGGTCTGTGAAATGAAACTACTACGTGTACTGAACTACTGATTATATGTGTGGTTTTGCGCGTATGCTTTTGTACAATGTATCAGTAGAAGTTTCCATGGGCCTATCTATTTGTTCGGTGAAATCTTCCTGTGAGCAACCTACAAAACCGCAAACCCTACTTCCACCTTACTATCTTTGGGAGCGCATATATACGCGTAGAATCGTACACACGCATCTCTCTCCTCTCTACACTGTGTTGCGTAGCCCGGACCGACATGACCGGCGGCGTGAACGGCAACGGCGGAGGCGGTGGGGGCGGCGGCGGGGCGTGCGCGGTGTGCAAGCACCAGCGGCGCAAGTGCGAGCCCAACTGCGAGCTGGCCGCCTACTTCCCGGCCAACAGGATGAACGACTTCCGCGCGCTGCACCTCGTCTTCGGGGTGGCCAACCTCACCAAGCTCATCAAGGCCAACGCCACCGAGGCGGCGCGCCGCCGCGCCGCCGAGACGCTGACGTGGGAGGCGCGGTGGCGCGAGCGCGACCCCTCCGAGGGGTGCTACCGCGAGGTCTCCTGCCTCCGCCGCGAGAACGCCGTGCTGCGCGCCGAGAACGCCGCGCTCAGGCGCCGGGCCGACCAGTGCGCGTGCTGTGTCACCACGTTGCAGCAGCAGCAGCAGCAGATATTGCTCGTCTCGGCTTACAACAACGGCGCCCGGCCCCCCGGCGGCGTGCTGCACGGGGCCAGCGCCGGAGTCGTGCCCGGCGGCTTCTACAGCGGCAATGCCGGCGCCGTCCGCGCCGCCAATGGCAACGGGGCGATGCCCGCGCGCCCTCACGTGTCAGCTCCGGCGCCGCAGACGACGATGGTCGGATGCGCGCAGGGCGACCGGCACCACGCCGCGTCCGGCGGAGCGAACGGCGCCGGCGCGCCGAGGCCCGGGGCAGCTGGTCAGGCGGAGCCCAGGGAGAAGAGCAGCGCGAGGTAAGTTGAGGACGCTTCTCATTCTTCCGTTGAGGTGGAGGTTTGCATTGCATGGTGGATATATATATGGGCTTCTTCTATGCGTTGTGTTTTTGCAACTGCAGGTGTGACGCTCAGCGCACAGCTAGCTAGCAGTGGGCTATGGGAGAAGATGAAGGCAGAAATTCAACCGTTTCATATGAAATTCATGTCCTAAGTAGGAAAAAGCCCTAAGTGTTGGTTTTGGAATAAAAAGTACTCCCTCCGTCCCATAATATAATAGTGTCAAAAACGTTCTTATATTATGGGACGAAGGGAATACTAGCTTTACTCTTTTTTTTCTTCTTCTGCTTGAGCAGGACATCTAAAGTTCAAAGTGTAAAAACTCAGCTTTGTATAACTGGTGATTCATTTAATTAGAAGCCAGAAGATGATTCATGCAGTTTAGAGACTTTCAAGCTATACTTGTTGATTTAAGCAGCTGGTCATCCTGCTGCAAATCTAGAACCTCAGTTGCATTCAGTATTATCCATTCAGGAAAAGCACATGAACTGGAGTAGTACACCTCACAAGTCACAAATACTATAGGGACTAAAAACACAGGAACGGAGAGAGTAGCTTTGGAGGGACAGGAGGAGAGGCATTGCCTTAATGTATTGCTACTCGATGAAATCAATAAGATTATCTAAACTCCTGAGTACGGGCCCTGGTGAAACTGATAAAGATTTCTCCCCAAATGTGACCGAGAAAAAACTTATGAGCGCACAAATTCTATGTCGGCACAAACTGGAGATGACTCACGATAGCAAAGCGCTCAGACCGGTTGGATCAAACTGAGAGTGCATGACAAGGGTCATGGTTCATTCAAATCAACAATGACACAAATAAATGTGTCCAATATTTTCTCAAGTAGTATCAAATATCAGCATGCGGATGGAGATGCATGTTATATTCGATATTTCTAATAGGAACAGAATATTAGGATTCCTTGTGCTACAACCTCAAAAGAAACTGAAAATTCTACACTCAAGCCATATAACTCAGATGTTCACCAAAACCAAGCAGGATACTGCGGGAACAGCCATAGGGATTTAACGAGTCTCATCGGGTACTGCTGCTTCACCCTCTCTTACCAAACCAGCATCACCATTGCTAATCAAGAGGAACCAAGATAAATATATCAGTCAATTCATATGAGCATGACATTATAACCAGCAAGATTGCAACAAAACATCACAGTAGGTTTAAGCTAGGAGACCTCACCTTGACTGACCAGAGCCTTGCAGTGAGGGTGAGTCAACTTGCATTGTTACAGGGCCATCATTTACCAATGAAACCTGCAAAAGTTCCCAATTGACATGCATTCTGGAAAGTGTAATGTGAGACAAGTCAGTTATAGCATCTGTTACTGGGGGGCACCTTCATCATTGCTCCAAAAATGCCATCTGCCAAGAAGAGATGAAGTAGGGACAATTGTCAGGAATAGGTTCAATGCGACAGTGACTTCTAGCAGGGATCCTTCAAATGTACAGGAACAGATAGCAAAAAAACAGAAATAGCAGCCTCAATATTGTATTATGCGAAAACCATATAATCAATAAACTGGCATACTCATGGCAAGGTATCAGGGGAGTACAAATCTGAACAAGAAGAAAGTATTCTTAACTTACTAATAATATAACAGAATATGCCGTAAATTGAGTTTTTACTTTATAATGGAACAGTCGGACAGTCCGTGCAGGAACATTGAGAAATATGAGAAAGTATCCATACATCGGTTACCATGTGAAAACCTCAATAGGAATACAGGTGAACTTATGTAAAGAAGATCGATTTGATGATGAAGCACTCAAGATGGCCAACTTCATAAACGTATTATGCAATATTAGAAGCATGAACATATTACCTTTAACTGAATCAGTTTTGTACGACTTTTGAAACTTCTCGACCAAAGAAGCGTAGAAAGGTTTTGCTTTCGCAGGTGGCATAGCCACATGGAAATCTGGCTTGTTACCCTTCAGGATTCCATATAAGGTAAATTGGCTCACTGAATAGGATAACAACTTAGAAAAAGAATAAATAACAACATATCAACTGTTAAAGGTTATGCCATTGCAGATACAGAAGTAGAGAGAGCAAGTTGCATTGTATTACCTAACAGGACTTCAAAGTTCCGCTGCATAACCTGCAGAAAGTGAAACGCAAAATAAAGTTCAGGGGGTAATCAACATGCTGAATGCTCTCCTAAGCAGAATTGCTTATAGATGACTCTGAGGCTTACGCTCTGATCCCATGCTTTTCCAGTCTTCTCATTAGTAAACAGCCTCATATTCAGGACCTTCCGACAGCTACGGAAATAGAGTGTTAGCATGAAACAGACACCATCACAACGAGATATATTTACTGGACATTTCAGTATAAACAAATTCTCTGTTGTCAGAAAAGTAACGGTGACAAGTGAGTCACTGGTACATGAATTGCACAAAAGTTAAGCAAAACTTTCCAAATTACAGAGTGTCACAACAGAATCCTTCAAGCACCAGAATACAGCACCAAGTACACATCACTATTTATTGATACGCTAACGATTGTCATCTTAATCACTCAATCCACCAAAAGGAGTAATCAATTACACATCATTCACCCAGATTCCGGTGGAATACCTCCCTGCGAGAGGGAGAGGGTGCCGAGGATTAGGAGGGAGAGGTCAGAGGTGGGTTCATTACATGTAGTCGGCGTCGGAGCTGGTGTCAGCCTCGTGAACGCCGACGAGGACGAGGAGGCCCGGGCCGATCGCCGACACCACTTGCCCTTCCACCTGCTACCCCCGCAAAGACCAATCAGCGCCCACCTCTCCCAATGATTCCGTGCAGGATACAGCGGATGTGGCGAACTGAAGAGGAAGCGGTCACCTCGACGCTGGCCGAGAGGACGCGCTGCACCACGGCCCTCATTCCCTTCCTTCTGGCCTCCGCCGCGGCGAGGCTCCGAGCTTCCTGCGAGTGGGCGAGTCGCCGGAGACGGCAGTCGGCGACTGTGGTGGGCGGGTGGGCGGAGTGAGCAGCGGAGGCCTCAGCGAGGGTCGACGGGCCGGTAAAAATGCCCATGATTTATTGGGTCTAACAGGCCGGGCTTTGCCAGGATCACATTTTGGACCGGGCTTTGCCAGGATTTGCACTCTTGACATTTTTTTTTCCTGTTAGAGCTTGGCATTTTTTTGCCACTTGTTAGAGCTTGACTTAGAAATATCCAATTGTATTGTTTACTTGTTGTCAAAACACTATTTTCTACTCCCTCAGTCCCATAATATAAGAGCGTTAGTGTCAAAAACGCTCTTATATTACGGGACGGAGGGAGTATTTTCTAGGAGTAGAAAAATAGTGTTTGACTTTTGACAACATGTAAAAGATAACAGTATCATCACCAAATTTATCTCACGGCCATGAAATTTACGTGGAAAATAGCACTAATTCCATTAACATACATGAGTCTGGGTATATATATACGTACAGATTGTTTGGGAATCTTACATCTTTACACCTGATTTGTCCAGAAATCCATCTTACAACATGGTCACTCACCTAGCTACGAGTGCAGAGGCGCACAGCACACTGCTGTTCGTCACATTCTACAACCACCTCTAAGTTCTTTATTCTTCACCCATATGGACAACAAGCACAGAGAATTTTTGTACCAATTGCTGATCTTGCATCCACTCTTCTGATTTATGAAGCCCGAGTAGTATTTTCTGCCTCCACGGCAACATCCTGCACATTGCCATCTTCCGTTGTGGGATGGACATCCATCGGCTTACCCTCTATTGTAACAGGCCCTTCATTCACCACCAACTCACGTCCATACGCATCGGCCTGCTCCGGGACATCCGGCGTCTTGTCGTCCCGTCTCTTCATGGAGATCTTCCTGCTCAGTGTGCTTGTCAGTGATCTACCCGGCTCCCCTGCGTTCTTCTCCACCACCTTCACCATATCTTCTGTCAAACTTCCCGCGTCTCCTCCTTTGCTTGCATCGTCGCTGACCACAATCTTTATCGATGTCCGCTTCTCGCCAAGCTCCTTCAGGTTGGGACGTGGGGTTCGGGGGAGCTTCGGATCAAGATCCGGCGAACCTTGACGCGGGGTCCGCGGGAGGTTCGGATCAAGCTCTGGTGCACTCTGAGGACCAGGACTTGTGGGGATGCTAGGGTCAATGAGATCGCGAGAGCTCCCCTTCTTCGAGTTCCTCCGGAAAAATGAGCCCATATTGAACATACCGCCACGACCACTCTTTGGGGTAGGAGTAGGAGGGGCTTCCTTTGATATGTCAACCTCTTGGAGGATCTCCGTGTCTGGATTACGTGCCCGTCCTTTCCTGGATTCCCATGTCTGGGGAACACCAGTTCCAGGGCGATGTACATATACACCTCCAGGTTGCTCTTGTCCATCAAAGTCAATGTGCTCAACTTCATCCAGTATAACTTTCCTTTCTTCAAGCAGCTTAGCAGCATCCGACTTGCTATCAGCAGAGGTGGGCAGTGGCAGTTTCGCATCAGTTTTCGCTGGTGATTCTTCCAAACTCGTTGTTGCCTCCGTCTCCTTCAAAAACATTCGGGATAGAGTTATTCTACAATAATCATGTCCTTGTGAAGAGATGGTAATCTAGTTTTACCATTCATTGAGGTGCTACCTTGCTACCATCGTCAGATGACCACCAAAAAGGTCTTAAAAACTATGGCCTAAAAGTTAAGAATGTTATCACCAACCTCTGATACATCTTCAATCGTTATAGCCAGGTGGATCCTTCCTTTCTTGACATTCTTCAGCGATATCCATTTGTCATGTCTTTGTCCACCTCTCAGTTCATTTACGTCTACGGTACATTCTCTGTAAACAAATTGGAATTCATCATGTATTTATTTTTCTTTCAGTAAAGGACCAAATATATCTGTTCAGTAAGAAACAGCACACAAGGGCCAATTTTCAAGCCAAGATAAAACAAATGCCAGAACTCATCTTTTAGGGACCACAGCAGAATCACAACACTGCTCATTGCAAATATTTTTTTTCGAGAAAACGCAAGAAGCTTTGCATATCGATGCATTGATAGAAGAAAAGGTTATGTACATGTTCATTGCAAATATAGTTCTACAGAAAATTAAGGATCAAATGTCCAAAGATTGGCATTTAAAGATTTGCTAATTGCTCCTCCATGTCTCAAATACAAGACAATACATATGTTATCCTATGGATCTCCTGGTTAGAGTTTCATATAGCAAGATGAGTTCAGAAAAAAGAACATACCCAAGCGAGTCATCAAACATGTGGTCCTTATCGCGAACTTCCATAACAAGTTCATTTGATGCTTCCCACGACGTGATGGGTATCTTGAATTCCTCAAACCATTTAGGAGATAATGTTTTCCTCTGTATTTGAGTTTGGAATTTAAAAAGACCAATACGACCTCTGACATAAGGGTCCGACAGCCCTATAAAATAGAACATTAAATGTTTGAAACAAAGGATGAATAATGCAAACATTTCGACAGGGGCAGCCACAGCCGCAGGTAATTCTCACCGTTTATATCAGCTGGTTTCATGTCAAGCCCTTCCAAAATCTCAAGTTTCACATATGCAACAGGAGGTCTCTCCTCAATGTTGAACCAGTTATTTTCTGCAGAATGTTAGATATTAATGGAAAGCAAGTAGATAACATAGCAGAAAAGGGTTAGAAGATTTATCATCACAAAAAGTATTAAAATGAGAAGTATCATTCTTCCAAAAAGTAGGACAAAGTACAGATGTTATTTAACTTTAAGCACGATCATATTAGTTTTACTTGTGCCAGCACACTCAACTAAATAAACGAGTGAAAAATGTTGGTTCATATTAACTCTACACCATAGGGCGGGCCTGGCGCAGTGGTAGAGTCTCTCCACTTGTGGCCTGGAGGTCCTGGGTTCAAACCAGCCTCCTTGCAGAAATTCCCTTCCCCAGACCCCACCTTGTGTGGGAGCTTTCAGCACTGGGTACGCCCTTTATTGACTCTACACCCTATCTGAACTACTTGATACTACTAGTATTTAGTGAAGTAATATTTCTGAAACTGTAATATTTAGACCAGCAGGAAGAAAAGACGATTTCTGATGGTGAAAGGGTCGGATGAGGATATTCAGAACCTCAAGTTCCTCCTCCTTTGCTTTCAGGAAATGTCGGGTCTCACAATTAATTTTGCCAAGAGCGAGGTAATGATCTTGGGATATTCTCAGTCGGAGGCCCAGCGGATTGCTAATCGTTTAAATTGCCACTTGGGATCCTTCCCGACGACTTACCTTGGCATGCCACTTAGTGACACACGCCTCCTGGAGAAGGATTTCCGTCCAATAATCGCCAAGCTCCAACCTAGGATGGAGCCATGGCAAGGGAGATGGCTTTCCAAAGCCGCTCGAGTGATTCTGATGAACTCCTTCCTTATCAGCCTATTGATGTATATCATGGGATTCTATAGTTTACATGAATCCCTCCATCATGAGGTCAGTAGACTCCTTTCCCGATTCTTCTGGGCGGGAGAGAACAATAAACAGAAGTACCATATGGTGAAATGGTCCGAGATCTGTAAACCTAAGGACCAAGGAGGCCTTGGGGTCATTTCCTCCAAGCGGATGAATATTGCCCTCTTATCCAAATGGCTTTGGCGGATCCAGACTGATGAAGGTGGCCTGTGGCTTGAGATTATCCGTGCGAAGTACCTTCGCGGGCAACCGCTGGCTTTCGCGCCTAGGTCTGGAGGGTCCCAATTCTGGCAATCGGTGATTCGTCTGATGCCGGTCCTGCGCATTGGGACTTCCATCAGAGTAGGTACCGGATCAGCCACCTTATTTTGGCTGGATAGATGGGCTGGTACCCGCCCCTTTGCGGAACGTTTTTTTGCGTTATTCTCGATCTGTGTCCGCCCACAGATCTCCGTGGTTGTGGCCTTGGCTAACTTAGGTGCGATTGCCTTCCGCCGTACCTTCAGGGCGGTGGAACTTGAGCAATGGGATGAATTGCTCGAGTGTATTGCCCTCCACTCCCCCTCTCTGGAGCCCGATGCGCTATCTTGGCACCTCGAGCCAAGCGGCAGATTCTCGACTAGATCCCTGTACCAGGCGATTGTTCCCACTCCTGGTCCGGTGGAACTAGCGGTGCTTTGGGAGATCAAACTCCCCTTGAAGATCCGCATATTTCTCTGGCAATGGGTTAGAGGTCACCTTCCCTCGGGCACAGAGGTCCGTAAACGTAATGGCCCTGGGGATGGCCTCTGCCCCATTTTTCTGGTACCGGAAGACTGCAACCACATCTTCTTCCGGTGCCCGGCGGCACAGTTCTTATGGAGTTGCTTCCGGGAGGTGGTTGGTGGCAGTTGGTGCCATGACAACCTCCCGGATTTGTTCGGGGAGGTCCTTAGACTCCCCTGCACTAGTCGCGCCCCCATTTGGGTGGCTTTGGGTACCCTTGCTTGGTCCCTTTGATGTACCCGTAATAAACTAGTCATCGAACGCGTGATTCCGTCTCGTGTGACTGATGTGATCTATAAAATGTGTGGCTTCTTACAGCTCTGGAGACCGCTTAGCAAGCGGCGCGACCGAGACGTCATCGACTACATTAGGTCATCGACAACATCATGGCGGGTCTTCGTTCCTCGGCGGCGGCTTTTGCTCCTCCACCTCCACCACCACCACCGCCTCCCGAGCCGGATTAGCGGTTCTTTTTAGCTTTCTTTGGGGCTTGTTTTGCTGTGCCCCCAGCATGACTCTATGACTTGATTGTACTTTGTACTACTATGTTGGATGCTCGGTTCTTTGCTTTATAATTAAAGCGGGGGGAAACCCTTTTTCGTAAAGACGATTTCTGAAACACAAGCATGAAACGGAAGGTTACTTCTTACCAGAAGGAGTAGATGAGAACTTTTCCATGTTGATGACAAGCATATTGGGCTGGAAAAAGAAAAGATGCATCAGCAGTTAAAATATCATAATTAAAGGTAAGATCTGTATTTCTGAATGGGGCAGAGTGATCTAACCTCAACTAATGTCTGCCCAAATGCAGTATCCATCAACTTATCCTGGACAAAGAAATAGAGGAGACCAAGTGAGCACTAAGAAACATATTCAACAATGTCACCAAAAGGTCTAGAAAAAGGAAAAGTATGACATGTGGGGCAGTTACCAGCCATCCTGAAATTCCTGGAAACTCAGTGACATCAAGTCCGTGGCCAACGAGTGGTTTTACCGTCATTTGAAAATAAGGAGGCTCCACAAAGCATAGTCTTAGACGGCCAAGAAATGGCCAACTCCGAACAAACTTCACACCAAGTAAAACCTGCAGTGAACATATTTTTGTACTGAGAACAAGGTAAGGATAAGGGGAACAAACTGACTGGTGTCTCTAATGAATGATAATTTACTGAAATTCAGATTGAAACCTTTTCTTCTCTTCTCTTTACTCCAGAAGGATTTTGCATATCTTTTACAACTACATCAGTACACTTTTAACAGTTGAGGATCTCTTCTTTTTTTTCCCTTTTTTAAGAAGATACATGTAGGCCACTGCTGGCTCCAAAGTTGTCGTTGGCTTCATTAGGATTATATCAGTACTAGCAATCTACCTACAGATGCAAGAATAATATTTGTTTCCATTCACTCTACAGGGCAGCCACTGAGCAAACTAGCCTCCACCATGGTGAGAAATGGTCATTCCATTCCTCCACTGAGCAAACTAAATCTAGGTGTTGTGTCTATTTTGAGTAAGGAAAAACAGGCAGCCTTAACCAATTTTGAGCAAGAGGTATAATAAAAAATAATGTGTTATTTTTAAGGAGCAAAAGAATTCTGCTATACATGTGTATTTGCTTAGTCTTGTACATTTTCTCCATATAATATCCGAAGAACCAAGTTGCCAATCACTTGATTAGTGATAGAATGATGGTGCTAACTAGGTGACTTGCCTTTCCTTCGACATGCATCCTAGTCAAATGCATGTTTGCGGTCATTCCAAGTCCCACACTCTTATGCAGCTGCATGGCAAGCACAACACTCATATCTTCAGCAGATAGGAAGTTCATCCCTAGCTCCAAAACCTGGGTCAATCGATCGGATGGCATACAGATCATTACAAATGTACATCCCACGGAAGGGAAAGGAAAGAATCAGATCAAAAGAAAGTAACGCCCACCAAATGGTCATCATCTGATGTCTCAGGCAGAACTCTCATCGAGGTAAATATTGGTGAATCCCTACCCATGTAAAGCTCCTGGACACTTGCTTTACTCTGCACAAAAACTACATGAATTGAGCCATACTCACTTAAGGTGACTTCAAAAAACAAGGTTGAACTAGCAGTTTTAAGTTAAAAGCCATGCAATAGAACCTCATCATGAATGTAAGACATTAGTGGAAAGGACGTAGATATAGCAGGAAGATATAAAACATACAACTATCCAAGGTTTGAACTTATCCAAGAACCACGGTATGATGGGCCGTAAAAGTTGTGAAACAATCTTCTCCATACAGATAGGCCACATCTTTTTGACTGCATGATTTAACCAACGTACTGATTCTCCATCAGAAAGCAGCTGATAGAGAAAACAAAATGAGTTTAGTGTGGCCACAGATCACAACAAAGTTAAAAGCAAGAAAGGGTATGCTAGCCTAGTCAACCAAGTTCATCCTTGTAATAATTGACACAAACATTGATTTTGGATTGCAGAAAAGGTGCATACTCTTTGTTGGTAGGCAGATTTCATTTCCGCATGTTGTATTCGCTTCCGCAGTCTCATTGCGCAGCGGGCATTTACCTACAATAAAAACAAGCATAGTTTAAATTTTAGTTCTGGAACCAAACAGCCATGATAAAGTCATACGTATTTAGTTCAGATTTTCTGGTATCTAGCCATATTCATGCAAACATCTAAGCCATTATCTGGAAGGTTAAAATTTGTGCATCTGAAGCTAGAACTTAGTAGTAACAAAAGTCATATAGAAGAAAAAACATTTCAAATGGAAACAGGGGGTAAAATAAGGAAAGAAAATTAGTGCAGTAAAGACAGCTCAAAGCAACTACTGATTGGCATTGATTGGCAATACCAGGGAAATATTTAATAAAGTGACAAGGCGGCGTCTATCTCAAATACATTACATGCTTTAATTATTAAAGTGAGGTTAGTCGAGAGAAATCTTGTTGGAAATTCATTGATCCTGCTCAATGCTTATGAAATTATATTGTGATTTACCAATCCCTAAAAGTTGGTGCGTTGCTGAGCTGCATAGAAATCCTAGGGAGTAGGGACACTAGCTCACCATATCAAATTGTTGTAGCCACAAAACATGGATAGATGATAAATTTTGCTCGAACAACTAATATTTCTCAAACGAAGACATAACTTTCGTGAATTACGAATTTATATGCTTATATTCCATTTAAGGCAACAAAATTTCCACTGTATCATGTAACATGTTTAATAACTTTTTCCCCAGAAATCTAAAAGGAAGTATTCAACAAACTAAAAGTCAAATTCACATTTTCCCTGGAAGCATAGAACCATCAGGTTACAATTTATTAAAAAAAAACATCATATATTGCAGAAGCTGGGCTACAGCGCGGCGTCCCCAATAAATGCCCAAGAAAACGCATAACAGTATGTCTGTCGCCTGTTCCAAGTACTCCTACACATATGGAGAAATCATCGGTACTATGCCCAGCCATAGTATCCTACAAACTCAATTTCACAAAGCATCAGAAACATCATACCAGACCAAATATAATTCCAATAAAGAAAACCAGGTCAAACCGGGCGGCTATAACCCGCAAGCGCAGCCAGGATCATGCACGGTGTGCCTTATAAAGCTCTGTAACCACCAGCTACGTCAGCAGAGACGAGTCCAAGGCACCGGAGAAGTGGGGAAAGAGCAGGAATCTGGGAGCCAAAGCGACGCAGAATAACGGTGCGGTATAAACCCGGATGCAGCAGGCGAGCACGCAGTTCTAGGAACGAAGCCGTATCCCGGGATGGGCGAGGCGGCGGGGCTGAGAGAAGCAGCAGCAGCAGCAGCATACTTGCCATGTATAGGTAGAGGAAGGCGATGAGGAAGACGACGGAGTGGCAGCAGCCGAAGGAGGCGGCGGCCCACAGCGCGAGCAGCACGAGGCCGATGTGGTGCACGATGGAGAGGTCGCCCGCGTCCATCGCTGCGCCGCGCCGCGCCGGCCGGCGATCTTGTTTGCTGCCGCGAAAAGGAGTTGCAGTGGCGGGTTTGTGAATCTGGGTGGAACTGGAACGGACGAGGGGGGCGAGGCGAGGCGAGCGAGCGGGTGCGTGTCCCGGGAAAGGGATTTCTGAAAATGACGGGGTGGTGAGTGAGAGATTATTGTCATCCATGACTGACCCGAGCCGACACGTAAGAAAGTGGCAAGTGGCGTGGTGGTACAGGAGCCCCGCACGCGCATCGTGCTCCGGCCCGGTGGGTATATCGGCCGTCGTCACTCCTATGCGAGTGTGCGACGTTTATGGTCATGGCATGGGTGCTAAAAAAAAATCGTCGTGCCTATTTTTGTAATTTTCTCATATAAAAAAACAACCACTCGTAATATGTAAGTAGCTGGTTATATCTTCTATATTGTACTCTCTTCGATCCAAAATAAGTGTCATGATTTTAGTTTAATGATAGTGACACAAATGATAGCTGACGTAACATGGCTTTCCAATAAATGAAAGATATGTGCATATAACTTTTTTAAAGAAAATGGTCACCTCGTTAAATGGAACCAAGTTTGAACATGAAGCGTACAACTTATCTTGGAAAAATTCAAGCGCGTCGAAGGCGGAATACAATTTCATGCGTATCTCGGTACTAAATCGTTCACTTAAGCCACTACACTCAATGGCGGATCCAAGAATTTAAGTTACCTGGAGCGAAAAATTAACTTGAAAAATATGAAGCCACACGAACTCTGAAAATAAACATAACTTAAGAAATAATACAAAGCTACATGCACTCTATAAATCTACTAATTATCCAATATACTTCAAGACCCCCCTCCCCTCCCATCCCCGACGACCACCCGCTGGGCTTCCCTGACAACTGCTACAAGAACGTTAACACCCACATCGCCTGCTTTATCACTTTCCCATCGCCCCTTTCGCCAGCCTTTTTGACTTACAGTACTAGGGAAAACCTTATACACAAAATCTTAACAACGGCGCGGTTTAAAAACAGACGCTACTGCTAATTAGCAGTAGCGTGCTTGAGGAAACCACGCTACAAATAACCCGGTAGCAGTAGCGCTCTAGGTGAAACAAGCGCTACTACTATAATTGCCACGGCGTTGCCTCCAGGCTCGGTATAGTAGTAGCGCCCTTCCCTGGACGCGCTACTGCTAAAGTACTTAGTAGCAGTATTTTTCTTTAAAACTCGGTGCTGCTAACTATTGCACCTAATGAAGTTTAGTCCCATACTGCTAAGCGATCAAGGTGTTTACCACCTTAAATATGTTACTTCTCAAACTATCTCGAGCACTTGGTCTTCATTGAACTATATATGTAGAATTTGTGCGTGCAATATGAATCCTCGCCTGTACCTATACAGGTATAGTGAGGATTCATGTTGACTATTTAGATTCTACACAAAAAGATCAATGATGATCAATGTATATTTTTTATGCGTGCTTAGACTTAGCAGTAGCGTTTTTATCTAAAACGCGCTGTAGCTAATTTAGCTATAGCCCGTTTCCTAAAATGCGCTACTGCTAGTTCGACTTAACCACCCGCGGGCTTAAAATTTCACTAAGTCCTGCTTCCCCCCTCTTCCCCCCCTGTTCCCCTAACTCCTCTGTCGCCGCCGCCCGAGCCCGAGCCTGCCCTCACCGCCGCCGCCCGAGCCCGAGCCTGACCTCACCGCCGCCGCCCTCGACCTCACCGCCGCCGCCCGAGCCCGCCCAGGACCGCCGCCTCCCGATCCCGAGCCCGCACTCGCCGCCCCTACCTCTCCATCGCCGAGCACCTCCCCGCCGCCGTCTCTCCCCTCTCTGTAAGCCCCCACCCCTCCCCCACCCCCTCTCTCTCTGCTTAGTTAGTAGATGTTTTTTAGTAGTAGTAGATGTTAATTTAGGGTTCATAGATAATGATTTTTAGTAGTAGTAGATGTTAATTAGTAGTAGTAGATGTTTTTTACTATTGTATAATGTAGTTTTTTTTACTGTTTTTAGTAAGTGTTTAAAATAGTTAGTAAGTAAATTAATAAAGTAGTTGAACTAGTTTAGTTTTAGTTGAACTAGTTTAGTAAGTAAATTAATAAACTAGTTGAACTAGTTGAATTAATAGAACTAATGTATTTTTTGTAAGAAAATTAATATAACTAGTTGAACTACTTTATTTTTAGAAAGAGCTAGTTTTTTTATTTATAGTAAGTTTATATTTAGTAAGAACTAGTTGAATTAATAGAACTAGTTGAACATGTCATATTTGTTGTTATTTTTTTAGTTTAAGCAATTATTCGGGATGTATTAGTGATAACTTATAGGGTTTTTGCTTTTGCAGAAATCAAGGAGCCCCTCCATCATCCTCGCCGTCGTCCCCGTCACCGACCCCCTCCGACCTCGAGGTGAGACCAGCCAAATCTCCATGCCAAACATGTATATCTTGTGTTGCTCAAATAGGATATGTGGTTGCCCAAGTGGCCGGTCATGTTCAGGTTACCCCTCCGAGTGGCCTATGTTTTGCCGGAGTGTTGATTAATTTCCGTTCCGGCAAATTTCAGGCGCTCGATATGTCCTTTTTTAGCAAAGGTCAGATTTTTCCGTGAATTCTGGCATGACTTGTGCTAGAATATGTAGGAAATATCGAGTGGCCTGGATTTTCTCGAAAAATAATGATCTAATTAAGGTTTTTTAGTACATATATTTAATTGTACAAGTTTAATCTTTGAATTATGAACGTAGGAAATGTCATACTCGGACGACGACAGTCTCCCGGGGGAGTGCAGCTGGTGCCACGATGATCGAGGCCTGTGCGACAGGTGCCCTCACCTGGACGAAGATCGGCACTTCAGCATTAAGCTCGAGGAGACCTTCGATGTTGAACCGGTATGCAACGACGACAAGTGTTTTTTTCGTAATTAAGCACGACTTCAACTATTTCAACGTCTAATTTTCATCTTTTACAATTCGACTAGCTTATCCCATGCCATGCAAGACGCTGTGTCTTGGAGAGGATGGGTTTTGAAGACCATGAAAATTTTGAAACAAATAAAATACACCTAAGGACCCATCATGATATGGATTTTGAAGTAAATCTGTACAATTCTCAGAGCGTAACCCATTTTGGTTGCCCAAATTGGGAAGCACTTTGCAAAATGTATGGTTTTTATGAGGGTATGATTGTCACCATGGATCTTGGTGATCCTGACATCGAGCAAGACAATATGGACATTTGGGTCCTTGTTGATACGCTTCTGATTCTACCGCTATGTGAGTTTCTCAAACATAGTTATTAACTAATTTGTATTGTTTATTTCAAAATAGTTGACAGCTTATTTTGATTCTTCAAACAATGTGCGGAAGATGGTAGACAAAACTCACTACACCGATGGCTCCGAATTAACTTATAAGGAGAAAAATCATCTGATCGCATTTTGTACTTATCTTGAGAATTACAATACCTATTATCGAACTCCTCCAAATTATGGTGAATATGTGCCACTAGTGCACGTGTTGAACCACGATAACTTCTATGGAGATACCCTGGTAAGATTTTTTACTATTACGACATCCGTGCATCTTTTGCATACTTCTAAAACCAGTACATCATTGCTAACTACGAAGTTATTACTATGTTTTTTAACAAAAAATCCTGATGGATTGTGTGCCTCATCTGATGTATCAGAATGGTTGCCTTGAAGTTCTGAACATACAGCCAGGTCATCCTACGGATCTCACCTGTGCATATCGGATTTCTAAAACAGGTGAACACATGCTAATCAAAGAATGGAAAAATGTTTGGACATTGTAAGGAGGTTCTTGGAAGCAACATTAAGCGAAAGGCAAGAATTGGAGACAGAATAATCTCCATTCTCCATAATGGAGAGTCAGGGGCTATCTTGT
Source organism: Triticum aestivum (assembly GCF_018294505.1). Taxonomy (NCBI): domain Eukaryota; kingdom Viridiplantae; phylum Streptophyta; class Magnoliopsida; order Poales; family Poaceae; genus Triticum; species Triticum aestivum. The sequence goes on from NC_057802.1 coordinate 153,111,595, forward strand.
TTTTTGCTATTTTACCTTAGAGAATATAGTAGGTCCTATGAGGTACAATATGTTTATTATGTGGTACAATGTGTTAGAGTTGATGATGAGGAGTAGTTGTGATTATGACTAGTGACCAATTTGCTATGTGATGTCTCATTGATGAAAACGATGATCTTGAGGAGGTGTTATATGACAATGATGTATTATGATGATAAGTTGTTAATGATATGATGATGATGATATTTATTATATCATTGGGTGAAAGAACCGCGGATTAGTTTCAGGTGGATGTCCATCCACTTGAAACTAGTCCACGGTTCTTTCACCCCGTGATGTAATAACTCATTATGATGTAAAAACAATCTCTAAATTCCTGTTGTATGAAAACTTGTATAAAGGTGTATGAATACAACATGAAATAAAAAAGAAATAAAATGCGAAATAATAGTAGTAGCGCGGGCAGGGAGAAGCGCTACTAGTAATTACCAGTAGCGCTCTCCTGAGAAAGCGCTACTACTAAGTCGATATAGCAGTAGCGTGGGTTAAAGCACGCTACTGCTAACCTTTAGCTGTAGCGCCGTACCAGTAGCGCTGCTGCCCGCGCTACTGATAGGCCTAAAACCCGTGCTGCTGCTAGGCTTTTCCCTAGTAGTGCTAGAGGGCTCGCAGACCTGCACTGCTAATCTTATGAATTGTAAGTTGGGTTCCTTCCCCGCTACTTATCTCGATGTCCCAATCTCCCCTCTTAAACTCCTTGCGGCCAATTTTAAACCCACCGAATCAAAGGTTGGAGCTAGGATTCCTCCTCGCGGGCAAAGTAATATGATTAACTCTTGCCTATCTAGCCTTCGTACTTTCATTATGAGCTTCTACCGCTTATACGACAGCAATCATGCTAGCTTTGATAGAGATAGTAGGCTACTAAGACGATGTAACCACCAAAAAACACAAAATATGATATAGATGTCATGGAGGACTTCTAAGATGGACTCCTGCTGCTTGAATCATTCATTCTCTAGCCCAAAATGTCCAGTTCTGGTTTGTACCTGAAAGTGCGTTATATCGACTGGAGGGGGGTGAATAGGCGATTTTTATGAATTCTTCACTGAGGAATTTGCCAGTGAGGAAATTCCTTAGCGAAGAACTACTTGCAGCGAAATAAGTACTCAAAAGTATGCATAGCAGAACACAAGCATGGTCATCATGATGAAATGAAGACAAGCACAGAGTACAGAAAGCGTAAACACAGGATAACACAGGATGAAGACAAACAGACTGAAGAAATTGAACTGAGGAAATTGAGAAAGTCTTCAGTCAAAGTCTTCAAACACAGATATGAACAAGTGCACAACACAGTTATGAGGAAATGAAAGAGTTGAGGAAATAGAACCAGTTGGCTTGGTGAAGACAATGATTTGGTAGACCAGTTCCAACTGCTATCTCAGTTGTACATCTGGTTGGAGCGCCTAGGTATTTAAACCTGAGGACACACAGTCCCGGACACACAGTCCTCACCGTATTCTCCTTGAGCTAAGGTCACACAGATCTCGCCCAATCACTCGTGGTAAGTCTTCAGGTGACTTTCGAACCTTCACAAACTCGGTCACTCGGCGATCCATAATTCCTCTTGGATGCTCTAGACCATGACGCCTAACCGTCTGGAAGAAGCACAGTCTTCAAAGGTAACAAGCGTCGGATCCACGCATGATCAATCTCTTCAGTGATGCTCAATCACTTTGGGTTTGTAGGTGTTTGGGTTTGGGTTTTCCTCACTTGATGATTTTCGCTCAAAGTCCTCGGAGGATGGGATGCTCTCAAATGACAAGTGTCAGTTTCTCTCGGAGCAGCCAACCAGCTAGTGGTTGTAGGGGGCGGCTATTTATAGCCTAGGGAGCAGCCCGGCATGATAAGACATAAATGCCCTTCAATGATATGACCGTTAGGTGGGTAGATATTTTGGGACAGCTGGCGCATAGCACAGCAACGGTCGGAAATTTGAGTATCAAATTCCTCAGGGCTATCATGTTCCTCACTGTGTAGGCAATCCACACTGGCGAATTCCTAACTCCTCAGTCAGAACAAATTCCTCAGAGACCAGAAGAACTTCGTCTCTGTCACTGAAGAATATGACTGAACTGTATGAGATTTCCAATGGCTTCACTCAAAGGGATTGGTAGGTGTAGGATTTTGAGTTGAGCATCACATGGAAATTTTTCCTTACTATTTCCTCGACCCCCTTTAACAGTACGGTGTTTCCTATGACTCAAGAAAGGGAAAATGAAACTACGAAAACAAAAGTCTTCACGCTTCATGTTCCTCAAATGAATATCAAGTTTTCAAGGTCACACCACTTTCTTCACTTTCAAAGTCTTCAGAAAGTCTTCAGAAATCCAAAGTCTTCAGTCGAAGAATTTCATTTTTAGGGGTCAACTTTCTCTGTAAATATCAAACTCCTCATAGACTTATAGACCTGTGTACACTCATAAACACATTAGTCCCTTAACCTATAAGTCTTCAATACACCAAAATCACTAAAGGGCACTAGATGCACTTACAGTACCTACAAACTGTGACTGCCTGTTTGTTTGGGCTTGATGTCGTGCCACCGTGTTGCCGCCTAGTAGGCTATGCCCAGGGCTGCTTCTTGTTCTTCCTTTCGCCTGGTGCCCGATGACCAGCAATGGCACGAGGGTGAGGCGGAGCTCTGTGTGATGGCTAGGTTAGGAACCACTCGAATTGAGGGGGGGGGAGGTGTTCGGTGTGTCTGGGTGGCTGCTAAGGTCGAGTTTTTTTTAGTCGAAGCTAATGTCGACTCAATTTGTTTTTGAGACACGGGTCGAGTTAGGTGGAATTGATAGGCTAGACCGCTTGGGCTGCAATTGGGCTCTCGTTTGGAATGCCTTTCTTCCACTTAGGTGTTGACCCACTCAAAACGAACTGTTTTATTCTTTGTGTTCGTTGCCTGCGGCTTGTGTGACAACCGTTGGCCGTTGCTCCCATGTTTCTGAAACTAGGCGAGCACATTTGAGCCACCCTGGGCGGCCGCCCATACTAGGCCCTACAGCGGCGCTGCCCCTGGTTGCACTTGTTCTTCTCAAATGCTGACTTCATGAAAGTACTTTGTGCCATTTTAGATCCATTTGGATCAAAGGGGACACATGTAACTTTGGAGGAGGGGGTTCATGTAGTAAGACTCCTTCGGTTCATAGGATAGGAATATTAGAGGAATAGGCAACTTGTAGGAAATGAGATGCCATGCATCTATTCCTTAAAAAAAGATGTCATGCATCTCAAATCTTATAAATAAGAATAGAAAAAGAAATGTCCTTTGGCTTATATCATAGATTTTTTTTCATAAAGACTAGGTTGGTGTTTATTTTCCTATGAAATATGGAGGATGGGAACCAAAGGATAGTAAAAGAATTTTTTCTATAGAAATCATATCATACAAAATTCCTCCAAACGAAAAAAGGCCTAATTTTTTGTTGGTGCGTCTGAAAATAACGAGTATATAAATCAAACATGGGCTAGGACGGAAGTTTTTAATGTTTGTGCACACGGTATTATACTTGAAATTCAAAACGACATTTTTGAAGAAAAGAAATGATGACATGCCAACTGTTGTCATTCTTTTTCATACCAGGCTTTGTTTTTCTACATTCTTTCAGAAAAAAGTCTAAAAAGATGTCCCTGAAAATGACGCGATGTATTCCCTCCGTTTAGAAATACTTGTCTTATAAATGAATGGTTAAGTATTTCCGAACGGAGGGAGTACTAATTTAGACATCTAGTGTCGAACTGACAGTACGAGGTCCAATTGTCCGCCCGGACCGTGCCGACGCGGATTGGATGCCAGTACCGTGGAAGCTGCTACCTTTCCGTGCCGACACTGGGGAAGGGCAGCCCACCTGACCTGTTGGATCTAGATCTGACAGCAGGGACCACGTTTAGCAGAGTGCCGCCTGTTAGGGATAGCTCATTTTGTTTCTCCGTCCAAACAGGCGCACGAGGCTTCAGTTCCTTTGGCCAAACAATCATCCAACGTGAGGTTTACTATCATCAATCGTTTCGTCCATGTGAGGGTGAGGCCCACGCGATCCCTTGATTTTTTTTTACATGGTAATACATGTTTCATTTATAAAATAAAGATCTGGTTACAAGACACGTCACCACCGACATTACAAGACTGAAAATATAGGATAATCCTATGCAAAATACCAGCACCTGTTCCTCTCCTCCGACACCATCAAAGCGGCCACCAAAGAAAAAGAAAACAGATCACCTCTTCACCCGAGCTCGACGTGGCTCCATCGCCGATCAGCAGCTTTACGGACCTCGAAAGTAGTTTGTCAGAAGCAAAACCATTGTCATTGAAAGAATCAGACTGGGGCAACATGTCCCCGGACACGCCATCGAACTCTAGATCTGACACCCCGCACGACAACGACTTCGAAGGAGGAAACCAGAACTGTCAGCCACCAACCACAAACCCAACACGGGATGCACCATATTCCAGCTGTCACTTGCGCAGACAATCGTCTGCGCGTACTCCTGGATGATAAAACCTCCCTACTCCATCATGACGTCGGAGACAACGCCACAGCAACGGGGACAGAGCAGAAGGAGACACACCTGATGGAGTCACCGCCGCCACTTCGCCGACACCATCCATGAACCTTAACACAACCGATCTTAAGGATCGGCAAACACACGATGCCATCAACTCTGAGACGCCGCCATGAAGAGCATCGTCGGTGTGGGAGTGAAGCTGAGGCAGATTTATTCGTCCGGGCGTCGCTCCCATCACCCCAACGACGCACCACGATCTATAAATCCAAAACCTAACTACAGAGCGGAGGAACGGGGTCCCCTTCCCTCCTGCCGCCGGAGCAGCAGAAGGGAGAGGGGGCCAACGCCCTTGCCGGCTGATATCGGAGGAAGAAAATCGCTTCCTTAGTCGCCTGGCGTGGCGGTGGCTAGGGTAGGGAAGTGCTGTCTCGCGATCCCTTTGATTAGCTACGAAGTTTCTACCGCGCGCGGTGAGCTACGAGTAAAGTACTACTCCCTCAGTAAACTAATATAAGAGCATTTAGATAGTTTACAGAGGGAGTAGTCTGGACGCTGGAGATACTCCATCACCACAATCAGAAAACGACGGAAAGTTGGACTTATACGCGTGCCGCAGGGAACCAACCATTCACGCGCAAAACTGTTTCTTGTGAGTGATCCATCAGCAGTGGATTCCCGTTGATGGCGCCGTCTGGCGGTACGTCGTTGCATGCTGAAAAGGTTTTCTGTTATTGGCACTTTTTTAAGTATACAATACAAATCCAGCAATCCTATCGCTTTCTTCTTCTCATCGCCAAACGATCCCGCGGAGACAAGTGGCATATTGTTGGTAGTAGATCTCAAGCAGTCTTGGGTTATCTGGTTGGCGCTCTCTCGGTGATCTCATCACACGGTTTGTACGTCTGCTCAGTGAATAGTATAACCTCGGTTTCAAGGTCGGTCATGGCATCCCAACATAAATTTCCTCTTGCATCCGTCCACGGACGGGGGACCAGTCTGTGGACACGGATGCGGGAGCCGGCCATCTAATGTTGTCCGCATACATTTCAAATGACTTTTCGACAAACCGGACGAAGTTCATGTAAACATGGCGGATTTTCATATAAACCGGACAAAACTCATGCAGACACGTTAGAACAAACCTAGGAATCAACTATGATAGAACATGAATGGAATACAATAAGGCAGCTGTGCTAGATGGGTTTAATATAGAGTTTTATCAGCACTCCTACTCCTAGGACACTGTAAAAAAATGATTTATTTGCCTTGCTAGAAGATTTTTATGATAACATCTTGGATATTGACAGAATCAATTATGGTGTGATAACTTTGATCCCAAAAGGTAGTGATGCTGATAGGATTCAGAAATACAGACTCATCTGTCTTTTGAATGTCATCTTTAAAATCATTACAAAAAATTTGGTCAACAAGTTGATTAGGGGGTGATTAGAAATACCCAGTCTGCTTTCTTGAAGGGGAGATATATCTTGGAGGGTGTCTTAAATTGACATGAAACTTTGAACTCCTTGCATAAAGAAAAGAAACCAGGGATGCTTTTCAACATTGATTTTGAGAAAGCCCTTGATAAAGTCTAATGTCATTTCCTTCTTCAGACCTTGCAAATGAAAAAAATTCCCGAGAATGGAATGATTGGATTATGAAAACAATTTCTGGCGGGAGTGTGAGTGTTAAAGTAAATGGAGAGGTGGGACCTTTTTTCAGGATCCATCAGGATTTGAGACAAGGGAGATCCACTCTCTCCTCTTTTTTTTATTTGGCAGTAGATGTTTTATCTATCTTGGTGGGGCGGGCTGTTGAACATGGTCTGATCTCCTTGCAAAAGATAACAAAGAAGGGGATATTGCCATATTGCAATATGCAGATGATACAATATTACTCTTAAAAGATGATCTAGAACCGTCAAGAAATCTAAAATATCTGCTATGCCTCTTTGAGATGATGTATGGATTAAAGATAAACTTCCATAAAAGTGAGGTGATTGGGATTGGGGTAGATAATGATAGAGTCGGTTTGTTTGAGGAGATATTCACTTGCAAAAGGGGGGTGTTGCCTCTAAAATATTTAGGAATTCATGTAGTTGAAGAAAGATTGAAGAACAGTGATTGGGATCTTTCTGTTGGTAAGATGAAAAAAGGATGGTTTGTTGGCTGGGCAGATTTTTGAACATAGTTGGTAGAAGCACTTTGGTGAATTCTTCACTATCTAGTCCGCCCCTTTATATGTTATCATTTTATGGTCTTCCAAAAGGGATCAAAAAGAAGTATGATAGATCTAGATCTTGTTTTTTATGGAATGGGGAGAAGGAGAAGAGGAGATACCATCTAGTTGCTTGTCCCTTTGTCTGTCTACCTAAAGATTTGGGTGGCCTTGGGATTTTGGATTTGGAATTGGTGAATGTCGCTTTGTTAGCTAAATATCTTTGGAAACTTTTTAATGAACATGGCCCGTGGCAAGATTTTTATGGGCAAAATATGTTATTGGTACTACTCTTGGTCAGGTTTTACAGAAACAAGGGGATTCACAATTTTGGTTTGCTAAAATTTAAAGAACTCTTCCTGCCTTGGTGTAAATTTTGTGTTGTAAATGGAGAAAAACCCACGTTTTGGAAGGGTAGATGGCTGCTGTTGGGGAACGTACTAATTTCAAAAAAATTCTACGCACACACAAGATCATGGTGATGCATAGCAACGAGAGGGGAGAGTGTTGTCCATGTACCCTCGTAGACCGAAAGCGGAAGCGTTAACACAACGCGGTTGATGTAGTCGTACGTCTTCACGATCCGACCGATCAAGTACCGAACGCACGACACCTCCGAGTTCAGCACACGTTCAGCTCGATGACGTCCCTCGAACTCCGATCCAGCCGAGTGTTGAGGGAGAGTTTCGTCAGCACGACGGCGTGGTGACAATGTTGATGTTCTACCGACGCAGGGCTTCGCCTAAGCACCGCTACGATATTATCGAGGTGTAATATGGTGGAGGGGGGCACCGCACACGGCTAAGAGATCAATGATCAATTGTGTGTCTAGAGGTGCCCCCCTGCCCCCGTATATAAAGGAGCAAGGGGGGTTCGGCCGGCCAAGGGGAGAGGCGCGTCAGGAGGAGTCCTACTCCTACCGGGAGTAGGCGGTAGGAGTAGGACTCCCCCCTTTCCATGTTGGACTAGGAGAGAGAGGGGGGAGAGGTGGAGGGGAGGAAGGAAAAGGGGGGGCGCTGCCCCCCTCTCCTTGTCCTATTCGGATTGGGGGGGGGGGAGGGGCGTGCGGCCCTGCCCTGGCCTCCTCTCCTCTCTTCCACCTAGGCCCACTAAGGCCCATTAAGTTACCGGGGGGTTCCGGTAACCTCCCGGTACTCCGGAAAAATCCCGATTTCACCCGGAACACTTCCGATGTCCAAACATAGGCTTCAAATATCAATCTTTATGTCTCGACCATTTCGAGACTCCTCGTCATGTCCGTGATCACATCCGGGACTCCGAACAACCTTCGGTACATCAAAACATATAAACTCATAATATAACTATCATCGTAACGTTAAGCGTGCGGACCCTACGGGTTCGAGAACTATGTAGACATGACCGAGACACCTCTCCGGTCAATAACCAATAGCGGAACCTGGATGCTCATAGTGGCTCCCACATATTCTACGAAGATCTTTATCGGTCAGACCGCATAACAACATACGTTGTTCCCTTTGTCATCGGTATGTTACTTGCCCGAGATTCGATCGTCGGTATCTCAATACCTAGTTCAATCTCGTTACCGGTAAGTCTCTTTACTCGTTCCGTAATACATCATCTCGCAACAAACTCATTAGTTGCAATGCTTGCAAGGCTTAAGTGATGTGCATTCCCGAGAGGGCCCAGAGATACCTCTCCGACAATCGGAGTGACAAATCCTAATCTCGAAATACGCCAACCCAACAGGTACCTTCGGAGACACCTGTAGAGCACCTTTATAATCACCCAGTTACGTTGTGACGTTTGGTAGCACACAAAGTGTTCCTCCGGTAAACGGGAGTTGCATAATCTCATAGTCATAGGAACATGTATAAGTCATGAAGAAAGCAATAGCAACATACTAAACGATCAAGTGCTAAGCTAACGGAATGGGTCAAGTCAATCACATCATTCTCCTAATGATATGATCCCGTTAATCAAATGACAACTCATGTCTATGGCTAGGAAACATAACCATCTTTGATCAACGAGCTAGTCAAGTAGAAGCATACTAGTGACACTCTGTTTGTCTATGTATTCACACATGTATCATGTTTCCGGTTAATACAATTCTAGCATGAATAATAAACATTTATCATGATATAAGGAAATAAATAATAACTTTATTATTGCCTCTAGGGCATATTTCCTTCAGTCTCCCACTTGCACTAGAGTCAATAATCTAGTTCACATCGCCATGTGATTTAACATCAATAGTTCACATCACCATGTGATTAACACCCATAGTTCACATCGTCATGTGACCAACACCCAAAGGCTTTACTAGAGTCAATAATCTAGTTCACATCGCTATGTGATTAACACCCAAAGAGTACTAAGGTGTGATTATGTTTTGCTTGTGAGATAATTTTAGTCAACGGGTCTGTCACATTCAGATCCGTAAGTATTTTGCAAATTTCTATGTCTACAATGCTCTGCACGGAGCTACTCTAACTAATTGCTCCCACTTTCAATATGTATCTAGACCAAGACTTAGAGTCATCTAGATTAGTGTCAAAACTTGCATCGACGTAACCCTTTACGACGAACCTTTTGTCACTTCCATAATCGAGAAACATATATTTATTCCAGTAAGGATAATTTTGACCACTGTCCAGTGATCTACTCCTAGATCACTATTGTACTCCCTTTCCAAAATCAGTGTAGGGTATACAATAGATCTGGTACACAGCATGACATACTTTATAGAACCGATGGCTGAGGTATAGGGAATGACTTTCATTCTCTTTCTATCTTCTGCCGTGGTCGGGCTTTGAGTCTTACTCAATTTCACACCTTGTAACACAGGCAAGAAACCCTTTCTTTAACTATTCCATTTTGAACCACTTCAAAATCTTGTTAAGGTATGTACTCATTGAAAAAACTTATCAAGCGTCTTGATCTATCTCTATAGATCTTGATGCTCAATATGTAAGCAGCTTCACCGAGGTCTTTCTTTGAAAAACTCCTTTCAAACACTCCTTTATGCTTTGCAGAATAATTCTACATTATTTCCGATCAACAATATGTCATTCACATATACTTATCAGAAATGTTGTAGTGCTCCCACTCACTTTCTTATAAATACAGGCTTCACCGCAAGTCTGTATAAAACTATATGCTTTGATCAAAGCGTATATTCCAACTCCGAGATACTTGCACCAGTCCATAGATGGATCGCTGGAGCTTGCATATTTTGTTAGCACCTTTAGGATTGACAAAACCTTCTGGTTGCATCATATACAACTCTTCTTTAATAAATCCATTAAGGAATGCAGTTTTGTTTATCCATTTGCCAGATCTCATAAAATGCGGCAATTGCTAACATGATTCGGACAGACTTAAGCATAGATACGAGTGAGAAACTCTCATCGTAGTCAACACCTTAAACTTGTCGAAAACCTTTTGCGACAATTCTAGCTTTGTAGATAGTAACACTACTATCAGCTTCCATCTTCCTCTTGAAGATCCATTTAATCTCAATGGCTTGACGATCATTGGGCAAGTCAATCAAAGTCCGTACTTTGTTCTCATACATGGATCTCATCTCCGATTTCATGGCCTCAAGCCATTTTGCGGAATCTGGGCTCACCATCGCTTCTTCATAGTTCGTAGGTTCGTCATGGTCTAGTAACATAACCTCCAGAACAGGATTACCGTACCACTCTGGTGCGGATCTTACTCTGGTTGACCTACGAGGTTCAGTAATAACTTGATCTGAAGTTCCATGATCATCATCATTAACTTCCTCACTAATTGGTATAGGCGTCACAGAAACTGGTTTCTGCGATGAACTACTTTCCAATAAGGGAGCAGGTACAATTACCTCATCAAGTTCTACTTTCCTCCCACTCACTTCTTTCAAGAGAAACTCCTTCTCTAGAAAGGATCCATTCTTAGCAACGAATGTCTTGCCTTCAGATCTGTGATAGAAGGTGTACCCAACAGTTTCCTTTGGGTATCCTATGAATACACATTTCTCCGATTTAGGTTTGAGCTTATCAGGATGAAACTTTTTCACATAAGCATCGCAACCCCAAACTTTAAGAAACGACAACTTTGGTTTCTTGCCAAACCACAGTTCATCAGATGTCTTCTCAACGGATTTAGATGGTACCCTATTTAATGTGAATGTAGCTGTCTCTAATGCATAACCCCAAAACGATAGTGGTAGATTGGTAAGAGACATCATATATTGCACCATATCTAATAAAGTACAGTTACGATGTTCGGACACACCATTACACTGTGGTGTTCCAGGTGGCGTAAGTAGTGAAACTATTTCACTTTGTTTTTACTGAAGGCCAAACTCGTAACTCAAATACTCTTCTCCACGATCAGATCGTAGAAACTTTATTTTCTTGTTACGATGATTTTCCACTTCACTCTAAAATTATATGAACTTTTCAAATGTTTCAGACTTGTGTTTCATTAAGTAGATATACCCATATCTGCTCAAATCATCTGTGAAGGTCAGAAATTAATGATACCTGCTACGAGCCTCAATATTCATCGGACCACATACATCTGTATGTATGATTTCCAACAAATCAGTTGCTCTCTCCATAGTTCTGGAGAACGGCGTATTAGTCATCTTGCCCATGAGGCACGGTTCGCAAGCATCAAGTGATTCATAATCAAGTGATTCCAAAATCCCATCAGTATGGAGTTTCTTCATGCGCTTTACACCAATATGACCTAAACGGCAGTGCCACAAATAAGTTGCACTATCATTATTAACTTTGCATCTTTTGGCTTCATTATTATGATATAACAAGATGGTATCTCGCTAGCCCTTTCTGAGACCGCAAAACATAAATGCAGAGCACCTTTAAAGATCAAGGACTGACTAAACATTGTAATTCATGGTAAAAGAGATCCAGTCATACCCAATATAAATTAATAGTAATGGATGCAAATGACAACGGTGCTCTCCAGCTGGTGCTTTTTAATAAGAGGGTGATGACTCAACATAAAAGTAAATAGATAGGCCCTTCGCAGAGGGAAGCAGGGATTTGTAGAGGTGCCAGAGCTCAATTTTGAAATAGAGATAAATAATATTTTGAGCGGCATACTTTCATTGTCAACATAACAACCGAGAGATGGCGATATCTTCCATGCTACACACATTATAGGTGGTTCCCAAACAGAATGGTAAAGTTTATACTCCCCCTCCACCAACAAGCATCAATCTATGGCTTGCTCGAAACAACGAGTGCCTCCAACTAACAAGAGTCCCGGGGGAGTTTTGTTTGCAATTATTTTGATTTGATTTGCATAAAGCATGGGACTGGGCATCCCGGTGACCAGCCATTTTCTCATGAGTGAGGAGCGGAGTCCACTCCTCTTGAGAATAACCCGCCTAGCATGGAAGATACAGACATCCCTAGTTGATACATGAGCTATTCGAGCATGCAAAACAGAATTTTATTTGAAGGTTTAGAGTTTGACACATACAAATTTACTTGGAACGGCAGGTAGATACCGCATATAGGAAGGTATAGTGGACTCATATGGAATAACTTTGGGGTTTAAGGGATTGGATGCACAAGCAGTATTCCCGCTTAGTACAAGTGAAGGCCAGCAAAAGACTGGGAAGCAACCAACTAGAGAGCGACAACAGTCATGAACATGCATTAAAATTAATAAACATTGAGTGCAAGCATGAGTAGGATATAATCCACCATGAACATAAATATCATGAAGGCTATGTTGATTTTGTTTCAACTACATGTGTGAACATGTGCCAAGTCAAGTCACTCGAATCATTCAAAGGAGGATACCACACTATCATACCACATCACAACCATTTTAATAGCATGTTGGCACGCAAGCTAAACCATTATAAACTCCTACCTAATTAAGCAAGGCATAAGCAACTATAATCTCTAATTGTCATTGCAAACATGTTTATTCATAATAGGCTGAATCAGGAATGATGAACTAATCATATTTACAAAAACAAAAGAGGTCGAGTTCATACCAGCTTTTCTCATCTCAATCAATCCATCATATATCGTCATAATTGCCTTTCACTTGCACGACCGAACGATGTGAATAATAATAGTGCACGTGCATTGGACTAAGCTGGAATCTGCGAGCATTTAATAAACAGGAAAAGACAAGGCAATATGGGATCGTGGTTAAATCAACAATAATGCATATAAGAGCCACTTTAACATTTTCAATATGGTCTTCTCCTATCGACCCCCAAAGAAAAGAAAAGAAATAAAACTATTTACACGGGAAAGCTCCCAACAAGCAAAAGAAGAACGGGAAATCTTTTTGGGTTTTCTTTTATTATTACTACTACAGGAAGAAAATAAGCTAGCTAAAAGCTACTACTATTTTTTTTGTTTTTTCTTAAGGTTTTTCAAACACACAAGAAGAAAGCATAAAAAGGAAAATAAACTAGCATGGATATTACAGTGAAAAAGTATGAGCACCGACATCTAGCAATGAGTGTGTGAACATAAATGTAATGTCGATGAGAAATACGTACTCCCCCAAGCTAAGGCTTTTGGCCTAAGTTGGTCTATTGCCACGGCTGGCCTGGCGGATATCCAAAGTTATAGTTGGGGTCGTACTGAGATGAAGCCTCGGGTTGCCACTGGTTGCAAACTCCTCCGGATTCCACTGGTAAACAGACTGGCGTGGGGGAAAAAATTGTGGTTCCGGATCTGGCTCTGTAGCTGACGTGGGGTTCCGGTAGGCGTGAATGGCCTCCAACGGAACAAGGTACTCGCCTGCAGTTAAATCAAACAAGGAAGGAGCAGGCAAGGTAATAGTCTCAGGGTGATTTTTATCAAATAACAATCTATAGTTAAGCTCCTTTTTCCTGTTCTTAACAATGAAATCATGTGCAACCATACTCTTGTAATCTAAAAGAACAGTAGGCAACAATTTTTCTTCCTTCTCTAATGCCTAATAGGTATGTTGTAGTATGCAGCGAGGCGCGAGGCGAAGATGCCTCCCAAGATGGGGCCCTTAGTGCGGTTAAGATTTAACCGCTTTGCAACAATAGCGCCCATACTGAATGAGTCATCACGAAACAAGGCATGGCACAAAATAACAATATTTGGGGTACTTAGGTTGCCACAGTTTCCGTGACCAATTAAGCATCTACTAGCAAATAATGCAAAGTAGCGTAAAACAGGAAAATGTATGCTAGTGATTCTTGCATCGGAAACTTTTCTAGTTTCCCCTACAGCAATTGTATCAATAAACCCCTCCACATCGTCACGATGTGGTTCCTCTACGCTGCCCGGAAAAGGCAACTTGCAAACCTCACAAAATTCACGAAGGGTCATCTCCTTATACTCATCATATAAATAAAAATCTACCGATTTTGCACAAAGATATTGGTGAGTAAGAGATACTGTTTGCGTTGGTCGTGGAGGAAGTCGGTGAGGCCTGCATTCTCAGCCAATTCATAAAAATCATCATAAATCCCGGCTGCTCTCAAGAAATCATCACAAGGCCATTCACACGGCCGAACTTCCGTGATGTGAGGGAGATTATACTTGGGCCTCTCTTCTTCTTCACTTTGCTTATCCTTCGAGCTTCGGCTCGAAGAGCCCCTCAAAAATCTCTTCATTATTTTCTAAAAATTCAAAAATCTCTTCATTATTTTCTAAAAATTTCTGAAATTTTTAGTAACTTCAAATAAAAGTGAACCAAACTCAACAAAATTGATAGCAACTACTCCCACAAGTGCCTAGAGACTATATCATGCATTAGAATTACTTGGGACCATATAAATTTGACATGCAGGCTCAAGAACAGGGTCACCTAGGCATTCAAAAATTTGCAATGAATAAAGCACTAGAACAAAAACTAATTGGAACATTGGAGGAGTTACATACCAAGGAACAATCCCCCAAAGCAGTTTTGTGAGAGGTGCTTTGAGCAAGGAGATCAAAAATGGCAGCAAAATGAGCTAGAACTCGTGCTTGAGCTGGTTGGTGATTTTTTTGGGAGGAAGGAGGAGTGTGTGGTGGCTGGAATAAGTGGAGGGGAGCCACCATGGGCCCACGAGGCAGGGGGCGCGCCCTGGACCTCGTGGCCAGGTGCTTGCTCCCCCTGCTGTGTTCTCAGTGCCAGATATTCTCAAATATTCTAGAAAAAAAATCATATTTCAATTTCGGGGCATTTGGAGAACTTTTATTTTCGGGGTATTTTTTTATTGCACGAATAATTCAGAAAACTGACAGAAAATACTATTTTTACTTTATTCATTCTAAATAACAGAAAGTAAACGGAGGGTACAGAAGGTTGTGCTTTCTAACTTCATCCATTTCATGCTCATCAAAAGGAATCCACTAACAAGGTTGATCAGGTCTTGTTAACAAACTCATTTTGAATAACATGAAACCGGAGAAATTTCGAATAACACTATGTTACCTCGACGGGGATATGCACATCCCGAATAATAAGAATATCATATTTCTTTTTGACAGTAGGAAGAGGAAATTCAAAACCTCCAATAATAATCGATGGAATTTTTTCAATAGAGTTTATACTGTGGACTTGAGGTTGTTTCCTCGGAAAGTGTACCGTATGCTCATTACCATTAACATGAAAAGTGACATTGCCTTAGTTGCAATCAATAACAGCCCCGGCAGTATTCAAAAAGGGTCTTCCAAGAATAATAGACATAATATCGTCCTCGGGAATATCAAGAATAACAAAGTCCGTTAAAATAGTAACATTTGCAACCACAACAGGCACATCCTCACAAATGCCGACAGGTATAGCAGTTGATTTATCGGCCATTTGCAAAGATATTTCAGTAGGTGTCAACTTATTCAAATCAAGTCTACGATATAAAGAGAGAGGCGTAACACTAACACCGGCTCCAAGATCACATAAGGCAGTTCTAACATAATTTCTTTTAATGGAGCAAGGTATAGTAGGTACTCCTGGATCTCCAAGTTTCTTAGGTATTCCACCCTTAAAAGTATAATTAGCAAGCATAGTGGAAATTTCAGCTTCCGGTATCTTTCTTTTATTTGTAACAATATCTTTCATATACTTAGCATAAGGATTCATTCTGAGCATATCAGCTAATCGCATACGCAAGAAGATAGGTCTAATCATTTCAGCAAAGCGCTCAAAATCCTCATCATCCTTTTTCTTGGATGGTTTAGGAGGAAAAGGCATGGGTTTCTGAACCCATGATTCTCTTTCTTTACCGTGCTTCCTAGCAACAAAGTCTCTCTTATCATAACGTTGATTCTTTGATTGTGGGTTATCAAGATCAACAGTAGGTTTGATAACCCACAAGTATAGGGGATCAATTGTAGCCTCTTTCGATAAGTAAGAGTGTCGAACCCAACGAGGAGCTAAAGGTAGAACAAATATTCCCTCAAGCTCTATCGACCATCGATACAACTCTACGCACGCTTAACGTTCGCTTTACCTAAAACAAGTATAAAACTAGAAGTACTTTGTAGGTGTTTTTGGATAGGTTTGCAAGATAATAAAGAGCGCGTAAATAAAAACTAGGGGCTGTTTAGGTAAAGAAGCAATAAAGTAAATATAGCGAGTGTGGAAAAGTGGTGGTAGGAGTTGCAAAATTGTCCCTAAGCAATTGACTACTTTACTAGACCGATAGCAAGTTTTATGTGGGAGAGGCCACTGCTAGCATGTCATCCCTGACTTGGAATTCTATGCACTTATGATTGGAACTATTAGCAAGCATCCGCAACTACTAACGTTCATTAAGGTAAAACCCAACCATAGCATTAAGATATATTGGCCCCCCTTCAATCCCGTATGCATCGATTTCTATGCTATGTCGAAGCTTCTGTTAATCTTGCCCTCCAATACATAGTCCCATCAACATACAACTAACCCTATGGTGTGATCCACGCGCGCGCTCATATGACGGGCACCAAAGGACAGCAACATAACCACAAGAAAATTAAATCAATCATAGCAATTCATCAACCACCGATAGGACAACGAAAATCTACTCAGACATCATAGGATGGCAACACATCATTGGATAATAATATGAAGCATAAAGCACCATGTTCAAGTAGAGGGTACAACGGGTTGCGGGAGAGTGGACAGCTATAGATAGAGGGGGAAGGTGATGGAGATGTTGGTGAAGATGGCGGAGGTGTTGGTGTAGATCGCGGTGATGATGATGATGGCCACGGCGGTGTTCCGGCGCCACCGGAAGAGAGGGGGAGAGGGGCCCCCTTCTTCTTCTTCTTCCGTGACCTCCTCCCTAGATGGGAGAAGGGTTTTCCCTCTGGTCCTTGGCCTCCATGGCATGGGAGGGGCGAGAGCCCCTCCGAGATTGGATCTGTCTCTCTGTCTCTCTCTGTTTCTGCGTTCTGGTATTCTGCCTTTTCACCGTTTCGTACATATATGGAGATCCGTAACTCCGATTGGACTGAAACCTTCGCCGTGATTTTTTCCCAAAAATTAGCTTTCTTGCGGCCAAAGAAGAGCATCAACCGCCTTACGGGTGGCCCACGAGGGTCAGGGGTGCCCCAGGGGGGCAGGCGCGCCCCCTACCTTGTGGCCACCTCGGGCACCGTCTCGCGTTGATTCTTCTTCCCATATTCTCCAAATATTCCAAAAATATTATCCATCCGTTTTTATCCCGTTTGGATTCCGTTTGATATGGGGTTTCTGCGAAACATAAAACATGCAACAAACAGGAACTGGCACTGGGCACTGGATCAATATGTTAGTCCCAAAAATAATATAAAAAGTTGCCAAAAGTATATGAAAGTTGAATAATATTGGCATGGAACAATAAAAAATTATAGATATGACGGAGACGTATCAGCATCCCCAAGCTTAATTCCTGCTCGTCCTCGAGTAGGTAAATGATAAAAAAGATAATTTTTGATGTGGAATTCTACCTAGCATAATCTTGATCACATAATCTAATCATGGCATGAATATTAAGATACGAGTGATTCAAAGCAATAGTCTATCATTTGACATAAAAACAATAATACTTCAAGCCAACTAATAAAGCAATCATGTCTTTTCAAAATAACATGGCCAAAGAAAGTTATTCCTACAAAATCATATAGTCTGGCTATGCTCCATCTTCACCACACAAAATATTCAAATTATGCACAACCCCGATGACAAGCCGAGCAATTGGTTCATACTTTTTAACGTGCTTCAGCCTTTTCAACCCTCACGCAATACATGAGCGCAAGCCATGGATATGGCACTATGGGTGGAATAGAATATGATGATGGGGGTTATGTGGAGAAGACAAAAAAGGAGAAAGTCTCACATTGACGCGGCTAATCAACGGGCTATGGAGATGCCCATCAATTGATGTCAATGTGAGGAGTAGGGATTGCCATGCAACGGATGCACTAAGATCTATAAGTGTATGAAAGCTCAAACTAAAACTAAGTGGGTGTGCATCCAACTTGCTTGCTCATGAAGACCTAGGGCATTTGAGGAAGCCCATCGTTGGAATATACAAGCCAAGTTCTATAATGAAAATTCCCACTAGTATATGAAAGTGATAACTCAAGAGACTCTCTATCATGAAGAACATGGTGCTACTTTGAAGCACAAGTGTGGTAAAAGGATAGTAACATTGCCCCTTTTTTTGAATGGGCTTCTTTGGCCCCCTTTTTTATTTAGGCTTCTTTGGCCTCTTTTCTTTTCTTGGGGCAATGCTCTAATAATGATGATCATCACACTTTTATTTACTTACAACTCGATATTACAACTCGATACTAGAACAAAGATATGACTCTATATGAATGCCTCCGGCGGTGTATCGGGATGTGCAATGATCTAGCGTAGCAATGATATAAAAAAAACGGACAAGCCATGAAAACATCATGCTAGCTATCTTACGATCATGCAAAGCAATATGACAGTGATTGCTCAAGTCATGTATATGATGATGATGGAAGTTGCATGGCAATATATCTCGGAATGGCTATGGAAATGTCATAATAGGTAGGTATGGTGGCTGTTTTGAGGAAGATATAATGAGACTTATGTGTGACAGAGCGTATCATATCACGGGGTTTGGATGCACCGGCTAAGTTTGCACCAACTCTCGAGGTGAGAAAGGGCAATGCACGGTACCGAAGAGGCTAGCAATGATGGAAGGGTGAGAGTGCGTATAATCCATGGACTCACATTAGTCATAAAGAACTCATATACTTATTGCAAAAGTTTATTAGCCCTCGAAGCAAAGTACTACTACGCATGCCCCTAGGGGGATAGATTGGTAGGAAAAGACCATCGCTCGTCCCCGACCGCCACTCATAAGGAAGACAATCAATAAATACCTCATGCTCCGACTTCGTTACATAACGGTTCACCATACGTGCATGCTATGGGAATCACAATCCTCAACACAAGTATTTCTACAATCCACAACTATCCACTAGCATGACTCTAATATCACCATCTTTATATCGCAAAACTATTGCAAGGAATCAAACATATCATATTCAGTGATCTACAAGTTTTATGTAGGATTTTATGACTAACCATGTGAATGACCAATTCCTGTCATCTCTCTAAATAGATATAAGTGAAGCAAGAGAGTTTAATTCTTTCTACAAAATATATGCCCACGCTCTAACAAATATAAGTGAAGCAAAAGAGCATTCTACAAATGGCGGTTTTCTATGTAAAGAGAAACAGGCAATCCAAACTTCAAATGATATAAGTGAAGCACATGAAGCATTCTATAAAGCCATACTCAAAAGATATAAGTGAAGTGCATAGAGCATTCTATAAATCAACCAAGGACTATATCATACCAGCATGGTTCATAAAAGAAAAATGAAAACTAAATGCAAAAGACGCTCCAAGATCTGCACATATCACATGAATGAAACGAATCCGAAAACATACCGATACTTGTTGAAGAAAGAGGGGATGCCTTCCGGGGCATCCCCAAGCTTAGACGCTTGAGTCTCCTTGAATATTTACTTGGGGTGCCTTGGGCATCCCCAAGCTTGAGCTCTTGCCTCTCTTCCTTCTTCTCATATCGAGACCTTCTCGATCATCGAACACTTCATCCACACGAAACTTCAACAGAAAACTCGGTAAGATCCGTTAGTATAATAAAGCAAATCACTACTCTAAGTACTGTTGCAAACCAATTAATGTTTTTTTGGAATTGTAGCTACAGTAATATAACTTTTTCATGGCTTAATCCACTGATATAATTCGATAGTTTCATCAAAACAAGCAAACTATGCATCAAAAACAGAATCTGTCTAAAACAGAACAGTCTGTAATAATCTGAACATTCACCATACTTATGATACTTGAAAAATTCTGCCAAAATTAGAAAAAATAAAACATTTGTATAGAAAGACAGTGCAAAAAGTTTCAGAACCATTTGACGTTCCACTAAAAAATGTAAAATCGCGCACTACAGCCAAAGTTTCTGTCCTGCACCGTACAAACCAACAAGCATTGTAAACATCCTAAAGGCAAACCTTGGCACATTATTTTTATAATACAATGGAATTGTACAAGGGGATAATTATTTTTGTTGAAAAGTTTCTGTAATTAAGATTCACAAAGTTTCCGTGGGCATGAACAAAGTTCAAGGACGTCCCCCACTTTCACAATGCTCGTCTATCTCACTTTCACTTTTCTTTTTGAAAAGTTTTGGGTTCCCCTCTTTATTTTTTTTGTTTTTAAACTACATGAAAGCACTCAACAGAAATAAACGACTCTCTAAAACTTCTGGGTTGTCTCCTGACAGCGCTTTCTTTAAAGCTATTTAAGCTAGGCATATAGTGCTCAAGTAGTGAATCCACCCGGATCCCAAGGTATATCAAAGACAATTTTAATTAGCAATGATTTGGCATTTAATAGTGAGCACAAGGTAACATATATCATATAATGACGAAGTCTAACTCTCTTCCTATGCATCGGCATGTCATAAAAGAACACTTCATGCACACCTAGTAAAGGCCAATGCATAGTATAAACAGTTTCTTGCAATTTTATCATGTGGGAAACATAGAGAGGTGGAGATATAGTTCCTCTCTCATAATAATTGCAAGTAGGAGCAGAAAGCACATGCATATTATATTCATCAAAATCATCATGTACAACAGTAAAAGGCAACCCATCAATATAATCCTTAATAAGGGCAAACTTCTCTGATATAGTGTAGTCGGGAGAATTCAAAAAGATAATAGGACTATCATGTGTGGGTGCAATAGCAACAATTTCATGTTTAACATAAGGAACGTACGGCACCTCCGAGTTCAGCACACGTTCAGCTCGATGACGTCCCGCGAACTCCGATCCAGCAGAGCTTCACGGGATAATTCCGCCAGCACGACGGCGTGGTGACGGTAATGATGATGGTACCGACGCAGGGCTTCTCCTAAGCACCGCTACGATATGATCGAGGTGGAATATGGTGGAGGGGGGCACCACACACGGCTAAGAGATCAAGAGATCAATTGTTGTCCCTAAAGGTGCCCCCTTGCCCCCGTATATAAAGGAGTGGAGGAGGGGGGAGGGCCGGCCCTCCTATGGCGCGCCCTGGAGGAGTCCTACTCCCACCGGGAGTAGGATTCCCCCCTTCCAAGTAGTAGGAGTAGGAGTCAACGAAAGGGAAAAGAGAAGAGAAGGAAGGAGGTGGCGCAACCCCTCCCCCTAGTCCAATTCGGACTAGGCCTTGGGGGGCCGCGCAACCTCCCCTCTCTCTTTCGCCTAAAGCCCAATAAGGCCCATATACTCCCCGGCGAATTCCCGTAACTCTCGGGTACTCCGATAAATACCCGAATCACTCGGAACCTTTCCGATTTCCGAATATAGTCGTCCAATATATCGATCTTTATCTCTCGACCATTTCGAGACTCCTCGTCATTTCCCCGATCTCATCCGGGACTCCGAACTACCTTCGGTACATCAAAACACATAACTCATAATATAAATCGTCACCGAACGTTAAGCGTGCGGACCCTACGGGTTCGAGAACTATGTAGACATGACCGAGACACATCTCCGGTCAATAACCAATAGCGGAACTTGGATGCTCATATTGGCTCCCACATATTCTACGAAGATCTTTATCGGTCAAACCGCATAACAACATACGTTGTTCCCTTTGTCATCGGTATGTTACTTGCCCGAGATTCGATCGTCGGTATCTCAATACCTAGTTCAATCTCGTTACCGGCAAGTCTCTTTACTCGTTATGTAATGCATCATCCCGCAACTAACTCATTAGTCACATTGCTTGCAAGGTTTATAGTGATGTGCATTACCGAGAGGGCCCAGAGATACCTCTCCGACAATCGGAGTGACAAATCCTAATCTCTTAATACGCCAACTCAACAAGTACCTTCGGAGACACCTGTAGAGCACCTTTATAATCACCCAGTTATGTTGTGACGTTTGGTAGCACATAAAGTGTTCCTCCGGTAAACAGGAGTTGCATAATCTCATAGTCATAGGAACATATATAAGTCATGAAGAAAGCAATAGCAACATACTAAACGATCAAGTGCTAAGCTAACGGAATGGGTCAAGTCAATCACATCATTCTCAAATGATGTGATCCCATTAATCAAATGACAACTCATGTCTATGGCTAGGAAACATAACCATCTTTGATTCGACGAGCTAGTCAAGTAGAGGCATACTAGTGACACTATATTTGTCTATGTATTCACACATGTATTATGTTTCCGGTTAATACAATTCTAGCATGAATAATAAACATTTATCATGAAATAAGGAAATAAATAATAACTTTATTATTGCCTCTAGGGCATATTTTCTTCAGTCTCCCACTTGCACTAGAGTTAATAATCTAGTTCACATCGCCATGTGATTTAACACCAATATTCACATTTGTATGTGATTAATACCCATAGTTCACATCGTCATGTGATCAACACCCAAAGGGTTTACTAGAGTCAATAATCTAGTTCACATCGCTATGTGATTAACACCCAAAGAGTACTAAGGTATGATCATGTTTTGCTCGTGAGAGAAGTTTAGTCAATGGGTCTGTCACATTCAGAGCCGTATGTATTTTGCAAATATTCTATGTCTACAATGCTCTGCATGGAGCTACTCTAGCTAATTGCTCCCACTTTCAATATGTATCCAGATTGAGACTGAGAGGCATCTCGATTAGTGTAAAAGCTTGCATCGATGTAACTCTTTACGACGAACTCTTTTATCACCTCCATAATCGAGAAACATCTCCTTAGTCCTCAATAAGGATATTCTTGACCGCTGTCCAGTGATCTATGCCTCGATCAAAATTGTACTCCCTTGCCAAACTCAGAGCAAGGTATACAATAGGTCTAGTACACAGCATAGCATACTTTATAGAACCTATGACTGAGGCATAGGGAATGACTTTCATTCTCTTTCTATTTTCTGTCGTGGTCGGGATTTGAGTCTTACTCAATTTCACACCTTGGCAACACAGGCAAGAACTCTTTCTTTGACTGTTCCATTTTGAACTAGTTCAAAATCTTGTCAAGGTATGTACTCATTGAAAATCAAAAGAAAGACCTCAGTAAAGCTACTTACATATTGAGCATCAAGATCTATTGAGATAGATCAAGATGCTTGATAAGAGAACTCCTTTCAAACACTCCTTTATGCTTTCCAGAAAGTTCTACATTATTTCTGATCAAAAATATTTCATTCACATATACTTATCAGAAAGGCTGTAGTGCTCCCACTCACTTTCCTGTAAATACAGGCTTCAGCGCAAGTCTGTATAAAACTATATGCTTTGATAACCTCATCAAAGCGTATATTCCAACTCCGAGATGCTTGCACCAGTCCAGAGATGGTTCGCTGGAGCTTGTACATTTTGTTAGCACCTTTAGGATTGAAAAAACCTTCTGGTTGCATCATATACAACTCTTCTTTAATAAACACATTAAGGAATGCAGTTTTGACATCCATTTGCCAGATTTCATAAAATGTGGCAATTGCTAACATGATTCGGACAGACTTAAGCATCGATACAAGTGAGGAAATCTCATCGTATTCAACATCTTGAACTTGTCATAAAAAAATTGCGACAAGTCGAGCTTTGTACACAGTAACATTACCATCAGCGTCAGTCTTCTTCTTGAAGATCCATTTATTCTCGATGGCTTGCCGATCATCAGGCAAGTCAACCAAAGTCCACACTTTGTTCTCATACATGGATCCCATCTCAGATTTCATGGCCTCAAGCCATTTAGCGGAATCTGGGCTCATCATCGCTTCCTCATAGTTCGTAGGTTCATCATGGTCAAGTAATATGACCTCCAGAACAGGATTACCGTACCACTCTGGTGCGGACCATACTCTGTTGACCTATGAGATTCGGTAGTAACTTGATATGAAGTTTCATGATCATCATCATTAGCTTCCTCACTAATTGGTGTAGGAATCACTAGAACTGATTTCTGTGATAAACTGCTTTCCAATTCGGGAGAAGGTACAATTACCTTATCAAGCTCTACTTTCTTCCCACTCACTTCTTTCGAGAGAAACTCCTTCTCTTGAAAGGATCCATCTTAGCAACGAATAACTTGCCTTCGGATCTGTGATAGAAGGTGTACCCAATAGTTTCCTTTCGGTATTCTATGAGGATGCACTTCTCCGATTTGGGTTCGAGCTTATCAGGTTGAAACTTTTTCACATAAGCATCGCAGCCCCAAACTTTAAGAAACGACAATTTTGGTTTCTTGCCAAACCAAAGTTCATAAGGCGTCGTCTCAACGGATTTTGATGGTGCCCTATTTAAAGTGAATGCAGCTGTCTCTAATGCATAACCCCAAAACGGTAGTGATAAATCGGTAAGTAACATCATAGATCACACCATATCCAATAAAGTGCGGTTACGACGGTCGGACACACCATTACGCTGTGGTGTTTCATGTGGCGTGAGCTATGAAACTATTCCACATTGTTTCTAAATGAAGGCCAAACTCGTAACTCAAATATTCTCCTCCACGATCAGATCGTAGAAACTTTATTTTCTTGTTACGATGATTCTCCACTTCACTCTGAAATTCTTTGAACTTTTCAAATGTTTCAGACTTGTGCTTCATTAAGTAGATATACTCATATCTGCTCAAATCATCTGTGAAGGTCAGAAAATAACGATACCCGCCACGAGCATCAACACTCATTGGACCGCATACATCGGTATGTATTATTTCCATCAAGTCAGTAGCTCTTTCCATTGTTCTGAAGAACGGAGTTTTATTCATCTTCCCCAAAAGGCACAGTTTGCAAGCATCAAATGATTCATAACCAAGTGATTCCAAAAGTCCATCCTTATGGAGTTGCTTCATGCGCTTTACACCGATATGACCCAAACGGCAGTGCCACAAATAAGTTGCACTATCATTATCAACTTTGCATCTTTTGGCATCAATATTATGAATATGTGTATCACTACGATCGAGATCCAACAAACTATTTTCATTGGGTGTATGACCATCGAAGGTCTTATTCATATAACAGAACAACAATTATTCTCTGACTTTAAATGAATAACCGTATTGCAATAAACATGATCAAATCATATTCATGCTCAACGCAAACGCCAAATAACATTTATTTAGGTCTAACAGTAATCCCGAAAGTATAGGGAGTGTGTGATGATGATCATATCAATCTTGGAACCACTTCCAACAGACATCGTCACTTCACCCTCAACTAGTCTCCGTTTATTCTGTAACTCCTGTTTCGAGTTACTAATATTTAGCAACCAAACAAGTATCAAATACCCAGGGGCTACTATAAACACTAGTAAGGTACACATCAGTAACCTGTATATCAAATATACCCTTGTTCACTTTGCCATCCTTCTTATCCACCAAATATTCAGGGCATTTCCGCTTCCAGTGACCATTTCCTTTGCAGTATAAGCACTCAGTTTCAGGCTTTGGTCCAGCTTTGGGATTCTTCACGGGAGTGACAACTTGCTTGCCATTCTACTTGAAGTTACCTTTCTTTCCCTTTGCCCTTTTGTTGAAACTAGTGGTCTTGTCAATCATCAACACTTTGATGCTCTTTCTTGATTTCTACCTTTGTCAATTTCAGCATCATGAAAAGCCCCTTGCATACTATAGTTCATCACGAAGTTCTACTAACTTGGTGATGGTGACTAGAGAACTCTGTCAATCACTATCTTATCTGGAAGATTAACTCCCACTTGATTCAAGCGATTGTAGTACCCAGACAATCTGAGCACATGCTCACTGCTTGAGCTATTCTCCTCCATCTATTAGCTATAAAACTTGTTGGAGACTTCGTATCTCTCAATTCGGGTATTTGCTTGAAATATTAACTTCAACTCCTGGAACATCTCATATGGTCCATGACATTCAAAACGTCTTTGAAGTCCCGATTCTCAGCCGTTAAGCATGGTGCACTAAACTATCAAGTAGTCATCATATTAAGCTAGCCAAATGTTCATAACGTCTGCATGTGCTCCTGCAATAGGCCTGTCACCTAGCGGTGCATCAAGGACATAATTCTTTTGTGCAGCAATGAGGATAAACCTTAGATCACGGACCCAGTCCGCATCATTGCTACTATCATCTTTCAACTTAGTTTTCTCTAGGAACACATATAAAACATAGGGAAGCGACAACGCGAGCTATTGATCTACAACATAATTTGCAAAATACTATCAGGACTAAGTTCATGATAAATTAAAATTTAATTAATCATATTACTTAAGAACTCCCACTTAGATAGACATCCCTCTAATCATCTAAGTGATCACGTGATCCAAATCAACTAAACCATGTCCGATCATCACGTGAGATGGAGTAGTTTTCAATGGTGAACATCACTATGTTGATCATATCTACTATATGATTCATGCTCGACCTTTCGGTCTCCAGTGTTCCGAGGCCATATCTGCATATGCTAGGCTCGTCAAGTTTAACCCGAGTATTCTGCGTGTGCAAAACTGGCTTGCACCCGTTGTAAATGAACGTTGAGCTTATCACACCCGATCATCACGTGGTGTCTCGGCACGACGAACTTTGGCAATGATACCTTGAAATTTAGTGAGAGATCATCTTATAAAGCTACCGTCGAACTAAGCAAAATAAGATGTATAAAGATAAACATCACATGCAATCAAAATATGTGACATGACATGGCCATCATCATCTTGTGCCTTTGATCTCCATCTCCAAAGCATCGTCATGATCTCCATCGTCACCGGCATGACACCATCATCTCCATCATCTTGATCTATATCAAGGTGTCGTCACATGGTCGTCTCGCCAACTATTACTCTTGCAACTATTGCTATCGCATAGCGATAAAGTAAAGCAATTATTTGGCGCTTGCATCTTATGCAATAAAGAGACAACCATAAGGTTCCTGCCAGTTGTCGATAACTTCAACAAAACATGATTATCTAATACAACAACTTATATCTCATCACGTCTTGACCATATCACATTACAACATGCCCTGCAAAAACAAGTTAGACGTCCTCTACTTTGTTGTTGCAAGTTTTACGTGGCTGCTACGGGCTGAGCAAGAACCGTTCTTACCTACGCATCAAAACCACAACGATATTTCGTCAAGTTAGTGTTGTTTTAACCTTCAACAAGGACCGGGCGTAGCCACACTCGATTCAACTAAAGTTGGAGAAACTGACACCCGCCAGCCACCTGTGTGCAAAGCACGTCGGTAGAACCAGTCTCACGTAAGCGTACGCGTAATGTCGGTCCGGGCCGCTTCATCCAACAATACCGCCGAACCAAAGTATGACATACTGGTAAGCAGTATGACTTGTATCGCCCACAACTCACTTGTGTTCTACTTGTGCATATAACATCTACGCATAAACCTGGCTCGGATGCCACTATTGGGGGACGTAGTAATTTCAAAAAAAATCCTACGCACACATAGGATCATGGTGATGCATAGCAACGAGAGGGGAGGGTGTGTCCACGTACCCTCGTAGACCGAAAGCGGAAGCGTTATGACAACGCGGTTGATGTAGTCGTACGTCTTCACGATTCGACTGATCCAAGTACCGAACGTACGTCACCTCCGAGTTCAGCACACGTTCACCTCAATGACGTCCCGCGAATTCCGATCCAGCAGAGCTTCACGGGAGAGTTTCGTCAGCATGACGACGTGGTGACGGTAATGATGATGCTACCGACGCAGGGCTTCGCCTAAGCACCGCTACGATATGATCGAGGTGGAATATGGTGGAGGGGGCACCGCACACGGCTAAGAGATCAAGAGATCAATTGTTGTCCCTAGAGGTGCCCCTTGCCCCCGTATATAAAGGAGTGGAGGAGGGGGGAGGGTCGGCCCTCCTATGGCGCGCCCTGGAGGAGTCCTACTCCCACCGGGAGTAGGATTCCCCCTCTTCCAAGTAGTAGGAGTAGGAGTCAAGGAAAGGAAAAAGAGAAGAGAAGGAAGGAGGGGGCGCAGCCCCCCCCCCCCTAGTCCAATTCGGACTAGGCCTTGGGGGGGGCGCAGCCTCCCCTCTCTGTTTCCCCTAAAGCCCAATAAGGCCCATATACTGCCCCGCGAATTCCCGTAACTCTCCGGTACTCCGATAAATACCCGAAGCACTCGGAACCTTTCCGATGTCCGAATATAGTCGTCCAATATATCGATCTTTACGTCTCGACCATTTCGAGACTCCTCGTCATGTCCCCGATCTCATCCGGGACTCCAAACTACCTTCGGTACATCAAAACACATAACTCATAATATAAATCGTCACCGAACGTTAAGCGTGCGGACCCTACGGGTTCGAGAACTATGTAAACATGACCGAGACACATCTCCGGTCAATAACCAATAGCGGAACCAGGATGCTCATATTGGCTCCCACATATTCTACGAAGATCTTTATCGGTCAAACCGCATAACAACATACGTTGTTTCCTTTGTCATCGGTATGTTACTTGCCCGAGATTCGATCGTCGGTATCTCAATACCTAGTTCAATCTCGTTACCGGCAAGTCTCTTTACTCGTTATGTAATGCATCATCCCGCAACTAACTCATTAGTCACATTGCTTGCAAGGCTTATAGTGATGTGCATTACCGAGAGGGCCCAGAGATACCTCTCCGACAATCGGAGTGACAAATCCTAATCTCGAAATACGCCAACTCAACAAGTACCTTCGGAGACACCTGTAGAGCACCTTTATAATCACCCAGTTACGTTGTGACGTTTGGTAGCACACAAAGTGTTCCTCCGGTAAACGGGAGTTGCATAATCTCATAGTCATAGGAACATGTATAAGTCATGAAGAAAGCAATAGCAACATACTAAACGATCAAGTGCTAAGCTAACGGAATGGGTCAAGTCAATCACATCATTCTCTAATGATGTGATCCCGTTAATCAAATGACAACTCATGTCTATGGCTAGGAAACTTAACCATCTTTGATTCAACGAGCTAGTCAAGTAGAGGCATACTAGTGACACTATGTTTGTCTATGTATTCACACATGTATTATGTTTCCGGTTAATACAATTCTAGCATGAATAATAAACATTTATCATGAAATAAGGAAATAAATAATAACTTTATTATTGCCTCTAGGGCATATTTCCTTCAGTCTCCCACTTGCACTAGAGTCAATAATCTAGTTCACATCGCCATGTGATTTAACACCAATATTCACATTTGTATGTGATTAATACCCATAGTTCACATCGTCATGTGATCAACACCCAAAGGGTTTACTAGAGTCAACAATCTAGTTAACATCGCTATGTGATTAACACCCAAAGAGTACTAAGGTATGATCATGTTTTGCTCGTGAGAGAAGTTTAGTCAATGGGTCTGTCACATTCAGAGCCGTATGTATTTTGCAAATATTCTATGTCTACAATGCTCTGCACGGAGCTACTCTAGCTAATTGCTCCCACTTTCAATATGTATCCAGATTGAGACTTAGAGGCATCTCGATTAGTGTAAAAGCTTGCATCGATGTAACTCTTTACAACGAACTCTTTTATCACCTCCATAATCGAGACACATCTCCTTAGTCCTCACTAAGGATATTCTTGACCGTTGTCCAGTGATCTACGCCTAGATCAAAATTGTACTCCCTTGCCAAACTCAGAGCAAGGTATACAATAGGTCTGGTACACAGTAGAGCATACTTTATAGAACTTATGACTGAGGCATAGGGAATGACTTTCATTCTCTTTCTATTTTCCGCCGTGGTCGGGATTTGAGTCTTACTCAATTTCACACCTTGGCAACACAGGCAAGAACTCTTTCTTTGACTGTTCCATTTTGAACTACTTCAAAATCTTGTCAAGGTATGTACTCATTGAAAATCAAAAGAAAGACCTCAGTAAAGCTACTTACATATTGAGCATCAAGATCTATTGAGATAGATCAAGACGCTTGATAAGAGAACTCCTTTCAAACACTCCTTTATGCTTTCCAGAAAATTTTACATTATTTCTGATCAACAATATGTCATTCACATATACTTATCAGAAAGGTTGTAGTGCTCCCACTCACTTTCCTATAAATACAGGCTTCACCGCAAGTCTGTATAAAACTATATGCTTTGATCAACTCATCAAAGCGTATATTCCAACTCTGAGATGCTTGCACCAGTCCATAGATGGATCACCGAAGCTTGTACATTTTGTTAGCACCTTTAGGATTGACATAACCTTCTGGTTGCATCATATACAACTCTTCTTTAATAAATCCATTAAGGAATGCAGTTTTGACATCCATTTGCCAGATTTCATAAAATGTGGCAATTGCTAACATGATTCGGACAGACTTCAGCATCGATACGATTGAGAAAATCTCATCGTATTCCACATCTTGAACTTGTCGGAAAAAATGCGACAAGTCGAGCTTTGTAGACAGTAACATTACCATCAGCGTCAGTCTTCTTCTTGAAGATCCATTTATTCTCGATGGCTTGCGGATCATTAGGCAAGTCAACCAAAGTCCAGACTTTGTTCTCATACATGGATCCCATCTCAGATTTCATGGCCTCAAGCCATTTAGCGGAATCTGGGCTCATCATCGCTTCCTCATAGTTCGTAGGTTCATCATGGTCAAGTAATATGACCTCCAGAACAGGATTACCGTACCACTCTGGTGCGGGCCATACTCTGTTGACCTATGAGATTCGGTAGTAACTTGATATGAAGTTTCATGATCATCATCATTAGCTTCCTCACTAATTGTAGTAGGAATCACTAGAAATGATTTCTGTGATAAACTACTTTCCAATTCGGGAGAAGTTACAATTACCTTATCAAGCTCTACTTTCCTCCCACTCACTTCTTTCGAGAGAAACTCCTTCTCTAGAAAGGATCCATCTTAGCAACGAATAACTTGCCTTCGGATCTGTGATAGAAGGTGTACCCAATAGTTTCCTTTGGGTATTCTATGAAGACGCACTTCTCCGATTTGGGTTCGAGCTTATCAGGTTGAAACTTTTTCACATAAGCATCACAGCCCCAAACTTTAAGAAACGACAACTTTGGTTTCTTGCCAAACCACAGTTCATAAGGCGTCGTCTCAACGGATTTTGATGGTGCCCTATTTAAAGTGAATGCAGCTGTCTCTAATGCATAACCCCAAAACGATAGTGGTAAATCGGTAAGATACATCATAGATCGCACCATATCCAATAAAGTGCGGTTACGACGTTCGGACACACCATTACGCTGTGGTGTTCCATGTGGCGTGAGCTGTGAAACTATTCCACATTGTTTTAAATGAAGGCCAAACTCGTAACTCAAATATTCTCCTCCACGATCAGATCGTAGAAACTTTATTTTCTTGTTACGATGATTCTCCACTTCACTCTGAAATTCTTTGAACTTTTCAAATGTTTCAGACTTGTGCTTCATTAAGTAGATATACTCATATCTGCTCAAATCATCTGTGAAGGTCAGAAAATAACGATACCCGCCACGAGCATCAACACTCATTGGACCGCATACATCGGTATGTATTATTTCCAACAAGTCAGTAGCTCGTTCCATTGTTCCGGAGAACGGAGTTTTAGTCATCTTGCCCAAAAGGCACGGTTCGCAAGCATCAAATGATTCATAACCAAGTGATTCCAAAAGTCCATCTTTATGGAGTTTCTTCATGCGCTTTACACCGATATGACCCAAACGGCAGTGCCACAAATAAGTTGCACTATCATTATCAACTTTGCATCTTTTGGCATCAATATTATGAATATGTGTATCACTACGATCGAGATCCAACAAACTATTTTCATTGGGTGTATGACCATCGAAGGTTTTATTCATATAAACAGAACAACAATTATTCTCTGACTTTAAATGAATAACTGTATTGCAATAAACATGATCAAATCATATTCATGCTCAACGCAAACACCAAATAACATTTATTTAGGTCTAACACTAATCCCGAAAGTATAGGGAGTGTGCGATGATGATCATATCAATCTTGGAACCACTTCCAATAGACATCGTCACTTCACCCTCAACTAGTCTCTGTTTGTTCTGTAACTCCTGTTTCGAGTTACTAATATTTAGCAACGAAACAAGTATCAAATACCCAGGGGCTACTATAAACACTAGTAAGGTACACATAAGTAAACTGTATATCAAATATACCCTTGTTCACTTTGCCATCCTTCTTATCCACCAAATATTCACGGCATTTCCGCTTCCAGTGACCATTTCCTTTGCAGTATAAGCAATCAGTTTCAGGCTTTGGTCCAGCTTTGGGCTTCTTCACGGGAGTGACAACTTGCTTGCCATTCTACTTGAAGTTCCCTTTCTTTCCCTTTGCCCTTTTCTTGAAACTAGTGGTCTTGTCAATCATCAGCACTTTGATGCTCTTTCTTGATTTCTACCTTCGTCGATTTCAGCATCATGAAAAGCTCAGGAATCGTTTTCGTCATCCCTTGCATACTATAGTTCATCACGAAGTTCTATTAACTTGGTGATGGTGACTAGAGAACTCTGTCAATCACTATATTATCTGGAAGATTAACTCCCACTTGATTCAAGCGATTGTAGTACCCAGACAATCTGAGCACATGCTCATTGCTTGCGCTATTCTCCTCCATCTTTTAGCTATAGAACTTGTTGGAGACTTCGTATCTCTCAACTCGGGTATTTGCTTGAAATATTAACTTCAACTCCTGGAACATCTCATATGGTCCATGACGTTCAAAACGTCTTTGAAGTCCCGATTCTAAGCCGTTAAGCATGGTGCACTAAACTATCAAGTAGTCATCATATTAAGCTAGCCAAACGTTCATAACGTCTGCATGTGCTCCTGCAATAGGCCTGTCACCTAGCGGTGCATCAAGGACATAATTCTTCTGTGCAGCAATGATGATAAACCTTAGATCACGGATCCAGTCCGCATCATTGCTACTATCATCTTTCAACTTAGTTTTCTCTAGGAACACATATAAAACATAGGGAAGCGACAACGCGAGCTATTGATGTACAACATAATTTGCAAAATACTATCAGGACTAAGTTCATGATAAATTAAAGTTTAATTAATCATATTACTTAAGAACTCCCACTTAGATAGACATCCCTCTAATCATCTAAGTGATCACGTGATCCAAATCAACTAAACCATGTCCGATCATCACGTGAGATGGAGTAGTTTCCAATGGTGAACATCACTATGTTGATCATATCTACTATATGATCCACGCTCGACCTTTCGGTCTCCAGTGTTCCGAGGCCATATCTGCATATGCTAGGCTCGTCAACTTTAACCCGAGTATTCTGAATGTGCAAAACTGGCTTGCACCCATTGTAGATTAACGTTGAGCTTATCACACCCGATCATCACGTGGTGTCTCCGCACGACGAACTTTGGCAACGGTGCATACTCAGGGAGAACATTTATACCTTGAAATTTAGTGAGAGATATAAAGCTACCGTCGAACTAAGCAAAATAAGATGTATAAAAGATAAACATCACATGCAATCAAAATATGTGACATGATATGGCCATCATCATCTTGTGCCTTTGATCTCCATCTCCAAAGCATCGTCATGATCTCCGTCGTCACCGGCATGACACCATGATCTCCATCATCTTGATCTATATCAATGTGTCGTCACATGGTCGTCTCGCCAACTATTGCTCTTGCAACTATTGCTATCGCATAGCGATAAAGTAAAGCAATTATTTGGCGCTTGCATCTTATGCAATAAAGAGACAACCATAAGGTTTCTGCCAGTTGAGGATAACTTCAACAAAACATGATCATCTCATACACCAACTTATATCTCATCACGTCTTGACCATATCACATCACAACATGCCCTGCAAAAACAAGTTAGACGTCCTCTACTTTGTTGTTGCAAGTTTTACGCGGCTGCTACGGGCTGAGCAAGAACCGTTCTTACCTATGCATCAAAACCACAACGATATTTCGTCAAGTTAGTCCTGTTTTAACCTTCAACAAGGACTGGGCGTAGCCACACTCGATTCAACTAAAGTTGGAGAAACTGACACCCGCCAGCCACCTGTGTGCAAAGCACGTCGGTAGAACCACTCTCGCGTAAGCATACACGTAATGTCGGTCCGGGCCGCTTCATCCAACTATACCGCCAAACCAAAGTATGACATGCTGGTAAGCAGTATGACTTGTATCGCCCACAACTCACTTGTGTTCTACTCGTGCATATAACATCTACGCATAAACTTGGCTCAGATGCCACTATTGGGGAACGTAGTAATTTCAAAAAAATTCCTACGCACACACAGGATCATGGTGATGCATAGCAACGAGAGGGGAGAGTGTGTCCACGCACCCTCGTAGACCGAAAGCAGAAGCGTTATGACAACGCGGTTGATGTAGTCGTACGTTTTCACGATCCGACCGATCCAAGTACCGAACGTACGTCACCTCCGAGTTCAGCACACGTTCAGCTCGATGACGTCCCGTGAACTCTGATCCAGCAGAGCTTCACGAGAGAGTTCCATCAGCATGACGACGTGGCGACGGTAATGATGATGCTACCGACGCAGGGCTTCGCCTAAGCACCGCTACGATATGATCAAGGTGGAATATGGTGGAGGGGGGCACCGCACACGGCTAAGAGATCAAGAGATCAATTGTTGTCCCTAGAGGTGCCCCTTGCCCCCGTATATAAAGGAGTGGAGGAGGGGGGAGGGCCGGCCATCCTATGGCGCGCCCTGGAGGAGTCCTACTCCCACCGGGAGTAGGATTCCCCCCCTTCCAAGTAGTTGGAGTAGGAGTCAAGGAAAGGGAAAAGAGAAGAGAAGGAAGGAGGGGGCGCAGCCCCTCCCCCTAGTCCAATTCGGACTAGGCCTTGGGGGGGGGGGCGCAGCCTCCCCTCTCTCTTCCCCCTAAAGCCCAATAAGGCCCATATACTCCCCGGCGAATTCCCGTAACTCTCCGGTACTCCGATAAATACCCGAATCACTCGGAACCTTTCCGATGTCCGAATATAGTCGTCCAATATATCGACCTTTATGTCTCGACCATTTCGAGACTCCTCGTCATGTCCCCGATCTCAACCGGGACACCGAACTACCTTCGATACATCAAAACACATAACTCATAATATAAATCGTCACCGAACGTTAAGCGTGCGGACCCTACGGGTTCAAGAACTATGTAGACATGAACGAGACACATCTCCGGTCAATAAGCAATAGCGTAACCTAGATGCTTATATTGGCTCCCACATATTCTACGAAGATCTTTATCGGTCAAACCGCATAACAACATACGTTGTTCCCTTTGTCATCGGTATGTTACTTGCCCGAGATTCGATCGTCGGTATGTCAATACCTAGTTCAATCTCGTTACCGCAAGTCTCTTTACTCGTTATGTAATGCATCATCCCGCAACTAACTCATTAGTCACATTGCTTGCAAGGTTTATAGTGATGTACATTACCGAGAGGGCCCAGAGATACCTCTCCGACAATCGGAGTGACAAATCCTAATCTCGAAATACGCCAACTCAGCAAGTACCTTCGGAGACACCTGTAGAGCACCTTTATAATCACCCAGTTACGTTGTGACGTTTGGTAGCACATAAAGTGTTCCTCCGGTAAACAGGAGTTGCAAAATCTCATAGTCATAGGAACATATATAAGTCATGAAGAAAGCAATAGCAACATACTAAACGATCAAGTGCTAAGCTAACAGAATGGGTCAAGTCAATCACATCATTCTCTAATGATGTGATCCCGTTAATCAAATGACAACTCATGTCTATGGCTAGGAAACTTAACCATCTTTGATTCAACGAGCTAGTCAAGTAGAGGCATACTAGTGACACTATGTTTGTCTATGTATTCACACATGTATTATGTTTTCGGTTAATACAATTCTAGCATGAATAATAAACATTTATCATGAAATAAGGAAATAAATAATAACTTTATTATTGCCTCTAGGGCATATTTCCTTCATCTTGGCCACAAGCATAGCAAGCATCATCAAAAAGGGATATTTCAAGAGAATCAACGGGATCATAACAATCATCATAACAATCATCCTTCGGTAAGTACGAAGGGAAATTAGACAATGTATGAGTTGAAGAGTTACTCTCATTAGAAGGTGGGCACGGGTGATCAATCCGCTCTTCCTCCTGTTGTTCTTCGCTCTCCTCCTCATCTTTTTCATCCAATGAGCTCATAGTTTCATCAATTTCTTCTTCCATAGACTCCTGCAAAATGTTAGTCTCTTCTTGGACAGCGGAGACTTTCTCAATAAATTCATTAATATCGGAATTGAATTCATAATTCTTATAGCAATATTTAAGGATAGCTAAATTTTCAGGTCTATAAAGTGAATCATCAAAATCTTCAAACTCTTTAAACATAGATTCAATTTCATAAGCACCCATAAAAGCAACAAATTCTTCTATTTGTTCCACACCATAGTAATCATATATACCATTAGCATAAGAAGCTAAGGTTTTATTATCATTAAATTTGCATGAAAAGGGAAGGTGTGGAGACTTCATCCTAGAGCAACAAGTATAATCATATCTCAAGCATAGTTGCCTAGCATACCACTTCAACATATGAATTTGATCCCATAATAGTTTTCCTTTTTGAGTCAAGCGATAATACCTAAAGTATTCACGTTGATCCAACGTGTCTCCCATTACATAATTGAATGGGGTTTTCTCGGGATTATCAAAGTAGTACATAATATTTGTCACATAACGAGCATCGAGGGTTTTAGGAGGTTCCCCATCTCCATGAGTAGCAAGTACACCTAATTTTTTTGGTATTTCGTGTTCCATATCCATAACTAAAGATAAAGAACAACTAAGAACAGCAAATAAAAATTACTTAGTGCCGAACCCAACGAGGAGCTAAAGGTAGAACAAATATTCCCTCAAGTTATAGCGACCACCGATACAACTCTACGCATGCTTAACGTTCGCTTTACCTAAAACAAGTATAAAACTAGAAGTACTTTGTAGGTGTTTTTGGATAGGTTTGCAAGATAATAAAGAGCGCGTAAATAAAAACTAGGGGCTGTTTAGGTAAAGAAGCAATAAAGTAAATATAGCAAGTGTGGAAAAGTGGTGGTAGGAGTTGCGAAATTGTCCCTAAGCAATTGACTACTTTACTAGACCGATATCAAGTTTTATGTGGGAGAGGCCACTGCTAGCATGTCATCCCTGACTTGGAATTCTATGCACTTATGATTGGAACTATTAGCAAGCATCTGCAACTACTAACGTTCATTAAGGTAAAACCCAACCATAGCATTAAGATATATTGGCCCCCCTTCAATCCCGTATGCATCAATTTCTATGCTAGGTAGAAGCTTCTGTCACTCTTGCCCTCCAATACATAGTCCTATCAACATACAACTAACCATATGGTGTGATCCACGCGCGCGCTCATATGATGGGCACCAAAGGACAACAACATAACCACAAGAAAATTAAATCAATCATAGCAATTCATCAACCACCGATAGGACAATGAAAATCTACTCAGACATCATAGGATGGCAACACATCATTGGATAATAATATGAAGCATAAAGCACCATGTTCAAGTAGAGGGTACAGCGGGTTGCGGGAGAGTGGATCGCTGTAGATAGAGGGGGAAGGTGATGGAGATGTTGGTGAAGATGGTGGAGGTGTTGGTGTAGATCGCGGTGATGATGATGATGGCCACAGCGGTGTTCCGGCGCCACCGGAAGAGAGGGGGAGAGGGCCCCCCTTCTTCTTCTTCTTCTTCTTCCTTGACCTCCTCCCTAGATGGGAGAAGCGTTTCCCCTCTGGTGCTTGGCCTCCATGGCATGGGAGGGGCGAGAGCTCCTCCGAGATTGGATATGTCTCTCTGTCTCTCTCTGTTTCTGCGTTCTGGTATTCTGCCCTTTCACCGTTTCGTATATATATGGAGATCCGTAACTCCGATTGGACTGAAACCTTCGCCGTGATTTTTTTTCGAAAATTAGCTTTCTTGCGGCCAAAGAAGAGCAGCAACTGCCTTATGGGTGGCCCACGAGGGTCAGGGGCGCGCCCCCTACCTCATGGCCACCTCGGGCACCGTCTCGCATTGATTTTTCTTCCCATATTCTCCAAATATTCCAAAAATATTCTCCGTCCGTTTTTATCCCGTTTGGATTCCATTTGATATGGGGTTTCTGCGAAACATAAAACATGCAACAAAAAGGAACTGGCACTGGGCACTGGATCAATATGTTAGTCCCAAAAATAATATAAAAATTTCCAAAAGTATACGAAAGTTGAATAATATTGGCATGGAACAATCAAAAATTATAGATACGACGGAGACGTATCAAGGTTCAATTTCTACATCATTGTTATTACTAGGTTGAGCATCAACATGAACATCATCATTAACATTATCACTAGGTTCATGCTCATTGTCGGATTGTGTTTCAGCATCAGAAATAGAAATATCATTGGGATTCTCATGTGTGTCTACAACAGGTTCACTAGAAGAATGCAAAGTCCTATCGTTTTTCTTTTTCTTCCTTTTAGAAGGACTAGGTGCATCAACATTAATTTTTTGAGAATCTTGCTCAATTCTCTTAGGGTGGCCCTCAGGATACAAAGGTTCCTGAGTTATTTTACCCCCTCTAGTCATAACTCTAACAGCAAAGTCATTATTCTTACTATTTAATTCATTGAGCAAATCATTCTGAGCTTTAAGTACTTGTTCTACTTGAGTGGTAACCATAGAAGCATGTTTACTAATGAGTTTAAGTTCACCTTTAACTCTAGACATATAATCACCCAGGTGTTCAATCATATAAGAATTGTGTTTCAATTGCCTACCAACATAAGCATTGAAGTTTTCTTGTTTGACAATAAAATTATCAAACTCATCTAAGCATTGGCTAGCACACTTATAACGAGGAATATCACCTTCATCAAATCTATAGAGAGAATTTACCTTTACTACCTGTGTCGGGTTATCAAGACCACGTGTTTCTTCAATAGATGATGAATTAAGTCCATATATTTCTTCAATAGGAGGTAAATTCTTAACATCTTCAGCTTTAATACCCTTTTCTTTCATAGATTTCTTTGCCTCTTGCATATCTTCAGGACTGAGAAATAGAACACCCCTTTTCTTCGAAGTTGGCTTGGGAGTTGGCTCAGGGAGTGTCCAATTATTTTCATTAGCCAACATATTATTCAATAGAATTTCAGCTTGATCAACAGTTCTTTCCATGGAAACACAACCAGCACAACTATCCAGGTGGTCTCTGGAAGCATCGGTTAGTCCATTATAAAAGATATCAAGTATTTCATTTTTCTTGAGAGGATGATCAGGCAAAGCATTAAGTAATTGGAGAAGCCTCCCCAAGCTTGTGGGAGACTCTCTTCTTCAATTTGCACAAAATTATATATATATCCCTTAAAGCAGCTTATTTCTTATGAGCAGGGAAATATTTAGTACAGAAGTAATAAATCATATCCTGGGGACTACGCACACAACCAGGATCAAGAGAATTAAACCATATCTTAGCATCACCCTTTAATGAGAACGGAAA
Organism: Triticum aestivum; assembly: GCF_018294505.1. Taxonomy (NCBI): domain Eukaryota; kingdom Viridiplantae; phylum Streptophyta; class Magnoliopsida; order Poales; family Poaceae; genus Triticum; species Triticum aestivum. The sequence continues at coordinate 153,151,388 of NC_057802.1, forward strand.
TATTTTAAGGATATAATAGTAGCGAGTTTTCTCATCATTAGTGAATAGGGTGGCTAATCATTTAATTTAGTAAGATGTGCCACAACAGTTTCAGATTCATAGCCATAAAAAGGATCAGATTCAACCAAAGTAATTATATCAGGGTCGACAGAGAATTCATAATCCTTATCAGTAACAAAGATAGGTGAAGTAGCATAAGCAGGATCATATTTCATTCTATCATTCAGAGTTTTTTCTTTAAGCTTAGCTAATAATTTCTTAAGATCACTTCTATCATTGCAAGCAAGAAAGTTTCTAGCAGTTTCTTCATCCATAACATAGCCCTCAGGCACAACAGGCAATTCATATTTAGGGGGAGAATCTTCATCATCACTTTCATCAATATTATCAGTTTCAATAATTTCATTCTCTCTAGCCCTAGCAGGTTGTTCATCAAGAAATTCACCAAGTGGCACAGTAGTATCAAGCATAGAAGTAGTTTCATCATAAGTATCATGCATAGCAGAAGTGGCATCATCAATAACATGCGACATATCAGAATTAATAGCAGAAGCAGGTTTAGGTGTCGCAAGCTTACTCAAAACAAAAGGTGAATCAAGTGCAGATCTAGATGGCAGTTCCTTACCTCCCCTCGTAGTTGAGGGATAAATTTTGGTTTTCTCGTCTTTCAAGTTCCTCATAGTGACCAGCAGATATAAATCCCAAGTGACTCAAAGAATAGAGCTATGCTCCCCAGCAACGGCGCCAGAAAATAGTCTTGATAACCCACAAGTATAGGGGATCGCAACAGTTTTCGAGGGTAGATTATTCAACCCAAATTTATTGATTCGACACAAGGGGAGCCAAAGAATATTCTCAAGTATTAGCAGTTGAGTTGTCAATTCAACCACACCTGGATAACTTAGTATCTGCAGCAAAGTATTTAGTAGCAAAGTAATATGGAAGTAACGGTAACGGTAGCAAAAGTAATATTTTTGGGTTTTGTAGTGATTGTAACAGTAGCAATGGAAAAGTAAATAAGTGAAGAACAATATGTGAAAAGCTCATAGGCATTGGATCGGTGATGGAGAATTATGCCGGATGCGATTATTCATGCAACAGTTATAACATAGGGTGACACAGAACTAGCTCCAATTCATCAATGTAATGTAGATATGTATTCCGAATATAGTCATACGTGCTTATGGAAAAGAACTTGCATGACATCTTTTGTCCTACCCTCCCGTGGCAGCGGGGTCCTAGCGGAAACTAAGGGATATTAAGGCCTCCTTTTAATAGAGTACCGGACCAAAGCATTAACACATAGTGAATACATGAACTCCTCAAACTACGGTCATCACCGGGAGTGGTCCCGATTATTGTCACTTCGGGGTTGCCGGATCATAACACATAGTAGGTGACTATAGACTTGCAAGATAGGATCAAGAACTCAGATATATTCATGAAAACATAATAGGTTCAGATCTGAAATCATGGCACTCGGGCCCTAGTGACAAGCATTAAGCATAGCAAAGTCATAGCAACATCAATCTCAGAACATAGTGGATACTAGGGATCAAACCCTAACAAAACTAACTCGATTACATGATAAATCTCATCCAACCCATCACCGTCCACCAAGCCTACGATGGAATTACTCACGCACGGCCGTGAGCACCATAAAATTGGTGATGGAGGATGGTTGATGATGACGATGGCGACGGATTCCCCTCTCCGGAGCTCCGAACAGACTCCAGATCAGCCCTCCCGAGAGAGTTTAGGGCTTGGCGGCGGCTCCGTATCGTAAAACACGATGAATCTTTCTCTCTGATTTTTTTCTCCCTGAGCACGAATATATAGAGTTGGAGTTGAGGTCGGTGGAGCTCCAGGGGGCCCACGAGGCAGAGGGGCAGGCACGCCCCCACCCTCGTGGCTAGGGTGTGGGCCCCCTAGCCTTGATTCTTTCGCCAGTATTTTTTATTATTTCCAAAAATAATCTCCGTGAAGTTTCAGGTCATTCCGAGAAGTTTTGTTTCTGCACAAAAATAACACCATGGCAATTCTGCTGAAAACAACGTCAGTCCGGGTTAGTTCCATTCAAATCATGCAAGTTAGAGTCCAAAACAAGGGCAAAAGTGTTTGGAAAAGTAGATACGACGGAGACGTATCAAGGCGCTGAAGCAGAGCCAGAGCGGCGCCGGCGCGGGCATGAAGACGACGGCGTGAGGATCTGGAGCCCGAGCAGGTGGAGGTGGAACCGCATCTGGACCTTGTACTGCATCAAGGTCTGACCATGTCTCCTCTTTGATGGAACATATTCTTCTTCTTCTTCCCTTTGAACAAGACCTTTGAACTTGATAACCTGCCGGCCGGAGCAGTTATTAGTTAAACTGTAGATTGGTTGAATTTGGGTGCATGGTAACTGCGGCTTGTTTTCCTCTTACCATGGGGCTGAGTCAACTGCAGTTATTAGTTAAACTTCCCTGATTTGTTTTCCGCTTCGATTTGGCCAGATGGATGGAGTAGAGAGCCTAGAGTAGGCAAGAGCCTTGGACAGGAGCCATGGACAGCGCATGACAGAGCCATGGACAATGCAGCATCACAAACTTCATTCCTATAGAGCCTGATGCAGCGCAGCATCACAAACTTGATGGTAAACTTTATTGTGTTGTGCCAGGAGTAGATTCCTGTACTGTTCTTTCCTGTAGTGGAGCTAATTTTGTGTCTTTGTTAATCTTCTCATGAACTTTTGTAGCTTCTGTTCCCTAGTCTTGATCATGAATCTGCAGCTTCACCTAGTTACCTTGTGCTGCAATTTTTGTTATAAAGTGATTCTTGCTGCTGGTAACTTGGTATAGCTTTCGATTTATGTAACTGCATCAAATGTACTGAAACTCTGCTTGTAAAGTGATTCTTGATTCAAATTACAATGATTTGCCCAGCATCAAATGTACTGAAACTCTGCTTATAAATGTACCGAAACTCTACTTAGCTAGTGGTTGGTTCTCTATAATGATTGACAGTTGCAATGGAGTGAAAGGATCTTTTGACTTCACTTTTCTTTTCAGAAAGTAGGTAGCCAAGCAACCAAATGTGGAAGGAGTAATTCGTGAGATATTATCATAAAAGCAGGTTCTGAAGAATGGTGTGGATGTGAAGTTGCAGAGGAATGCCCTGAGTGTCTTGGAAGATCCAACTACTGTAAGACCATGCCATCATTCACAATGTGTGTAGCCAAAATGCTTTAAACTATCAATAGCACAATCAGACTAAATGTGTTCATCTTGTTTGTTTTTTGAACTTGCCACCAAAATTTGCAGTAGTAAGTGCAGTAGTAAACTGAAAAAGTTTGGTGGTACTGTGGGATGTTAAATTGTCTTCTGAACTTGCCAGCAAAATTTGCAGTAGTAAGTGTAGTAGTACTTTAGTTAAAATTAAAATTGACTAAAACCTTTAATTTCCTCTAATTTAAATTAATTGAAACCTTTTCCTTTAGTTAAAATTAACACAAATTCATTTCTGAACCAAGGAGTACCTGCTTTCTTTTCTGATTGCATGCTTGCACACACATTAACTGAAACATTAACACACACAAACTTGTTGATGATGATTGCTGATGCTGTTCAGTTTCAGTCAATCAACTTAACTGAAAAAGTTTCAGTTACAGTATACCATTGACTTAATTTTTTTGGCTGTATACATCAACATTGGATGCTATTACTTCATCGGCATACCCCTTGGCGCGCTCCTCGGGTTCAAGTTTGCAAACAGTAGTTTTAGTAATTTAGTGTAGGACTTGCAATAAGAGGAGAGCTACTGTAGTGCCCTCCATATTCTTGCTCTCTTCTTTTTCTTTTCTCTTCTCTTTCTTCTGTCTTCCCTTTTACTCGGTCTCATTGTTGTTAAAGTTATCTTGCATACCTAAATCAAATGAAACTTTCAGTTCCCTAATGGAGTACTCCTCTTTCTCTCTTCTTTTCTCTTCTTTCTTTCTTCTTGGAGTGCTTGATTATCTTCTAGTTCCCTCTCTTCTCCTCTCTCTCTCTCTCTCTCTCTCTGTGTGTGTGTGTGTGTGTGTTGCCCTCTCTTCTTTCTCTCTCTCTTCCAGTGCCCTATCCTCTTCTCTCTTAATTAAACAAAAATGATCACACAAATGATGCACTCCACACAAAATTAAATGAAACTTTTCAAACAAAAATGATCATATATATGGAGTAAAATCCAGTCCATAGAAGCCTTTTGCAAACATATGGAGTAATTTCACATGGGGTTTTCCGAAAATGATCATACAGATGATGCACTCCACACATGTCTCTTCTCGAGGAGTTACATATACTCCACACAAGCATCTTAACAAGTAACTCCTCAAGCATCTCAACAAGCAACTCCTCAAGCATCTCAACAAGCATCTCGACAAGCAACTCCTCAAGCATCTCAACAAGCAACTCCTCAAGCATCTCGACAAGAATCTCAACAAGCAACTCCTCAAGCATCTCAACAAGAATCTCGACAAGCATATCATCAAGCATCTCAACAAGCAACTCCTCAAGCATCTCAACTAGCATCTCAACAAGCAACTCCTCAAGCATCTCAACTAGCATCTCAACAAGCAACTCCTCAAGCATCTCAACTAGCATCTCAACAAGCAACTCTCTCCATTATCCCAAGATTGTGCAGGGCATTTGCATATACCTCTTGAGGGCATGTAAGTCTTGGAGGTAGCATCCCAAGTTTCTCTAGCCTTTCCTTGTTCGCATGGGGTATTTTATACCCATTGCCCCTGCATGCTTCAAGATTTCAATCATGCAAGCTTGTAGAGATAGGAAAACTCTGTTCAGCTTGTAAACCTCATAGTTTTCAAATTCATCAAGCACACCCTTGATAAGATCCTGAAGCGTTCTAGGGCTTAAAAAATATGTCAAAGATTGTAACGAGTTGAAGAACCCAAGGTCAAGCCCATTCAAATCAGGGCTATTGGTGGGCTGTTGGATTATTCTGATGTCGAGTCCGGTTCTTTTGATAGCTGCTACAAATTCTGGGTCATTAAGCAAGATATGGGGCTTAGCGTTGTCTTGTTATATGTAGATGATTTGCCCAGCATCATTCTCAGGCCAAGATGCTTGTATTGCTGGCAGTAGGTTCTCTATCATGAACTCTCTCATTACTTGCCTGTTGACTTTTATGGACTTTGTCTCCAATGTTCCTCTTGGCCTGTTGTCGTTTCTCCTCTGAGCTGGAATTTCTTTCACAAACGACCAAATTCCAATTTTTCCAGAGAAGGTCACATTTCCTTCACTATCCCACCTCGGCCTAGCAACAGCTATCAAGAACATGACCTTTCCAATACAACTATTGTTTTGTATACTTCTCGTAGGCTCTTCCTCCCCATACAACAGATAATAGTTCCTTTTTTTCTTGGTCATATAGAACCATTTCTCGTGAATATGAATAATGTTGTGCATGGCTTGAATTTTGGCCTTTCCGTTTGTGTTGTTGTCTCATCGAGCATTGACAAGCAAAATTTCATTCTATCCTTCTTGTTCTTTTCTTTCAAAACTGGCTTCAAACAGTTTGTATGCCTCTTTATCAACTTCAGCATGAACTTCCGGTGGAGTGTCGTAGGGCTGCACCCGAGTTGCCAAGCAAGTGACCTGATAGTAGACCTCCTGTTCAGTGGGATGTTAGGTATTTGCTCTAGATTGATGTCTTTCGGCTTTCTTCCATAGTTTCCTTTCCTCTGACTTGAAACATCTACCTCCAGACCTTTAGCAATTTGCTCCATGGCTTTCTTCCAAATTCTTTGTATATTCCAGACACCCACTCCAAAGAAATCAGCAATATTTTTCTTGTCATCTCTCTTAAACTTCCCCCCTCTACTCATGCACAATGTATGCATTGCAACATAAGCAACATATCTTTGCTTGTCATCTAGGATATCCCTTTTCTGAACTGCTTGCTCAACACCTGCACAAAGAAAAAATTTGATCAAATGGAGTACAACAATGCATTTACACAAGTCATTTGGGTCGTTTACTCTCTACTCATGATCATTTGAGTCATTTACCTGCATGTTGAACAATTTCATCTCCTATATCTTCGTCCATTTCATCTCTTACATCTTCGTCCATTTCATCTCCATCTTCTGCAGGTGGGGTGTAGTTGAGGTCTGGGAGATCCATGTTCTCCAGGCAACTGAAAAGAACTTTCGAGGTAAGAGGTTGAACTTTCAAGATGCACAACAGTACATTTTGGAAATGAAAATGATCAAATGGAGTAGTACAACATTCTTGCATACATTGTGGATATGAGGATGGTACTGCTTGTTTGCAGTATTCTTTTGCTTGCACTATAATTGGAGTAGTTTCAGTAGTTTAGTGTTGAACCAGGAGTAGTTTTAGTAGAGCACTTGGAGCTCTTAGTTATAGGTCTAGGAGTATGATTTTCTGTTAAATGCTTCAAAATGCTACAGTGACAACAACCATTTTGAAGTATTATTTGTTGTTAAATGCTTCAAAATGCAAGACTAGGAGTACATTTGATGACTGATTTTGAAGTAGGAGCTCTTAGTTATAAGTTCTCTCTTTTTCATCTACTCCATCTACTCAATCTAGGAGTATGATTTGCCTGAAATGCTATAGTGAAGTCTAGGAGCATGCCTGAAAATACCTGAAATGCTACAGTGAAAGTCTATGAGTAGCAGTTAAATGCTTAGATTTGCCTGAAAATGCGTGAAATGTTGTCATCAGATTTAATGCAGTACTCTCTTTTTTCCAGCAAAGGTTTGCCTGAAAGGCCTGAAATATTGTTAAATGATGCAGGTTCTCTCCTGGCCACGGAGCCAAGTACTAAAACATGGGTCTGCTTTCCTCTTAAGCAGAGTAAGTACTCCATTACTCCACTCGTAGATAAACATATCGACATGATGCAAATTGTTGGAGTAAAAAGCAAAATGGTACTGTAATTTCAGTACATTTAATTATTTCAATCATCTTCAGTGTACTCCAAGTCAGTGGTACATCATATCTTTGTCAGTACTCAAATGATCATTTAATTATTTCTAGACAATCTGATCTCCAGGAGTTGATAAAGGTATGCTGACATAGATATTTCAGAATTAGGCAATATTCTCTTGCAGTACTCTCTCTGTCTGCATATCTTTATCAACTTCAGCATATCAAAAGAATCACTCCTACTCCTGATGACAACTTTAACATATCCATCTTCAGCATATCTATCGTCAGGAGTAGATCTTTAGTATACTAGGGACAACATATCTATAATCTCCTGGAGATGACTCAAATACTGTCCCCAATGTGTTTCTGATGACATCTGATGACAGTATGTTTGCAGTAATCATGACAATATGGTTCCGATGACAGCATATCTATGTACTCCTGGAGATGATATCCTCAATTTGTGTTTGCAGTAATCATCAATTTGTTTGTTTGTGTTCATGTCTGCAGTATGATCATCAAACTGTTTTCAGCGACAGCAGCGGAGCCTGGGGAGAGGAGATGAACCTGGGGTGAGGAGAGCCTGGGCAGCAGCCGAGCCCAGCTCCAACTCGCCTCAACCTGGGTGGACTTGAAGAGGAGGAGGAGTCCCTGGAGATGGAGAGGAGTCCCTGGGCGTGGAGAGGAGGAGCACCTGGGCGTGGAGAGGAGGAGCGCCTGGGCGCCTACGTTGGTCTGGACGGAGGTGGAGCACCCCTCGAGCTGTGGCGCCTGGAGCTCTGGAGTGGAGCGCCTGGAGGGCAGGGCGGAGGTGGAAGACGGGCTGATTCAAATTATGAATTGGGGGTATTAAGGTCCATTTGCACAATTTCACCTGGTCGGAACATGTTCCCCAGCGACATACATTTAGGAACAGAGGGAGTACTCGCTGTTACAGAGATAAGCATAGCTCAGATGATTTTATTTTTTGTGTCTGAACCGCTCCTTCAAGATTTAAGTTCTAGACCCTGCCCGACTGGTCATAATTTTTTGAATTAGCATCTCGAAAACGCTCATGGAGGTATGGTGTGCATGTATGTGTATATGAGCATCCACGTTTGTAATGTGTTAACAAAAGTAAAAAGATCGTCTTCCACATAGGCCAAGTTTTAATGCACACTAGGACACTTTCATTAGGATTACATGAGTCTAAGCTCGCAAGTTTTTGCATCAATACATGCAACACCAAACTTCTTGTTCGTGTGGTCGCATGCGAAAGAAGTTCACATAACCCCCTGGCGTTTCACGAAACGGACAATTTACCCCCCGAAGTCTAAAACCGGGTAAATAACCCCCTAATCTTTCCCAAACCAGGTGAATCACCCCCTCACACCTTTTAGACTGGTTTTTCAAGCGGTTTTCGTGACTGGGCAGATTTCAGATGCCAGTTCGGCACGGTTACTGTCCTCCTCCGATCCTTCTGCCATCGCGCGTCGTGCCCAAAGCACTCGTTGACTTCACGGCAGCACGAACTAGCAGCCGGCCACGAGGGAGCCAAGCCCAGCATGGTACATGAAGCACCTTGTGTCGCATGATGTGCTACGGTTGCGCCCACTCTGCGTGACCCCTCCCCTTTGTCCTCTCCTTGAACCCCGATGGGATGGCTTCTCGAGCTCCGTCCGCCTCTGTACAAAAATTGATGCGTCAACCGGATAGCAAAGGCTCCCGGCTCCTAGCAAGTACTCCCTCCGTTCGGAAATACTTGTCCTAGAAATGGATGTATTATATTTCTAGGACAAGTATTTTCGAACGGAGGGAGTATCCGCCATCTAGGCCTCATGCAAATCCCGGCTAGCCATCGTGTCGCTCGTGCGGCGTTCGCTTTGTCCTCAAGTCGACAACAGCTCACGCCTTCACCACATACCGAGCTCGCGCCCATGCCACCTGCGGCTGGGGCTGCCGCCGGCAGGTGACGACGTCCACCATTAGAGCTAATCACGATTAGAATAGTCATGTAGTACTCATGTACAGCTTGTACATGGTGGCACGTACTTCATGTGTGTACGTGTGTGTGTACTTGTCCAGGAGGGAATCGATCCAACAGCAGTATGTACGTGTGTATTGTCTCCGGCGGAGCTTGAGTTCACGATCACGTGCCATTGGGACCTCATGCCTACGTCCACAAGAGCACGCGCCTCGTCGCTTCGGGCGCTCATGTCCTGCTCGTCACCGTCGTAGAGACGACCTGGATAGCTCGACCACCGTCCGCCTCGGAGAGCTTGAGTATGACTGTACCATCCACTGGTCACTCGTGGCGCTTGCTAGGACTTGCGTCCATCGGCGGGTTATACCCGCGCGGGTGCGCAGCCGGAGCGCTGGCGCAGACGGCCATAAGGATCCCTCAGACCTTTGGGTGCATGCACTGGGCCGGAGCGGCAGGTTCAACGACGTTGGCCTGCCTGGTCGAGGGGATGCCTTTGGATGCAAGACGCTGCTGGCTTCGTGCAATGCAGGCAGCAGGACCTGAAGATGGGAAGGCTCACCGCCAAGCTCACAAAGTTAGAAGTGTGGGACTCAGCGAGGCCAGGTGCATGTCAGGAACGAGGAGCACCACACCACGTCATCAAAACCACCTCGAAACCCACTCTAACCAGGGAAAAAAAATTGTATGAGACCGGGTCTCATAGACCAACTTGTGAGACCCTATCGGATGAGCGACATGTGGCATCGACAATCTCAGAGCACCCTAATCCCACTTCACGTCTGATTTCAATCCCAACAGCTGATTCCCGATTCCAGAACCCCACGTACGCACGTACATACTTCATCGCTCTAATAGGTACGTGGGACTAGGGTTTTCTTTATTTTCCTTGCGTCTATGGCGGCCACGCCCAAGGGCTTCGACGGCGGCGGCCAACCGGCACGACGCAGCAGCGACGACCTCTCTTCCATGACCTCGCCGAAGAAGCTTGTCGCCGGCGGCCTGTCGGACGACTCGTCCATGGCGGATGCATGCCACGACGTTGGCCCGGCGGACACCACGTTCATGGAGGCCGTGCGCCAAGGCGTCGTTGCGGACGGCCGGACCGACTCCTCGTAGAGACGCGTCTAACTGCTCCTTGCCAGTGCACTTGCTTGTCTCCGTCGCCGCGTTCCAAAACCCCAAGGGCCTTGACGGCGGCGGCCAACCGGCATGAGGCAGCAGCGACGACCTCTCTTCCATGACCTCGCCGAAGAAGCTCGTCGCCGGCGGCCTGTCGGACGGCTCGTCCATGGCGGATGCATGCCACGATGTTGGCCGGGCGGACAGCACGTTCATGGCGGCCGTGCGCCAAGGCGTCGTTGGGGACGGCCGGACTGACTCCTCGTAGAGACGCGTCTAACTGCTCCTTGCCGGTGCACTTGCTTGTCTCCATCGTCGCGGCGAGACAGACTGCTTGGGCTCGACCATGGCGGCCGTATGCCATGATTGCTTTCTGGCCGGACTCGACGGTCATGTTGCTGCACACTAAGACGCCGTGAGTGGTCGTAGCAACTCGTTTTGTCCACAGCAGCGCCGAGACGTATCAAGCTGGATTCCGTTACGTGCTTGTATATCACAAGTTCGTGCCCACCGATCGATCCCATGTACTGATTCCCATGAAATTATATTGTTCATTGCCCAAACTCCATGATGATTTTGTGAAACAAATACATTTATTGCCATGATGATTTTTTCAATGAAGTACTACACAAATTTGGTTTGCTCTCCTCAATGAACCTATGCTTTGATCTAAGTGTGGATGTACAATATCTGTTTACATCTTTATAAGGTACAATCCACACATGAAAAAGAAAAGGACGCATGAGCTCATTTGGCACAACTGAAATGCATAGAATGGTTTTCGAAGCATGAGAAACAAATATATGTTCATCTCGGTGTGTTTTGTTGGCCTGATGGTCCAAAGAACAACCACTAAAATTAATATATTTGTTTACAGGTCCGTAAGAAAAACCCAGACAATAAAAATGAAAAGGACACATGAGCTCGTTGCCTCCTGTTCTTGTGGTTTATGTGATGACTAGAACAGATGTCACCACTGAAACCTGCTTGTACTTGTACCTTCGTTGAAATCCAATCGCCGAACGGTAGACAGTGTTGGGTTTTGTTCATCAGCTTGAAGCAACAAACTTGTAAATTCCCCTGGAATACGTGGTGGAGCATAGAAAGCAGAATAATCACCAAATGACATGGATGTCGCCAATGATGGAGCTATATTTTGAAAACAAGCATTCGGATTCGATGACCCCTGTTTCAGTAAGAGGAATAAAATAAATTATTTGACCATGTCAAAAATATGAACCGCATAGTATAAAACATTATTCATATGCTTACGGGAAATTCTGAATGTCCAATCAGATTTGTTGTTAATTCCGTTGTATGATCGAATGACCCCTATTATAAATAAATTAATGGGATAAATTATGTCGCCATGTCAAATATGAATCATATAGTATAAACTTTTACTGATATGCTTACGGGGAATATCGAAGGTCCAATTGGATGTGTTGTTAATTCCCTTGTACGTGACACTGACGAATGTCCTATACCTCTCCCTGCACATTGTGTTTTTTATGTGTTTGTATACAAAAATGCGAGATTACAGGGAAAATAAATAATAAACATACCCGTCTCTGATCTAAGTTCCAATGACCCCTGTTTAAATAGAATGAATATAATAAATTATGTCCGGAGATACCATGTGATGATTGTGCTCATTGACAGCCTTCTGAATCAACCAAACACCCGCCGGAGTAATATGGAACTGAACACGAGCTTTGCAAGATGTCCTCGTAGAAGCCCGTTCTTTCCTCGTCTCATGTGTGCTATGTTTACCCTTTACTCCTTCCTTACTGCAAACTAAATACCTAGCAGATAAGGTATCATCTGCTCTTGCTTTTCTATGTGTCCATCTGACACTAAATCCTTTACTTTTGGCATACACGTTATAGAACTTGTATGCCTCTTCTTCAGAATCAAAACTCATTCCCTTCTTTGGCACAATCTGCTTTGAAGATGCATTCGGATTATCCTGTTACACACATGAAATACACCAACACCATCAGCATTGTACTATAATTATTGTAAAATCAATCGATACATATTTTATATTAAAAGATAGGTTCATATTGTATTATTTACCTTAGTTACACAATTTTCTTCTCCTTTATCAACTCCCACAAACTCCAAGCCAGTATCATGGGTAAACATATTTCTCGGCGTCATAGGCTCACGGATCGACTCGCCCATTGCACTGTTTGTCGATTTACAGAATTCCATATTTTCCTCCTGGCGTTCGAACAACATAATTCAACATTATTAATTTACATATTTTCAAGTTCAGTTCTACAACTAATGCTATATATAACAGTGGCTAGCATCGAATGTATGAACCAAGCTAGCACAGAACTATGCACATGTATATTCTGAATACTTATGTACCCATGCATCTCACACGCACCGTGATAGGACAAGTCCTAGACCGACAGATCGCCGTCGCTGCCGCTGGCGCCGGCCTGACTGAATGCATGACGGAGCTGCTGGACGCGCCTTGACGCGTCGCCGCGGTTGACGAGTTTGTCCGGCCGGCCAGAACGATGTCTTGACGCACACCCACCATCTGTTCTTCTTGGCTTCCGGGTTGCATAAGCTTCATAGTTCACGAGTTTCAGTGTAAGCAATCAGATAGTTGCCAAGCACTGGACTAGTGCAATCACTCAGCCAGCTTGGCCGCATGGATCACTTACCGGGACAGGAAGAGTTATAGATGGATGTGGCGCCTTAGCTAACATTGGAACCACCGGCCGGGAGTTCGCCGCCGTGGAGGACTGCGGTATCACATAGCAGCTGGATGCATCTTGCTGCACGGCCGCCGTGAACGTGGTGTCCGCCGGGCCAACATCGTGGCATGCATCTGCCATGAACGAGCCGTCCGACAGGCCGCCGGCGACGAGCTTCTTCGGCGAGGTCATGGAAGAGAGGTCGTCGCTGCTGCGTCGTGCCGGTTGGCCGCCGCCGTCGAAGCCCTTGGGCGTGGCCGCCATAGACGCGAGGAAAATAAAGAAAACCCTAGTCCTGCGTACCTATTAGAGCGATGAAGTATGTGTACGTACGTGGGGTTCTGGAATCGGGAATCAGCTGTTGGGATTGAGATCAGACGTAAAGTGGGATTAGGGTGCTCTGAGATTGTCGATGCCACATGTCACTCATCCGATAGGGTCTCACAAGTTGGTCTATGAGACCCGGTCTCATACAATTTTTTTTTCTAACCAGGGTTAGGAGGTGATTCACATAGTTTACAAAAGATCAGGGGTTATTATTTACCCGGTTTTAGACTTCAGGGGGTAAATTGGCCGGCTCGCAGCGTCAAATATCCACGATTACGTAGCTAAGCACGAATTTCATGGATTATGCTCCGGTAAAGAAAGGATCGACCGCGGATCAAGCGACGCACTGTTCCTTGTCGCGAGAAACTGAAACCAATATTTTCTCTCCGTCGATCGCACGCGTCCACGTTTCCATCAGACGGACCACAGCGCGCCAATCTTCCTTCTCCTCCTTGACCCGTAATAACTGTTGATACGAGCGGAGTGAGCAGTTACGAGCGGAGTGAGGCGAGGCAGGAGGAGAGATGAGCGGGGACGAGGTTGCGAAGGCCAAGGCTGCCGCCGCCGGCGTCGGCGGCGTAGGGGAGTACGGGACGTTCCATGGTCCGCCCAGCTACCCGCCCCCGCGCCCGCCCGTCGGGCACCCGCAGCCCGCCCCGCCGCCCGGCCTCCACGGCCAGCGCGAGCCCAACTCGCGCCACCGCGGCGGGTACCAGGCCGGGAACGGTAAATTTCCCGATCCTTGCTTCTAATCGGCGGTTCTCTTGGGGAGGGAGGCGCGGAGGAGGGAGATATCGGGGTTAGGAAGTAGAATTTTGGTGTTGTGATCGGGATCGAATCCCTCGGGATTTAGTTGATCCGACGCGGGTCGTTGAATGCCGATCGGAGTTGGGCGTGGAACCGGTGGGATCAAAGGCGGAATTCCCCTGCGAGATCTCTGGCAGGATGCAGTCGGGGTCACAATTTTGGGATGTTTGATCTAATTCTGTTTCGTTTCTTGGTGTCAAAACTCTGATGGAATCAGAATTCCTGTTACAGCCCTGCAATGTTTCTTTCAGTTTCTTGATGATGTCTTGATCCAAATTGGCATGTATCGTGCAGTCCTGTTTGATGTAGGTGATGTCCTTCCGTCGTATGCTGGTTGTTTCATTACCAGATGATTTCTACCCAGTTGCTCTATATCAAATCTGAAAACAAAGGATTAACTATGACTGAACCACCCTGACTATAGATTGTGTAATAAGTGGTGGTAAAGCTAGCACATTGCATTTCTTAGCATGGCATGGAGATCAATTGTCTCATCAGCTTCCCCCGGTTAGCATTGATGCATTTCTTAGCACAACATGGGGTTTGAATGTTTGATAGATCTGAAAATCTGATATAAGATAGTTCTGCCCTTTTGATTGCATTGACCATTTGGCAAATATACAGAAGTAATGGATGTAGCAGTCTACTACTCATGTTCTTGTCTTTGTCCTTGATGATTTTAGGGAGTCCCCATGCTTACGTTGGTTGTTGCAGCTTCTAATTGCACCGAGGCTGAATATGACGATCGTAATTTTTCCTAGTTGTTTCACTTGCTGTTTATAAGAATTTTACGCGCACACTTAATCTTGCTATTTCTGTTTTCAGCTCAAGATTACGAAGCAGGTGCCCGTGGACATAAACATGACCGCCTTCCATGCTTTGGTATTGGCATGGGATGGTTTCTGTAAGTGATCATTGTTTTAAATTTTGTCTTCTGATCTTAGTTTCATGTACAGCAGCATTGTACCTGAATAATTACTCTGACATAGATTATTGTGAACTATGCTGTTGCTTTAGCTATATCCGAGTAATCCTAACGACAAATTTCTTGTTCTGAAGATTCGTACTCGGTTTCTTTCTTGGTGCCATCCCCTGGTATGTCGGAGCATTTCTGTTGTGGTGTTCCAGAGTGGATTACAGGGAGAAACCAGGATATGTGGCATGCACAATAGCGGTGAGTAAAGAATTTAGTGTCGAGTTAAAAACCAGCCTTGCTTGTTCCAATTGCTGATATGGCGCTTGTGCTTTCTATACCATGTGTCACTGAACTTGTGCTATGATTGTCAGTATCTAGGAATGTACAGGCTATGAGAAGGTGCTATTTTCATGTTGTTGTTTTTGCGTTTTGAAATGTTTTTATGACATGCTGATGTGACTCTTAACAATGGTCCAAACATATGGAGCTCAGGATTATATATGAAATTTCTGCATGTTGTCTTCTTTGTACCTCATTTATCTGTTTTCAGAAACAATATTATACCAGAAAACCAAGAATTGTTGAGCATAACATATTGCCTATTATGTCACTATTATTCTTGCATGATTTATGAACTTTTTCATGTGTAAGTTTGAATCATGTATCAGGAGCACTTAGTGAATAAAGAATCATATTGATGTTCATGTTAGCTCAAACAGAAAAGGCTAATGAGAATAATTAGTTTAGTACAATGAAGTTGGATCTGATTATTCAGAAGTATTTAAATATCAGATTCAAATGATAAAGTATAGCTAATCCAGTCACATATAGGGTATCTAATTAGGTGGGTGTTTCGGCATACTTCAGCTGTTGCACAACATATCATTTTAAGTTCTGCATGAACTTTTGGACACTTAAGTAGCTGAAGCATATCTATGGAGTGATTCAGAGAACATGGGCACCCTCATCAAAGAATGCATTAAATGTTGGCATATATGCAGCTAGGGTATATCTGTGTTATTACAATAACAAAGACTGATCCAGAGAGTAAGCACACTTGATAAAAACATGCATGATGGTAGTGTCATATACAGTACTAGTTAGTATAGTTTTATGTTATGTAAAGTCTTCATGTAGAAACCTTCTGGTGAAGTCCAGAGTAGACCACTTTTCTGTCAGTGACTTGCCACCTTTATTTTTCAAATTCTGAAGATCCTAATGAGAACCATTTGCTGTAACAGGCTGTCCTTGCTACAATTGCCGTCATCATCGGGGCAACTGCTGGAGCTCACGTTTATTGATGTCAGTCTACATTGTGTCACTGTACATATTGTACATTTCATGGATGAAGAAAGATGTCATGTCGCGTCTTCTGCACTGTATTTGATTATTAACTTTGAATATTCAATGCATGACAAGGAGAACCAAGTCCTTGTTATGGTCACAAATAAATCAGATTGAGACTACCTTGCCTTGTGCATGCTTGGGACTACCTTGCCTTGTGAATGCTCAAATAACCTTGATTTTGAAAACAAATGATGTAGCTTCGCTTGGCGAGCAACGGCTTTCTTATACTGTACTAGCAATGGCTTCCTTGTACTGTACTTATCTTCTGAATAATAAGCCCCAGGTTCTGGTTCAGGCAGCAGGGCGATTTGCCAAAGGAACCACCATTGTGGTTGCTCTCTGCTCAACGCCATTCCACGCACTTGTACATCTGCATTAGGCATTATTCAAGTGTTGAAATGTGATTGGGGGATCGATGCCACAAATTACAGTTCTTACGGTTCTACTCCCTCCACTCACATATATAAAATGTTCAGGGTATTTCAATATGAACTACATGCGGACAGAAATGAGTGAACAAGCACACTAAAATGGGCCTATATACATCTGATTCAGAAAAAAGGTTAGAACATCCTATGATTTGTGAACGGAGGGAGTAACATTCTATGTTTCCTTGTATTATGGTTCTGAATATATCATATGTTTTTCTGGTTCAGCGATAAAGAGAACTTGCATCGCATGTCTCGCCAGAGGCAAATCAACACAACAGTAGAACGCCTGATCCTTCAGTTGAAGGTAGTAGTAGATAATGTAATACTCACATTTCATACTGACAGTTAATTTGGATACGAGTTAACTGACTAAAAGGTTTGCAGGAACTGGATAGCTTCATGAGAGCTTTAAAAGTTTACTTGGCTACAGAACAGGAGACAACAGGAGACAGAGATCACAATGATATTGGTTTCGCTACGTTTCTTTCACATACAGGGACTTGAGGTGCTTATACATGAGCTTGCTCTCATTCACAGCCAGATGGAGCTCGGAATCATCCATCCACCATTGCTGCAGCCCATGAGCTTTTAGAAATTTCTGAGGACCTTTAGCAATCACAAAAACCTTGGCACGTGCCTCAGGGTGACCATCGCCACGCTTCTCTGCAGTAACAGTGGGTACGCCACTACGGTCAACGTAGAAGCAGCAAATGTAGTCGCTGTTGTTGATGTACAGGTTGGGCACCCATCTCTTCACCTCCTTGATCAGATTCTCTTCTCCAATTTCAGAGACAGTTTCCCCCTTCTCTCCCGGGTGAGAAATTTCACCGGCGTTCGAAGAGCTGCCGCTGATGTATCGCTTCAACACCTTGTCGACTTTATCCTGAAGCTTCCTCAGGCCCAGGCCGAGTGACACTGATGGTGGGTTAAACAAGTGGCATTCTACGAAGACTCCGTCCTTCGCCAAAGTCTTACCAACCTGCATCGCATATCCGGCCCCTAGGGAATGCCCAGCAACGCACACATTGTTGCTTCCATGCTTATCGATTGCCGACTTGAGCACCTCCAGTGCTCCAGCGAACCTGACAGAACCCCTCAAGCTCTCCTGAGCAAAGTACCTGAGGTCATCCTCCAAGTCTCTCGCAACAGTTGACTGCTTCAGGACAGTTCCCCTCAGTGCCAGGACAGCCTTTGGAGCACCAACAGGTCTCCGCATTATCCAGTCTGATAGTGCAGCAACCTGGTCCCATTCTAGAAGTGCCCCATATATGGATCCGTCTCTGGAATCAATTAGAAGGCGCACCAGCTTGTATTTAAATGGCTTCCACCAGTTAGGAGCAATGGCAGTTTCACCAGTTCTGTTCTCTTGCCTGTCAAACTCCAATACGTACGCTGCCTGCACTAAACATGAAATTGCAATTCTTCTGTAGTTGGGATTTTTCCTGCGGAGTCATTATATTTGCTCATCAGTACTACACACATCACTAGCCTTGTTGTAAAAAGGCATGGCCTCCAGCAATGGCTGAAGTGACCAAAAATACAAGCAGAGTAAGATATCGGAAGAATAACAC
Source organism: Triticum aestivum (assembly GCF_018294505.1). Classification (NCBI taxonomy): domain Eukaryota; kingdom Viridiplantae; phylum Streptophyta; class Magnoliopsida; order Poales; family Poaceae; genus Triticum; species Triticum aestivum. The sequence continues at coordinate 153,169,518 of NC_057802.1, forward strand.
TCCTTAGATTAAACACTAAGTTTAGGTATATTTCAACAGCATTTATTTACATAACATCTACAACAAATTATATGGAGAGCAAGAACCATGCCATCCTTTTATTTACTAATCTTATTTTTTCTTAACAAGTGATACTAAGGCCTTAAAAGCTCATGACACGCTCATGACACAATTCCCTGTCACACAACTAATAAAGTCTAACGTGGCAAAAAGTTAAAACTTATATAATGCATTAATACTGATTCTCCTTCAGTCAACGTGTTGGCAGCCTTGACCAGTGAGAAAAACATGCTTTCTACACTCATGACACTTAGATGATGGAAATTTAGAGTAAAACATCGACACTGACAACATACACTGGGCACAAAAGAAATCCTATAGGGCTTGGGTCCTATGAAAATGTGTGGTTGGGCCCTATTCTGAGTAGTATAACATGTCGCATCTATTTTGATCAAGTACACTGTCCCTTATCACCAACAATAGGTACTGCTTCCACTTGTAATCCTTTGAACAGGATCCGATATCACACTCATAGGGCCTGAATTCTACAGGATTACCTGCCCATTGGCCATCGGCCCTGCTAGTTTGTTGTGAAAACTCTTTACGCCCCATTCCCCATATCGATGCCAACCAGTGTCATATGAAACAACGCCTTTTGCATCCCAGCTGACTCAAACAAAACAACAGGCAAGATAGACAGCCACGGCCAAGACAGTATTTCAGCTTCGACAGAGGGCGAGGCGAGAAATAGGGATAACATGAGTGGGCATTTCAGCGGACGGCAGACAGCGAGGGTGGCTTTGACGGCGTGCTCAGACAGACTACGCTAAGAATCCCCAAACCTAGACTTGCAAATCAAGACGACATAGTTCAGATTTGGAATAACCCGCACGCAGATTGTTACCAACAGTACGCGGCGGCGGCGGCGGACAGTACGCGCTATCGTGCCATGCGTTCTAGGGGGGAGGGGAAGGGAGGAGGGAGTGGGAGTGGGAGCGAACCAGGCAGAGCGGCCGGGGCTGGAGAGGTTGCGAGGCCCCGTGGTGTGGAACTCCCACGCCGGCGGCTTGGCGCCGCCTCCGTTGCTGCCCATCGCCTGCGCCTCTTGGGCGGAGGAGTGGCGGTGCATTAGCGGTGAAGGAAAGGGCGCCGAGGAAGGAAGGCGTAGGGTACTCGGTTTCGTCAACGGCTGGGTTCCGCACGGCGCTTTTCTTTGCTACTGCTCACGCGCGACGCGCCAGCCACTGGTCATTTCTTACTGCGAACCTCTTTTGTCTGCTTATTACGAGCCGAAGCGTGTCGTAGGGGATCTCCTTGTATTATTTTAGGAAAAGAAAGAAAGTGACGGCAATTTATTTATTTATTGGCATACAGAAGTGGTAGCGTGGCATCCTCGAAAAAGAGTGAGGGCCAAACGGTCTCCTACCGTCGTACGGTTAGAGCATCTCCAACAGGCGCCGAACGCACCGCGCGCTAAAAACTGCTTTGTCGCGCGTCCATCGTCTGGTTTAGCGCGGCGCGCAGCGCTGGCTCCAGCAGCCGCGCTAAAAGTAGCGCGCGCAGCTTCAGCAGTGCGCAAAAATGCAGCGCGCGCGACTCTGGCACAAACAACATATGCATTCCAAAACAGAAGCAAAAAGATCAAACAAAAACAAAAACAAATCAAAATAAATAGTTCAATTTCGTTATTATAACTCAAACAAACAGTTTATCGTTCAATATAACAAATAGTAAACACAACAAATAGTTCAACAATACAATATCGAACGCACAAATCATGATGCTCTTTGTCGTCCATTCCATGCCCACCACTCCTCAATGAGATCCTTCTGAAGATCATTATGCGCTGCGGGACGTCGAATGGCATGATAGGAGGCAACAAAACGGGCCACCCTTTCAGCCTTCCGTCGCACTCGCACGGGATGTCCCAAGAGCTCATACTGAGAGTAGTCTACATCTTGCCCACGCTCATTCTCGATGATCATGTTATGCATGATCACACAAGCGTGCATGATGTACCAAAGCATTTTCTGATCCCAAAATCTAGCCGGTCCTGTCACAATAGCAAATTGGGCTTGCAAAATCTCAAAAGCTCTCTCCACATCTTTTCTAGCCGCCGCCTGAGCATTGTGAAAATCAAGATTTTTCTTACCTTCTGGCTTTTTCAACAGCTTGACAAAGGTTTGCCACTTTGGATAGATGCCATCCGCTAGATAATAGCCATAGTTGTATGTACGGTCATTTGCTACAAACTGCACCGGTGGCAACTCACCATTTGCAATCTTATTCATCAGTGGTGACCGGTTGACAACATTGATGTCATTCAAAGATCCAGGCATTTCAAAGAATGCATGCCAAATCCAAGTCTCTTGATCGGCCACCGCTTCAAGGATTATAGTGGAACCCTTTTTTTGGCCGTGGAATTGCTCATGCCATGCCTTTGGACAATTCTTCCAACTCCAATGCATGCAATCTATTGAGCCAAGCATGCCAGGAAAGCCGCGAGCTTTGTTCATTGCCAATAGCCTTGCGGCGTCTTCAGCATTGGGATATCTCAAATACTCCTCGCCAAACACTTGCACAATTCCGACTGCGAAACGCTTGACACACATGATGGCTTGGCTCTCACCCATAGCCAAGTGATCATCAACTAGATCAGCCGGTATACCGTATGCCAACATACGCAAAGCGGCTGTCACCTTCTGAAAGGTGCTATGCCCGAGCTCTCCGGCGGCATTCCTCCTTTGCTGAAAAAAGCGGTCATGGCTCGCTAGTTTCTCTGCAATGCGCCTGAACAACTCGGTGCTCATCCTAAACCGGCGACGAAAATACGACTCGGGGTATGTGGGATTCTCCGCAAAATAATGCCTGATCAATCTGTTGTGGGCATCGATCCTATCCTCCAAATTTTCTGCCGACCCATAACCCAACCACCGTGCTTCGGTTTTTTATTGATATGCATAGCTAGGATCATTGCAAGATCCTCCTCCTCTTCCATATTAAATTCTTCTTCGGAAGAATCATACGACGAACTCATCTACAATGTTCAATACTATGCTATAAAAACTGCAATCAACATGCACGAAATTCATGGCTTTTGAGCAATACATACCTTCTAGGCGTTTTGTCGAACACCTTGCGGGCGCCGAGCGCGCGGGCGCTGTTCGTCGGAGGACGGACGCGCGCGAGGGGCGGCGGGACTAGAGGGGGGCGGAGAAGCCGCCGCGGGGCGGGGATAGGCCGGGGAAGCGCTGGAACGGTCGCCGGGTGGCGCGGTCAGCGGCGGCGGCGCGACTGGATGGGGGATGGGGGGTGGGAGTTGCAAGCGAGCGCGCGAGAGTCCAGCGCGCGGGAGCGGGCACCCAAAATACACCGCGCGAGATAGCGAATCCGACCGCGCGCCCAACTCCTTATACCGCGCGCGCGGTTATTGCACGCCCGCTGAAGCCACCCGCCGGGTTGCGCGCGCGCTAAACTGGCTAAATTTGCGGCGCGGCGATTGTTTAGCGCGCATGTTGGAGATGCTCTTAAGGAAAGTGACAAGATACTGCGCTGAAATCAAACAAACTTTGGCAGCTCGCCAGAGACAAAAAAGAATGGAGTTAAAAGCACCGGGAGTCCTACAACTTGCACCGAATGTGATGATTTGGTCTTAGAACTTGCATTTTGACCCTACCCAATCCCAGAACTTGCATCAAATGTGCAAATTTGGTCCCGACGAATCACATAGCGCCATGTGGACGCGTGGGTGCCGACCCGGTCAGTGCGCGGCATTTTGCAAAGAGGCCCCTGCCTTTCGTCTGAATCAACCCGCACTACAGGTTGCTTCTATGGTAAGTTTCTTTTCGGCCCATAACTGTCACTTAGTAAACGGTAGTCACTTCTCTGCTCACTGCGTGGTGTGCCACATTGTAGTTGCTGCAAAGAGTGAATGACATGGTTACCTTAATAGATGTGCATCAATGATACACTAAAAAATGCGGAAATTTAGAGGAGCGGACGAGCTCGCCCGCTCTCGTTATCAGCAACCACATCGTCGTACTGGGATGAGAGTCACGACAGGTATTGCCTTTTTTTGCGGTACACGACAGGTATTGTCTTTTTTTTGCGGGTACACGACAGGTATTGTCAGGTGTATAAAAGGTAGGAAGAAACGTATTTTAAACCATATAGTGTGCTGGGGGACCCACCGCAACAGCAAACGTCCGTTTGGCACATGACGGATCCGTGGTCATGTGGCCTACGTGCGACCCACCACTCATGACACCTACTACTAGTAGGAGTAATTAGCAAGGCTTGGTTAATACAGTTCTATCCAATATTTTAATACTCAACTACGCGTGTTGGGCTGAGACACATGGTTACAATCACGGTAACCCCACTGATCTGTCTTTTTTTACAGGGACCCACCGATCTGTCACGCACACTGATACACTACAACACGAACTACTAAAGTTTGACCTTAAATTTTATTGAAACAGAAATTATATGCCATAAAAATTATATTGATAGATTCATATTTAAGTAGTTTTCGATGATATTATTATTTGTTACATGTAAATTATATCTTGCTAGCTAAATCTGTATTCAAATATTGACTCAAAATATGAGAGGGTGCTAATAAACCCAGATAGAGTTAGTAGTAAATAATTATCATTAGACGCGAATACGCTTTTGTTCAAGCTCGAATATCTCCCAGCGCGACCCCAAATCCAGTCCTCTCCCTAAAATGGGCCAAAAGAGGCCTAACTTGAGCATCATAAGTACCAGGTCTTCACAAGCTGATATTTTGCATTTGACTTAATTAGCTAGAAAACTGTCGCCCTTTTAAAAATAAAAGTACCACATAGTCAGGATTTCAAAATACATATGCATGGAAAAAAAAGAAATAGACATGTCTATATGATAAAATTTGCCACAAACATATACTTTTTTCATATATTTATATCTCTCTAGCACATTTTTTTAGCTATGCTCTAAAATAAATAAACTACCACAAAAATTGCCATGTCTAGATGATAAATATTGCCACAAAAAAACATGTAAAACTCATTTCATATATTTATATATATCTAACACCAAATAGCTCCCATGTTACAAAAAAGTACAAGTACTGCATATCTATGGTTTCACGTACGTAGTTAACACATGTAAGTTGTCATGCTCTAAATAACAAAATTGTCATGCGTTAATTGATGAATTCACCATACTATAAATAATAAACCCACCACGCATACATGATTGCAAAATTTTAGGGATAACATATAAAAGTGGATGTGATTCTAAATTCAAAATGTATCGCATGTATAGGAACTTCATACGTATGGATACACACCAAAAAAACATTTGTATTGTTTTGCCATGGCGACATAATTTAAGCTGACATGGCATCAAATTTTAAGTTTCCATGGTGTACACAATAAATTTGCCATGGTCAAATAGAAAAAAAAACTACACACAAAAAATTGTCATTGTACAATACAAAGGTGAAATATGGTTACACACACAGGTGAATAGTAATTTTCACAAAAATAGTAGAATATTATAAAAAATCGAAAATTGTGATGTATCAAACCTAGTCGACTATTCTACTCATGTGTGAAGTTAAGTAAAGTATTAAATCCCATGGTATTGTTGGTGAAGAAAATACAATTGGGACAATACTATTCATCAACAGTGTCTTTTTGGGGTAAATAAAACAGTGTTTTTTATATAGCTTCGATTTTCTCTTTTTGCCTAGATTACCACCGTTGTGATTTATTGGTGAAACTTCGTACGCGAGTATACCAGTTGACTATACATATTAGATAAAAAGTGTTTTTTTCTTTTTTTTTCTTCTGAACTTACTATTCAATAAGGGGCACGTATGGAACCATGTTCACAAAATCCGCATCTTGGCAAACATACATTTATAAAACATATGTGAAGTTTCGATGGCAAAATTTCATTTTGAAAACATATACAAAGTAATAAACAGTTGCCATGGAAATATTAATTTTTGAAACATATGCCTCTAATAATAGGTGCAATGGAAAAATTCGTTTCAAGACCTATCTTGTAACATATACTCCCTTTGTCCAGAAATACTTGTCGGAGAAATAGATGTATATAGACGTATTTCAATTCTAGACACATCCATTTATATCCATTTCTTTAACAAGTATTTTCAGACGGAGGGGTAATTGCCATGGCGAAACTCATTTTCAAAAGATATGCATTGTGATGAAAGTTCCCATGGCAAGAACCATTCGATCGTATCATTTTCGAGAGATTTGATGATCCGCGATGAAGTTGTGCGAAGAACAAGAAAATGGTATTCTCGGCTCACCCAACGCAAGCGACTGGGCATGTCATATTTTTGCCTAACAAATTGTGAGCCTTTTTTTCACAGGGACGGATCTGCGTGCTGCTCCTCGCTAGCTGTCAATCTGAAGCATATTCAGGGAAACATTATTTAATTAGTTTGCATGCAAACAAAAAAAATAGATATACGAGATACTGAAGCTACTCACTCTGACCGCTGCATGCTGCTCCTCGGTAGCTATCCCGTCACGTTAGCGGTCTGCCAAATGACACACCATCAGATATCTCCCCTATCGCATAGCTTCCCGTTACCGCTCTAGAAACCTACTAAGTTCAAAACAACAGATGATTCCAATTTTATGCTTGTGCTACTGTTCTACAAATGCAATCAATACAGCGTGCGGGCGCAACTTGATTCCAACGAAAGGCAGGGGCCTCTTTGCAAAATGCCGCGCGCTGACCGGGTCGGCACCCACGCGTCCATATGGCGCTATGTGATTCGTCAGGACCAAATTTGCACATTTGATGCAAGTTCTGAGACTGGGTAGGGTCAAAATGCAAGTTCTAGGACCAAACTATCACATTCGATGCAAGTTGTAGGACCCCTGGGGCTTTTAACTCAAAAAATGCTGATGAATACTGTGCACCACCTCATCCATTTAAGGCCAACTCCACCGCACGAACCCAAACGGACGTCCGATTTTGCCGGATTTCGTCCTTTTGGGGCGGCAATGGGTTCACCCATGTCCGCTTCTGTCCGTTGGGTCGTGGGTGCGTCCAACGCACGGCCGCACCCCAAATCATGTCCGTATTGGACGTGATTAAAAAATAAAAAACCTTAAATAAAATGCCTAAAAAAATAAACTCAAATAAAAAAACATAAAACATAAGTTAGGGTTCACGGCCACAAAACGGCCCAGTTTCACAGTTACATTGCCATAATTATACTAAACAGTATAACTCAGCTAGCTAGGAGCCTCCACAGCGATTTGATGCTTTTAGCCATCGGATCGCTGTTATGTACGCACAAGATTTTCCCAGGTCATTGACGCGCTCGCCCAGGTCGTTCACGTACTCAGGCCGTTTCACGGGCCGCTGCTCCGCGGAATGAGCTCGGGCTTCTCTCCATAATCGGGCCCATAAAATCAGAGGCCCAGGTCAGTTAAACGTGCAAACACTTCTTCGTTGACATGTTAACAGGCCTGGTCCTCCAAGGTTTTCGGCTGCTCAGCACTCCATCCCTCTTTTTGTTCGTCTGCGATGCGCCGCTGCCGCCCTCCGTCCCGTCTGTGCTGCTCTGTTCGTTCGCTCATTCGCGAAGCGTCGCGGTCGTATTCCGTCTCACCTGCAAGCTTGTCCTCTGTGTCGGTGCCCTCCTCCCGTGATGCACTCTTCCTCCGCGGTGTTTTTTAATGTCGTGTCTTGCAGCGTTCCTCCCTGGTGGCTGTGATGGTCGCTCAACAAGCCGTCGGCGTCCATCACTGGCTGTCCTCCTCCTTAATCTGCCTCCATGCCCTTGCAGCTGTACCGCGACCCGACTCTGAATCTTGATCTGAATTCAAGGATAAGGTAGACCTTCTCCCCACCTTTGTTGTAGTTTTCATATCAGCCGAGCCTCTACAGGTGAACTGAAGCATTTCTTAATCTTCCACAAGTATCCAGCTTGAAGCCTAGCCATGCAGAAGATTAATGAGACAGTTTCTGACAATAATTTGACAGGAACCATGCAGGCAAGTTCAGTTGCAGGGAAGCACTGCATGGATGTAAAATTCTGTAGTCATGAAGTAGTATTTTGCATGACATAGATAATGTGACATTTACATTCGTTCTTCCAAGTGTTTTCTAATAAGTTATCCTTTCAATGTGATAGTTTGAGTCTTCAGTTTGTGGCCTTATGCGCCATCGTACATATTCTGTACTGGGTTGGAGAAGAGAGTGGCCGATGGAGTAAAAATTATTCCATGAATGCCCCCTTGATGCATCAGACTAAAAGTTATTTAAATGGTACATAGAGACAATAACTGAGATAAGCATTGTTTTTTTTTCCTTATTAGGATTCTACCCGGAGTCCCTGACCCATGCTGTGAATCACGATGTGTTGTCAAAAAAATAAGGGCGAGCGCTGCAACGCGCGTCACCATGATCTAGTTAACATTAAAAAAAACGCAGCCCGCGCGCTCCTGCCGTGCCTGTCGATGTCGTGGCCGTCACCGTCTTCAGTGGCCGCCGGTGTCGCCGTCATCGCTGACGAGATCGACGTAGTCCGGCGGCGTCCAGAGGTGGGCCGGCGGTCCGTGGTACGCGGGGGCGGGCTGGAAGGCGGTAGGTGCCCGCACCACCTCCTCCCGTGGCGACGCATCCCGCTCCGGTGACCGCGGCGGCGTGGGGCACCAGTTCACGCCTCCTACGGCGTCGGCCATCTTCGGAGCCATGCACGACCAGCTCCACTGCTGGCCCACCAGGCCCGGGTGGAACGCGGCCACTGGCTCCTCCTCCACCACCTCCTCCGCGGCCACCATCTCCAGCTCGGGGATGGCGACGTCGCCGCCCGCAGAGAGGGCCATCATCTCCTCGAGGCCCTCCCATTGGCGCTCATCGTGCGTCTTCATGGAGTTCTCCATGACACGCGCCATGAGACGGGCCTCCTCCTTCGCTGTCATGCGAGGAGGTGGTGGTGGCGACGGAGAGGGTGAAGGCGACGGCGTGGGCGTGAGGCCGCGCACCCGCGTACGCCCGCGCACTTGGGGAGCGGCCGCTCGGCGCTCTGGACGTGGCCGCCGCGGCCCCGTCGAAGTGCTGGCGATGAAGGACGCCCGTCGCGTGTCGTGCTCATCCCGGAACCACGTGTCCCACAGGTCCGAGTCAGGGGCGTACCTGGGGTCGTAGTAGAGGTCGTCCGGGAGGAGTCGGCGGCGGCACTCGATCTCCTCGCGGCGTGCACGGCCGCTCACCGGGACCGGCGGGATCGGCACGCGGTCGGCGGACAAAGGCCAGTTGTTGGGGAGGTGGACGCCGCTCCAGGGGGAGCGGCGTCCTCGTCTCCCAATAGTGGCGGCATACATCCGCGTGGATGTAGTGCCGGTCGCGCTCACCGGCGGCCGTGGGGGCGATGGAGAACGAGGGCGGCGCGGGGGCCTGACGCGGTGGTGATGCGGGCTCCTCCTTCACGCCGCGGCGTCGGCGGCCCTTGGACGAGCCAGCCTTGCGGTCGTAGTTCCAGAGCCCCATGGCTGCGAGGCGGCCGACCGATGAGTTCGAGGACGGGGAGAGGCTAGGGTTTGGGTGTGTCGGGTTTCGAGGAGGCAGCGGGCTGGAGTGGGGAGTGTGGACGACGACCGGTCCATGGCTTCCCCATTTAAGAAGGACGACGACCGTTCGCCTGGGCGGATGACAGGTGGGGCCGACCGCGCGTGCGCATTTATGTCGGGTGGTGGGAGGTAGGTGGCCGCCTGCCACGCGGCCCTGACGCGGACGAGAGACGCGTCCATTTGCTGTCCGCTGCGACCCAAACCCAGCGCATTTTGCGCTCGAAATGGGTCGGCCCGGACACAAAACGGACCAGATGGGTCCAGGCCGTCTGGTTTCTCCCTTTTACCCCAAACGGACGGGGTCGCGCGGTGGAGTTGGCCTAAGTAGGATGAGGGTTGGCATGGCTTCATTTTTTAGGTAAATAGAATAATAGATTGAGGGTCTTAGAGCATCTCTAGCCGCGCCCCCAACAACCTCCCCAAGGCGTTTTTTTAGCGCCGTCGGCCAAAAATTGGCCCAGTTGTAAGGGCTTATTTATCCCTAAGTTGTTTTGGTGATTGATGACAATGTTTTTACGGACTAATCGTGTGCCTTTAGTATTTCAGACGTTTCGTCAGTAGGCACAAGACGGTTTAGAGCCCCTCGAAGACTATTGAAGACGGCGTTTTTCTACGTTTCTTTTCGGTGGACTTGAGTCGTAGGAAAGCCGTACTATTAAGAGGGGGTCCGCTTTGGAAAGGTTTGGGTGGAATCATCACGTACACATCTACTCCTTTGCACCGCCTTTCCTTTAGCCCTTTGGAGCATCCTCCGTTTTATCCTATATGCATTCTGTCTTGGTTGCTGAAATTGGGCTTGCGGTAGTACTGCTCCCTGGAGCAGTAGTACCGCAGGCACTTGCGGTAGTACCGGACCTTGGTGCGGTAGTATCGCAGGAGCCCATGGTAGTACCGCTCCTCAGGAGCTGTAGTACCGTGGCCCCCAGGCCAAGTGCTGCTGCGCCACGGTAGTAGGGGCGGATGTATTTTTTTACATCCGCGCCCTCCGCGGTAGTACCGCTCCTTGTGCGCGGTAGTACCGCGCACCCTGGCCTGGCTCAGCCGCCACGCGGTAGTACCGCTCCTCCTGCTGTACTACCGTGTTGGATTTGTGCATCGACTCCAACTTAGTGGAAGTTGCTACGGATGTAATTTTTTTATGTCCGTGCCTCCCCGTTCTCTGGACCTTCCCTGCCTTGCGGTAGTACCGCAAGGTGATGCGGTAGTACCGCTCGTGCGGTTCTACCGCTCTCCACTTCAGTGCGGTTGGGCTGGCCAGGTCTGTGCCGTTCAGGCGGTAGTACCGCATGGTCCCACGGTAGTACCGCTTGGGCCTGCGGTAGTACCGCAGCTCAAGCGCGGTAGTACCGTGCTGCGTAGAATGAGTTGGTGGATAACGGTTGGATTTGTCTCTCCACTATAAAAGGGGTGTCTTCTTCCCGAGTTGACCACCTCTTCCAACCCCAAGCTCCATTGTTGCCCCAAGCTCCATTTTCGCCCAATCTCTCTCCCTAGCCAATCAAACTTGTTGATTTGCTCGGGAGTGGTTGAGAAGGCCCCGATCTACACTTCCACCAACAGAAATTTGATTCCCCACACTAATCCCTTGCGGATTTTGTTACTCTTGGGTGTTTGAGCACCCTAGATGGTTGAGGTCACCGCGGAGCCATAGTCCATTGTGGTGAAGCTTCGTGGTGTCGTTGGGAGCCTCCAATTAAGTTGTGGAGATTTCCCCAACCTTGTTTGTAAAGGTTCGGTCGCCGCCTCCAAGGGAACCAATAGTGGAATCACGGCATCTCGCATTGTGTGAGGGCGTGAGGAGAATACAGTGGCCCTGGTGGCTTCTTGGGGAGCATTGTGCCTCCACACCGCTCCAACGGAGACGTACTTCCCTTCAAAGGGAAGGAACTTCGGCAACACATCCTCGTCTTCACCGGCTCCACTCTTGGTTATCTCGTGCCTTTACTTGTGCAAGCTTATTTGTGTTATATCTCTTGCTTGCTTGTGTGCTTGTTGTTGTTGCATCATATAGGTTGCTCACCTAGTTGCATATCTAGACAACCTACTTTGATGCAAAGTTTAAATTGGTAAAGAAAAGCTAAAAATTGTTAGTTGCCTATTCACCACCCCCTCTAGTCAACTTATCGATCCTTTCACCAGTCGCGCCCCCAGGATCTCATTTAGCGCCGGTTTGGGCCGAAATAACAGCCGGCGAACCCGAGCCGAACCCAAGCGCCCGTGGATCGCCCGGGGGCGCCGGCAGAAGCGAAAAGGGGCGTGGGGCCGCTCTGTCGGCGAGAGGAGGCCCTTCCCCCCCGTTTCCTCCCGCTTTCCCCCTTAGCTTCCCTATCATTCTCCATTCCTCCTGCCAATCTCCTCCTCCTCCACTCCCAGCCGGCCGCCATGGCGCCGAAGAAGTACGTGGCCCCCCGCGCCGCGGCGGATGCCACCGCCGCCGCCACCCAACAGAAGCAGAGGAAGCCGAGGGCGCCGTCGTCCAAGCCCCCGAGCATGTCCAACGCCGACTGGAGGACGGAAGTTCAGCGTCGGGAGGCTATCACTACCGACCGGCGGAACAGGGCGAACACCAAGAAGGCCAGGGACGGGGCGGCGCTCGCGGCTGCGGTGGTGGCTGATGACCCACAAGTATAGGGGATATATCGTAGTCCTTTCGATAAGTAAGAGTGTCGAACCCAACGAGGAGCAGAAGGAAATGACAAGCAGTTTTCAGTAAGGTATTCTCTGCAAGCACTGAAATTATTGGTAACAGATAGTTTTATGATAAGGTAATTCATAACGGGTAACAAGTAACAAAAGTAAACAAGGTGCAGCAAGGTGGCCCAATCCTTTTTGTAGCAAAGGACAAGCCTGGACAAACTCTTATATAAAGGAAAGCGCTCCCGAGGACACATGGGAATTATCGTCAAGCTAGTTTTCATCATGCTCATATGATTCGCGTTCGTTACTTTGATAATTTGATATGTGGGTGGACCGGTGCTTGGGTACTGCCCTTCCTTGGACAAGCATCCCACTTATGATTAACCCCCCTCGCAAGCATCCGCAACTACGTAAGAAGAATTAAGGTAAACCTAATCATAGCATGGAACATATGGATCCAAATCAGCCCCTTACGAAGCAACGCATAAACTAGGGTTTAAGCTTCTGTCACTCAAGCAACCCATCATCTACTTATTACTTCCCAATGCCTTCCCCTAGGCCCAAACAATGGTGAAGTGTCATGTAGTCGACGTTCACATAACACCACTAGAGGAAAGACAACAAACATCTCATCAAAATATCGAACGAATACCAAATTCACATGACTACTTATAACAAGACTTCTCCCATGTCCCCAGGAACAAATGTAACTACTCACAAATCATATTCATGTTCATAATCAGAGGGGTATTAATGTGCATAAAGGATCTGAACATATAATCTTCCACCAAATAAACCAACTAGCATCAACTACAAGGAGTAATCAACACTACTAGCAACCCACAGGTACCAGACATGAACTAGGGTTTGAAAGGAGATGGTGCTGGTGAAGATGTTGATGGAGATTGACCCCCTCCCGATGAGAGGATCGATGCTGACGATTTCCCCCTCCCGGAGGGATGTTTCCCCGGCAGAACAGCTCCGCCGGAGCCCTAGATTGGTTTCGCCAGGTTCCGCCTCGAGACGGCGGCGCTTCATCCCCAAAGCTTCCTTATGAATTTTTCGAGGGCAAAAGACACCTTATACCAGAAGATGGGCATCGGGGGGCTTCCAGGTGGCCCACGAGGCAGGGGGCGCGCCCAGGGGGGTAGGGCGCACCCTCCACCCTCGTGGACAGTGGGTGGCCCCCCTCTGGTGCTTTCTTCGCCCAATAATTTTAATATATTCCAAAACTGATTTTCGTGGAGTTTCAGGACTTTTGGAGTTGTGAAGAATAGGTCTCTAATATTTGCTCCTTTTCCAGCCCAAAATTCCAGCTGCCGGCATTCTCCCTCTTCATGTAAACCTTGTAAAATAAGAAAGAAAAGGCATAAGTATTGTGACATAATGTGTAATAACAGCCCATAATGCAATAAATATCGATATAAAAGCATGATGCAAAATGGACGTATCAACTCCCCCAAGCTTAGACCTCGCTTGTCCTCAAGCGGAAGCCGATATCAAAAAATATGTCCAGATGTTTAGAGATAGAGGTGTCGATAAAATAAAATACGGACATGAGGGCATCATGATCATTCTTAGAATAGCAACATATTTATATTGTCATATGATTTATTATGCTGAAGTAACAATCTATTCACAATGTAAAGTATGAATCAGAAACTTCACTGAAAAACTAGCAAACTATAATCTCAGTCAATGAAGCAATTGCAATTTATCATAACATCGGAAAGGGTCAATATAAGAGCTTTTCAGCAAGTCCACATACTCAACTATCATTAAGTCTTTCAAAATTGCTAACACTCACGCAATACTTATGGGTATGAAGTTTTAATCGAACACAGAGAAAGATAGGGGCTTATAGTTTTGCCTCCCAACCTTTTACCTCAAGGGTAACGTCAACAATAATGCTTTATGAAAACCCACATCCAATTGGATATATATATCAGGATCTTTCCAACACATAGTGCTTGCCAAAGGATAAAGTGTAAAAAGGAAAGGTGAAGATCACCTTGACTCTTGTATAAGGTATAAGATAAAAAAAGATAGGCCCTTCGCAGAGGGAAGCAGAGGCTGTCATGTGCTTTTATGGTTGGATGCACAAAATCTTAATACAAAAGAACGTCACTTTATATTGCCACTTGTGATAGGGACCTTTATTATGCAGTCCGTCACTTTTATTTCTTCCATATCACAAGCTCGTATAAATCTTATTTTCTCCACACTAATACATCATACATATTTAGAGAGCAATTTTTATTGCTTGCAACAATGACAACTTACTTGAAGGATCTTACTCAATCCATAGGTAGATATGGTGGACTCTCATGGCAAAACTGAGTTTAAGGATATTTGGAAGCACAAGTAGTTCCCTACTTGGTGCAAAGAATTTGGCTAGCATGAGGGGGAAATGCAAGCTCAACATGTTGGATGATCCATGACAATATATTTATTTCGGATATAAGAAAACATAACCCATTACGTTGTCTTCCTTGCCCAACATCAACTTTTTAGTATGTCATATTTTAATGAGTGCTCACAATCATAAAAGATGTCCAAGATAGTATATTTATATGTGAAAACCTCTCTTTCTTTATTACTTTCTATTAATTGCAACGATGACCAAAACTATGTTTGTTAACTCCCAACAACTTTTATTCATCATACTCTTTATATGTGAAGTCGTTACTCTCCATAAGATCAATATGATCTCTTTATTTCTTTTTATTCTTTCTTTTTTCTTTTATTCCCTCAAGATCATAGCAAGATAACCAAGCCCTCGACTCAAGACTAATCTTTATTATATATAGCTCACGGACTCGATTACATAGATAAGGATCAACACAAAAACTCAAATATAGATCATACTAAACTTTATTCTACTAGATCAAGATATAACCAAAAGGATCGAACTAAGAAAAACGATAAAGATAGAAGTGTGATGGTGATACGATACCGGGGCACCTCCCCCAAGCTTGGCAGTTGCCAAGGGGAGTGCCCATACCCATGTATTTATGTATCTTTCTTTGATGGAGTTGTTGATGAAGTCATGTCACACATCGAGCGTAGGATATTCTCCAACTTGCGAATAATGCCCTTGAGTGCGGTGATGTATTCTTGCAACAAAATATTCTCACGAGTGAGATACTTTTTTTGCACCCAAACTATTTCAATCATCTCGAAAGCTTCTATTTCAGTAGGGGTAAGATGGTTATATCAAGGTTGAAGGGTGTCTTCTTCTTCTAGTGCCGGATCTTGATCCTCCATGGCCTTCTTGATCCTATCACCCTTGTTTACCTCCCCAAGTTCTTCTCTCTTCATCTCTATCTTCATTAGCCAAGCATCATCGCTCGCGTTGTTGGAGGAGGGGGACGACATGATGCCTGGCCTTGAATACTCTGGCAGAAAACAGCTCGGGACAAAAACAGGAGATATTTGCGTGGTACGATGGTCAAAACCTTCGGGAGATTATATAGCGAATTTTTGCCGACCAAAAGACGCATCGTGCAAGAAAACGGAGTCCGAAGGGCACACGAGGTGCCCACGAGGCAGGGGGCGCGCCCAGGGGGTAGGGCACACCCTCCACAGTGAATGCCTCGTGTCCCTTTCGGACTACTTCTTATTTTCCTATTTTCTTAAATATTCCAAAACGGAGAAAAAATTGCTATTAGAACTGTTTTGGAGTCGGTTTACTTACCGTACCACATACCTATTCCTTTTATGAGTCTGAAACGTTCTGGAAAGTGTCCCTTATGTACTCCTCCGGGGTTACGGTGTCAATAACATTGGTTTCAACATTTATGGGATTACCTGAGATATCATGTTTGATTCTTTGACCGTTCACCACCTTTGGATTTGTGCCTTCGAAGTTGTTGATTTTTATGGAACCAGAACGATAGACCTCCTCGGTAATGTAAGGACCTTCCCATGTAGAGAGGAGTTTTCCTGCAAAAAATCTTAAATGAGAGTTGTATAACAAAACATAGTCAGCTACATTAAACTCACGCTTTTGTATCCTTTCGTCATGCCATCTTTTAACCTTTTCTTTAAACAATATGGCATTCTCATAGGCCTGGGTTCTCCACACATAGAGTGAGCTAATGTCAAATAGTCTCTTCTCACCGGCAAGTTTGAAATCATAATTGAGATCTTTAATGTCCCAATATGCCTTGTGTTCTAGTTCGAGAGGTAAGTGACATGCTTTTCATAAACCATTTTATACGGAGGCATACCCATAGGATTTTTATATGCAGTTCTATAGGCCCATAATGCATCATCAAGTTTCTTGGACCAATTCTTTCTAGATCTATTAACAGTCTTTTGCAAAATTAATTTAATCTCCCTATTACCCAGTTCTACTTGACCACTAGACTGTGGGTGGTACGGAGATGCAATTCTATGATTAACATCATACTTAGCAAGCATTTTACGAAAAGCACCATGAATAAAATGTGAACCACCATCAGTCATTAAGTATCTAGGGACTCCAAACCTCGGAAAAATAACTTCTTTAAGCATCTTAATAGAGGTGTTATGATCAGCACTACTAGTTGGAATAGCTTCTACCCACTTAGTAACGTAATCAACAACAACTAAAATATGTGTATACCCATTAGAGGAAGGAAACGGTCCCATATAATCAAAGCCCCAAACATCAGATGGTTCAATAACAAGTGAATAATTCATAGGCATCTTTGAAGAGAGTAGGCCAATAAAAACCAGATTGCAATACCTTATGTGCAGTTCTATCTCCAACGTGGTGTCCTCCATAAGCCTCAGAGTGACACTTGCGTAGGATCTGTTCCTGTCATGCTCAGGTACACAATGTCTAATAACACCATCTACTCCTTCTTTATAAAGGTGTGGGTCATCCCAGAAGTAATGTCTTAAATCATAGAAAAACTTTTTCTTTTGCTGGTATGTGAAACTAGGTGGTATAAATTTAGCAACAATGTAATTAGCATAATCAGCATACCATGGAGCAGTACGAGAAGCATTTATGATAGCTAATTGTTCATCAGGAAAGCTATCATCAATAGGTAGTGGGTCATCAAGAACATTCTCTAACCTAGATAAGTTGTGTGCAACGGGGTTCTCAGCTCCCTTTCTATCAATAATATGCAAATCAAATTCTTGTAGCAAGAGAACCCATCTAATAAGTCTAGGTTTAGCATCTTTCTTTTCCATAAGACATTTAATAGCAGCATGATCAGTATGAATAGTTACTTTAGAATCAACTATATAAGGTCTAAACTTATCACAAGCAAATACAACTGCTAAAAATTCTTTTTCAGTAGTAGCATAATTTCTCTGGGCACTGTCTAGAGTTTTACTAGCATATTGGATAACATTTAATTTCTTATCAAATCTTTGTCCTAGAACAACACCTACAACATAATCACTAGCATCACACATAATTTCAAAGGTTAAGTTCCAATCAGGTGGCTGAACAATACGTGCAGAAATCAAGGCTTTCTTAAGTATTTCAAATGCTTCTACACAATCATCATCAAAGACAAAAGGAACATCTTTTTGTAAGAGATTAGTCAGAGGCCTAGAAATTTTTGAGAAGTCTTTAATGAACCTCCTATAAAACCCAGCATGACCAAGGAAACTTCTTATACCTTTAATGTCCTTAGGACACGACATTTTTTCAATAGCATCAACTTTAGCTTTATCAACCTCAATACCTCTTTCAGAAATTTTATGCCCCAAGACAATACCTTCATTAACCATAAAGTGGCACTTCTCCCAATTCAAGACAAGATTAGTTTCTTCCCATCTCTGCAAAACTCGATCAAGGTTCACTACTGCAGGATAGTCCAAACGCGACACTATGATCTGAGGCCCTTCGACGAAACTGTGTGCAATGCCATAATCGCAAGCGGTGGTGTAAAAAACCCGTAAAAAAGGTGCAAAACGTTTGCGATGACAGATGCATCAAACATAGTTCAGAATTTAGTTGCGTGTGCGATGCAGGGCATACGGTTCAACTCAATTAACTGTTTGGGATGAGGAGGCACAAAAGAAACGGGCAGCCAGATGAAGGCGTGTGTGATATACAACATACAGTTCACTGGGATGAACTGTGTGTGATTAGGCAACACAATGGAAACGGTTCTACTGAACAAGATGTGTGTGATACGCGGCAAACAGGTCCGTAATCTGAAATGTGTGCGAAGACCAATAATAACACAGACGATTGCTGCTAATAAGCTGTGTGAATTGCTCTGTCTACAGTAGAATAACATGTATATATATATAACTAAAATAAACATCCAATTACATAAGTGACTATACAGATCATTCGCACACACCTCAATAAACAATTGCATGCATTCTAAAGTAGGAGAAATGATCATCTAGTCATCTACTTCTTGTGACGCTCCCGCCACTGCTATGTGGCTCGATCCCTCATCTTTGTCAGGAAGAAGACAATTCTTCATGTCAACGATCCGCCTGTACATCTCCTAGCTTGTGTACGCATCCATGGCCGCGTACTTGACATGTTGTTCATCCAGTCTCTTATGCCACACAGTGTGCCATGTGTTCTTGTCCTTATTGCTCTCTTCCTTCATCTTCGCGTGGTAGGGGTCGATGATGGCCGAGGCGAGGTCAACTAGGGAGTTTAGTTTGTTTTTGTCGCTGCCCCAGACCTTGTAGTGGTGCTGGATGTTGACAAGATTCGTGCATTTCAAGTCCGAAACCTTGAGCGCTTTTAGATCGTTGGTGGTGTCCACCGTAGCGAAACTATAGTCGGAACTGTTGATAAACCTAGAGAAATGCTCGCAAGGCCTTGTGGCAAGGTGGAAGTGGTAGACGAGGACGTCATGTCGCATGCACAACTGGGCGACGACAACCTTCTGATCGTGCCCGGCACGACCGATGGTGTACTCGAGGTCGAAGCCGACCACTCGGTACTTGTCCTCGGCAAGGAACTGCTCCATAGTTTCGATGGAGCTCTCCACCGAGACCGGATCGTTCGTGTACACTACCGAGAGGGCCTTCCCCATCACGTGGGTGTCCACTACGTGATGCGTGGTGAACTGCCCGCCATTGTCATCGTCGGCCGTTGGGAGCGCCATTGGAGCCACGGGGAGCGCCATTGGAACCGCTGGATGTCCTCTCTGTATGTGTCCTCGTGGGTGTGCTTATTGTGTCGTGTGAGATGAGAGACGAAGTTAAATGGCCGCAGGAATAAAAGGGGGCCGAGCGGCGTGGATTCTCGGCGCGTCCGCATGCCAGTTTTTGCAGCGGGTGACTGCGTCGTGCCGCGCCCGGTGCAACCGCTTGCACACGAATGTGCGTGATCGTGCGCCGGCCCCAAACACTGGCAGCCGCCTGAACCGCAAGCAACCACACGCATAGAGCAGTTGAACACGCAGGAAATGGTCGCCTACAAGCCGGCCGATAGTTGCGTCGCTGCGTAGAGAGCGGCTGTGTGGTACCACCTCCGTCTAGTCTATAGTCTCCTTTATATTCCGTCCCATACTTTGCCCTCAAATTTAACCAACAAAATGTTAATGCATGTTTTAAAAATTATATAATTGGAAACTATGTTCAAATACAAATCCAACTATATAATCTTTGGCGACATGCATTCGTATTTTATTAGTTAAATCATACTTATAAACCAGGATGGTGGTATAGTAGGTAATTAAATCGCAAACGTTTGTTTATTAACCGTATGTGTACGTGGCCTTTCGTCCTCCTCTCACACGTCTTGTCACCCCGCTGCCGCAGACGGCTTACAACGCAAGCTTGCGTAGCGCGCGGAGGCGTTCTTTTTTCCAAACGGTGGAGCTAATGAATCGCCGGTGAGCCCGTTCTCGCGCAACCTCGCAGGTTCCCGCGCAAGCTTCCCGCCCGACTCGGTGAAATCCCCCAAAATCCCAATGCTTACCGGCCTGCTATAAAAACCCTCATGGCCGGTGAGTCCTGCGTCGCATTTTCCCCTCCATCCCTGTAGCTCATCTCGTCTGCTTCTCCCACAATCGCCAATGGCACCGGTCCGTCGTCGTCGCTCAGCCACTCCGCCGTCATCAGAGACCAGCTCCAGCTGGGGGGCTACACCGCAGCGGCGGCGCAGTCCCCAGCGTAGTGTAGTGCGTGTGGCGTCCATGTTGGGTGTCCGTGGAACACCCACCACACGCTCCGCCGCCGGTGCCCGTCGGCAGCTGTTGCCGGCCGCCGTTACCGCCACACCACCATTGAAAGCCAGGGCCATCGCCCGCTCCGCCGCCGCGGCCCGAAGGCGGGAGGTGGCCGTCGTGGCCGCCATCCCACTGCCGGCCACTGTGGCCATCACCCGCTCCGCCACCGCGGCCCGAAGGAGGGAGGTGGTGGTCGTGGCCGCCACCCCGTCGTCGGCCGCCGTGGCCGCCAGCCAACCGTCAACCGCCGGGGTCATCACCCGCTCCGCCACCGCCGCCCGAAGGCGGGAGGCGGAGGTGGATGCCCACACGTGCGTCAGCGACCTTGCGCGCTACATCGAGTTCCTGCGGGAGGAGGAGGAGCGCCTCGTCGAGCACGCAAAGAGCCTTACCGCCGCCGTGGCCGCGACACACGCCGCCTCAGAGGCGAGGAATCAGGAGATCTACGAGGAGAACCACCACTTCGAGAGGGGTCGTCTGGGGCGACAGAGGGTGTTCGAGGTGAGCGTCGCTGAAGCTGCATTAGCGGCAGGCACCGCATTGCGGTTGCCCAGCTCGTCGGTAGGCTCCTCCTCCTCTGCCTCTTACTGAGCGCGCTCGACAAAGGAGAGGCAGCCGGAAGTAGTACAAAGCCCCTCCGCAGTAGTAGTAGTATTTAGGGTCTATTTTGTTCAGTTCATCTGACTATAGATGTGGTGGAACTGTACAATGTACTTAAAATTAGCTAGTATATATAGTCGAACTAGCTATTTCAGTACGTGGTTGGCAACAATTGGGGAAAAGTTTGGTCGGTTCAGCTGTCGAGTTGAACTGTTTGTATAAATTAAGAATGACTGCTTAATCTATGAATGAAATCTATGCTTAATTACTGAATTTTAGTTGCAAAAATTAGATACTGCTATTGATTTTTAACTTCATATTTTGACAAATCGCAGTGTTACAAGGATTGACAAATCTTACCAAATTGTTTGTACGTGGTTGCACACGGGTCATCCAAAACAACCGTTTGCGTTGATGGGATGCACAAATACCGCGCTGCTCTCACTTTGCATACGGGTGTTCTATCTAAAACGTTTGTGATCAAGAGCTGCAGAAATCCTGCTCGACACATTTTCTCTTGGCATCAAGGGGAAGCTGTCGGTTTGCATACGGATGTTCTAACTAAAACGTTTGCGATGAGTGTTTTATATTTAAAAAGCAAATTAAACTGCAGCTTGGGCGCCATTAATGGAGAGGATGCGATCAAGGCGGGCGGCCATGGAAGTCAAAGGGCTTGCTTCCCAGTGAGCCTATGCAGCGTACAGCTCGCATGCTTCCCGATGAGCCTGCGCACTCGAGGACAGCTTGCACACTTCTCGGTCAGCCTGCGCACCAGACGGCGCTCGCACGCCTCCCGTTCAGTCAAGGTCAAGCAGCTATCTCCACGACACCTCCTACAACCATTAAAACCAATACATGTGGTGTCACCTGAATGGTCAACATAATTTTGGATTTACTAGAATTTAAAAACCAGGCATCTCAATGTTTTATCGGCAATCAACGGTGCCCTGGTGTTTGAAACTCATTCCCATTTCTTGCATGGGACCTAAGCATGCACCCAAGGACACAGATTTGATTTTTCAACCAATTTATATGCACTGGAGCATGTGCATGTAGTTCAAACTTGAATTATGCACATAAATGCATTGAAAACTCATTTAATGCATAAAAATGTCCAAACGAACCCCGAAAAATCACAAAAATTCACACAACACTCTTGTTGTTCTATGTTGACATGAGAAAAAAAATTTGAAAGCAATAAGAGGCAATGGATATCATTTCGTCCCCAAAGGTGGGACGTTCCCTACCGAAAACCATCATGCTTGTTGTGAGAAGCTCCAGTTTGTGAGAAGCATATACCCAAACCTGCCCCAAATGGGACAAATTTTTTACCATGGCATGTTGATGCCGCTCCATGATAGCATTCAAAGTTTCATGAATTCCAGATGAGTTTTGGATTTACTATAATTTAAAAACCAGGCATCTCAATGTTTTGCCGGCAATTAACATTTCCCTGGTGTTTGAAATTCATTCCCATTTCTTGCATGGGACCTAAGCATGCATCCAAGGACACATATTTGTTTTTTCAACCAATTTATATGCACTGGAGCATGTGCATGTAGTTCAAATTTGAATTATGCACATAAATGCATTGAAAACTCAGTTAATGCATAAAAATGTCCAAACGAACCCTGAAAAATCACAAAAATTCACACAACACTCCTGTTGTTCTATGTTGACACGAGAAAAAATTTGAAAGCAATAAGAGGCAATGGATATCGTTTCGTCCCCAAAGGTGGGACCTTCCCTACCGAAAACCATCATGCTTGTTGTGAGATGCTCTGGTTTGTGAGAAGCATATACCCAAACCTACCCCATATGGGTCAATTTTTTTTACCATGGCATGTTGATGCCGCTCCATGATAGCATGCCAAGTTTCATGAATTTCAGACGAGTTTTGGATTTACTATAATTTAGAAACCAGGCATCTCAATGTTTTGCCGGCAATCAGCGGTGCCCTGGTGTTTGAAATTCATTCCCATTTCTTGCATGGGACCTAAGCATGCACCCAAGGGCACATATTTGATTTTCCACCAATTTATATGCACTGGAGCATGTGCATGTAGTTCAAATTTGAATTATGCACATAAATGCATTGAAAACTCAGTTAATGCATAAAAATGTCCAAACGAACCCCGAAAAATCAAAAAAATTCACACAACACTCTTGTTGTTCTATGTTGACACGAGAAAAAATTTGAAAGCAATAAGAGGCAATGGATATCGTTTCGTCCCCAAAGGTGGGACGTTCCCTACCGAAAACCATCATGCTTGTTGTGAGAAGCTCCGGTTTGTGAGAAGCATATACCCAAACCTGCCCCAAATGGGACAACAATTTTACCACGGCATGTTGATGCTGCTCCATGATAGCATGCCAAGTTTCATGAATTTCAGACGAGTTTTTGATTTACTAGAATTTAAAAACTAGGCATCTCAATGTTTTGCCGGCAATCAACGGTGCCCTGGTGTTTGAAATTCATTCCCATTTCTTGCATGGGACCTAAGCATGCACCCAAGGACATAGATTTGATTTTTCAACCAATTTATATGCACTGGAGCATGTGCATGTAGTTCAAATTTGAATTGTTCACCTGAAATGGCTAGAAAACCAATTTAATGTATAAAATGTTCAAACGAACCCTGAATAATTCCAATTCTTTTACGACACACATATAGTTGCATGTTCACTGCAGATAAAAGGTCTAGCAATTCAAACACCGTCCATTGCCGCTGTGACCCCATTATGTAATTCAAATCAAGATGAAAAATCAAGTAGATCGCACACAGTTTATTATCAGCAACTGTCTGAGATGCAGCACAAAATATCCTGGAGCACCGTCGGTGTATAGTACGCCTATGGCTTACGTGAGAAGGTGCGTCGGCTACAGTCCATAGCCGGCGTCTCAAGTACACTAGCTCACTCCCCAAATATCATTTCACTGTTCAATCGTCGCCGGTGAAAGATGGGCACGTGGACTCGTGTCATGAGGGCAACTTCGGTGGCCCACTCCGACGAGAGCGCGACCGCAGCCGCCATGCGCGTGCTAACAAGGTGCATGAGCGCGGCCGCAATCTGCGACCGGGCGGCAAAGGCAGCCCAAATGGCCGCTATTGCTTCTCAGGTGGCGGCAGCAACATCTGCCTTGGGGAGAGAAACTGGCGAGAGCGGCACAACAGCTGTCCGTTCAGCAGCGGCGGCCTTAGCCCTGATGGAGGCCGCCCATGACCATGTCGAGGCCGCCCACGCCCAGCTCCCGGCGGTCTCCGCACAAATCGAACGAAGCTTCTCCGACAACGGTCGGCAACCCACGGCCGAAAAGCTGGCAATCACTGAGAGCGTTCGAGCAGCCGCCCGTTCCTCCGCCGCATACCTTGCAACGACGAAGCCCGACCAAGCCCAGATCGCGTCCGCCCATGCCCAGCTCGTGGCGGCCTTTTCCAAAGAGATGGCGGACGCGGATGGCAAGATGCTTGCCGAGTATGGTGCGATGGATGCCATGAAGCCCCTTCCCCAGGAGACCGTCGGGCGCGAGCTGGACATGGAGGCGGCGGCGGAGATCGATGAGCACCAGCCGTAGTAGTACTCTTTGTTTTGTTTAATTAAGAGAGCCGGTCTTTAATTTGTTAGAGTAATGTTTAGGTCAGCTAGCTCTGTTTAATTGCTGAACTTGCTCGATTAAGAAGTGTGGGTGTGCTGTAGTCTCCTTTGTGTACACAAATTATGCAATGACGTGGATGGCCACTGTAACCATGGAAATTCGAACCAAAACTTTTGACGTTCAAACTCATCACACACAGGTTAAGCTATCTGAATCGTTTGTGATGTCCATATATCGTACACAGTTCTGAATAAGGGACCATGTCTGATGACACTTTGAGCGCCAGTTTTTTCGCTGAAGCGATTCCAAATTTTCGGCTTCCGCAGAAATATCTACCTCCCCACCCCCTCCTCCTTACCAAAAGCCACATTTCCCCTCTTTCCGCCTTCCTTTCCAAGTTGAAACCTTCACTCCTTGCTTGCAGCGCCGCCTCCTCGTCGGCGACCCTCCTTCACGCTGCCCGGCCTCCTCTATCCAGGTAGGTAATCCACACCCGACCCCCATCCTCCTCCTCCTTCCACATCCCACATGCCCCGACCGCCGGCGCGAGCGCGACACCTTCCACCCAAATCACCGACCCCTCCACCAAAATAGCGCCGGCCTAAGCCATGGTGCACGCAGTATAGCCAGGACCTCAAGGAGCATTTGGCAGCAGAGTTGCGGCCGCACACGCGGATGAGGTCGCAATGGCTGCCATTCGTGCCGACCCCCAGATCTTGAAGGAGCACCTTGACATTTGCTAGCTACGCCGGTTAAGCATGCTCTGTTTACCCGTTGCATGTGCTGCTCCTGCCTTTCCTTCACAAATTTAGTGAATTGTGCTATCTAATTTTACCATGCAATCTGTTGCTCTAGTGTATATGTTCTATATGTCCTGCAGTGTGGTGCTCACTTATTAACTGTTTTGTTAATTAGTTGTCATCTTCAGTTAACTGTTTGGCTCAATTCTGCAAATGTGATGTTCAATTCTTCAGGCTGCAATTTTGTATTGTCTTCCATGTGAGAAATAAATCGAATTTATCTTTACAAAATTGTGGGTGCATTCTGTTATTGTATACCATGTGAGGAATAAATTGAATTTGGTTGTAGTAAATACATGAGAAACAAATACAATTGCTACAATTGGCTGTAGTTAACTGTTTGGTTAACTGTCTGATCTTCTATTAGGAGTATGTTATATTGTGCAATGTGGTGCTCAGTTAATGTTTGGTTCATTTGTTGTGGTTTTTAGTTAACTGCTTGGTTCAATTCTGCAATGCAATGTCCAATTGTCGTGGGTAGAATTTTGTATTGTTGTGCATGTGAGGAATAAATCGAATTTGGCTGCACTTAATACATGAGAAACGTATACAAGTGCTATATTTCCTAGTTCTTAATCATGCTTGGTTTGGGTAAATGGGTTTTCCGTGTGGCTTGAATTAATCTGATGAATCTGCAATGTGCTTATTTTTCATCAAGATATTTTACTGATAGCATGCGAACCCTTACTTAACCTGATGACTAACTACCTTATATGTGTTGCAGGGAAACAATGGGAAGCACTGAGGTTTACAATCGAGGTTAGCACGTGCATGGTCTGTTGTCTAATAGCACATTATTGTGCAATTGCAGGAACCATTCTAATATTTGATTTTTAACAATTTGGTCTTGCACATGGAGGTCCTGCTGTCAGAGGTTTTGACCCACAGTTCGACCCTTTTTGCATATGGGGAAATGAGTTGTCCATTAATATAAATCAAATCAAGAAACTCAGAAAGATTGTTAGGATAAAGAAATTAGCGACAAAAAACAACAAGATCTTTGTCTGCACAATGAAGAAGACATCAATTCACTACAAGATGGTACTAACTATTATACCTTGCCTTTTTTTTATTCCTTTGCCCCATTTCCAATATAGAGAAGATATTTATGTACATCCTTGTTTTCAGGCCTTTCCAAAGCAGTTCATTGATGATTACCTCTCAAACCACCTCTATGGTCAGGAGGCGAGGAAGGTTTTCATACAGCACCCACGGTTCAATATTGAAGTGTTCCTGAAGAGGACGTAGGACGGACGGTCAATCATCCACAGGCACTGGCCTAAAGTCTCAATATTCGCCTTCTGCTTCAGCAGTTTTCCAAATGAGATGCATCTGTCTATATACCGTCTATGATGCTAATTTCGAAAGTTTCTACATGTTGCATGTGGAACTTGCTGCTGGTGTAGTTGTGTAATGGGGTAGCTGAGTGTTGAAGCTATATCATGTTGTACTCTGATGTATTTCAATATGAAATTCTGCTTCCTTAGCCAAGCATCGTCGCTCGCGTTGTTGGAGGAGGGGGACGACATGATGCCTGGCCTTGAAAACTCTGGCAGAAAACAGCTCGGGACAAAAATAGGAGATATTTGCGTGGTACGGTGGTCAAAACCTTCGGGAGATTATATAGTGAATTTTTGCCGACCAAAAGAAGTATCGTGCAAGAAAACGGAGTCCGGAGGGCACACGAGGTGCCCACGAGGCAGGGGGGCGCGCCCAGGGGGGTAGGGCGCCCCCTCCACCCTCGTGGATGCCTCGTGTCCCTTTCGGACTACTTCTTATTTTCCTATTTTCTTAAATATTCCAAAATGGAGAAAAATTGCTATTAGAACTGTTTTGGAGTCGGTTTACTTACCGTACCACATACCTATTCCTTTTCGGAGTCTGAAACGTTCTGGAAAGTGTCCCTTATGTACTCCTCCAGGGTTACAGTGTCAATAACATTGGTTTCAACATTTATGGGATTACCTGAGATATAATGTTTGATTCTTTGACCGTTCACCACCTTTGGATTTGTGCCTTCGAAGTTGTTGATATTTATGACACTGATGTCTACTACGCAACCTTCTTCTTGTAGACGTTGTTGGGCCTCCAAGTGCAAAGGTTTGTAGGACAGTAGCAAATTTCCCTCAAGTGGATGACCTAAGGTTTATCAATCTGTGGGAGGCGTAGGATGAAGATGGTCTCTCTCAAACAACCCTGCAACCAAATAACAAAGAGTCTCTTGTGTCCCCAACACATCCAATACAATGGTAAATTGTATAGGTGCACTAGTTCGGCGAAGAGCTGTGAGACAAGTGCAATATGGATGGTAGATATAGGTTTTTGTAATCTGAATATAAAAACAGCAAGGTAACTAATGATAAAAGTGAGCGTAAACGGTATTGCAATGCTAGGAAACAAGGCCTAGGGTTCATACTTTCACTAGTGCAAGTTCTCTCAACAATAATAACATAATTGGATCATATAACTATCCCTCAACATGCAACAAAGAGTCACTCCAAAGTCACTAATAACGGAGAACAAACGAAGTGATTATTGTAGGGTACGAAACCACCTCAAAGTTATCCTTTCTGATCGATCTATTCAAGAGTCCGTAGTAAAATAACACGAAGCTATTCTTTCCGTTCGATCTATCATAGAGTTCGTACTAGAATAACACCTTAAGACACAAATCAACCAAAACCCTAATGTCACCTAGGTACTCCAATGTCACCTCAAGTATCTGTGGGTATGATTATACGATATGCATCACACAATCTTAGATTCATCTATTCAACCAACACAAAGAACTTCAAAGAGTGCCCCAAAGTTTCTACGGGAGAGTCAAGACGAAAACGTGTGCCAACCCCTATGCATAAGTTCACAAGGTCACTGAACCCGCAAGTTGATCACCGAAACATAAATCAAGTAGATCACGTGAATATCCCATTGTCACCAAAGATAAGCACATGCAAGACATACATCAAGTGTTCTCAAATCCTTAAAGACTCAATCCGATAAGATAACTTCAAAGGGAAAACTCAATCCATTACAAGAGAGTAGAGGGGGAGAAACATCATAAGATCCAACTATAATAGCAAAGCTCGCGATACATCAAGATCGTGCCAAATCAAGAACACGAGAGAGAGTGCAAACACATAGCTACTGGTACATACCCTCAGCCCCGAGGGTGAACTACTCCCTCCTCGTCATGGAGAGTGCCGTGATGATGAAGATGGCCACCGGTGAGGGATCGCCCCTCCGGCAGGGTGCCGGAACAGGGTCCCGATTGGTTTTTAGTGGCTACAGAGGCTTGCGGCGGCGGAACTCCCGATCTAGGTTACTTTCTGGAGGTTTCTGTATTTATAGGAGCGTAGGTCTCACGTCAGGGGGGTCTCCGAGCCGTCCACGAGATAGGGGGGCGTGCCCAGGGGGTAGGGCGCGCCCCCACCCTCGTGGGCAGCCCGGGACTCTTCTGGCCCAACTCTTTTACTCCGGGGGCTTCTTTTGGTCTATAAAAAATCATCAAAAATTGGCACGTGAGTTGGACTCCGTTTGGTATTCCTTTTTTGTAAAACTCAAAAACAAGGGAAAAAACAGAAACTGGCACTAGGCTCTAGGTTAGTCCCAAAAATCATATAAAATAGCATATAAATGCATATAAAACATCTTAGATGGATAATATAATAGCATGGAACAATAAAAAATTATAGATACGTTGGAGACGTATCAAGCATCCCCAAGCTTAATTCCTGCTCGTCATCGAGTAGGTAAATGATAAAAACAGAATTTTTGATGTGGAATGCTACCTAACATATTTATCAATGTAATCTTCTTTATTGTAGCAAGAATATTAAGATCCATAAGATTCAAAACAAAAGTTTAATATTGACATGAAAACAATAATACTTCAAGCATACTAACAAAGCAATCATGTCTTCTCAAAATAACATGGCCAAAGCAAGCTATCCCTACAAAATCATATAGTCTATCTATGCTCTATCTTCATCACACAAAATATTTAAATCATGCACAACCCCGATGACAAGCCAAGTAATTGTTTCATACTTTTGATGTTCTCAAACTTTTTCAATCTTCACGCAATACATGAGCGTGAGCCATGGACATAGCACTATATGTGGAATAGAATGCTGGTTGTGGAGAAGACAAAAAGGAGAAGATAGTCTCACATCAACTAGGCGTATCAACGGGCTATGGAGATGCCCATCAATAGATATCAATGTGAGTGAGTAGGTATTGCCATGCAACGGATGCACTAGAGCTATAAGTGTATGAAAGCTCAACAAAAGGAGCTGAGTGGGTGTGCATCCAACTCGCTTGCTCACAAAGACCTAGGGCATTTTGAGGAAGCCCATCATTGGAATATACAAGCCAAGTTCTATAATGTAAAATTCCCGCTAGTATATGAAAGTGACAACATAGGAAACTCTCTATCATGAAGATCATGGTGCTACTTTGAAGCACAAGTGTGGTAAAAGGATAGTAGAATTGCCCCTTCTCTCTTTTTCTCTCATTTTTTCTTTTTTTTCTTTTTTTGGTGGGCTTCTTTGGCCTGTTTTTTATTTGGGCTTCTTTGACCTCTTTTATTATTATTTTCGTCCTGAGTCTCATCCCGACTTGTGGGGGAATCATAGTCTCCATCATCCTTTCCTCACTGGGACAATGCTCTAATAATGATGATCATCACACTTTTATTTACTTACAACTCAATACTTAGAACAAAATATAAATCTATGTGAATGCCTTCGGCGGTGTACCGGAATGTGCAATGAATCAAGAGTGACATGTATGAAAGAATTATGAACGGTGGCTTTGCCACAAATACGATGTCAACTACATGATCATGCAAAGCAATATGACAATGATGGAGCGTGTCATAATAAACAGAACGGTGGAAAGTTGCATGGCAATATATCTCGGAGTGGCTATGAAAATGCCATAATAGGTAGGTATGGTGGCTGTTTTGAGGAAGTTAATGGTGGGTGTTATGGTACCGGCGAAAGTTGCGCGGCACAAGAGAGGCTAGCAATGGTGGAAGGGTGAGAGTGCGTATAATCCATGGACTCAACATTAGTCATAAAGAACTCACATACTTATTGCAAAAATCTATTTGTTATTGAAACGAAGTACTACACGCATGCTCCTAGGGGGATAGATTGGTAGGAAAAGACCATCGCTCATCCCCGACCGCCACTCATAAGGAAGACAATCAAATAAATAAATCATGCTCTGACTTCATCACATAACGGTTCACCATACGTGCATGCTACGGGAATCACAAACTTGAACACAAGTATCTCTCAAATTGACAACTACTCAACTAGCATGACTCTAATATCACCATCTTCATATCTCAAAACAATCATAAGGAATCAAACTTCTCATAGTATTCAATGCACTCTATATGAAAGTTTTTATTATACCCATCTTGGATGCCCATCATATTAGGACTAAATTCATAACCAAAACAAATTACCATGCTGTTTAAGACTCTCAAAATAATATAAGTGAAGCATGAGAGTTCATCAATTTCTTCAAAATAAAACCACCGTCGTACTCTAAAAAGATATAAGTGAAGCAATAGAGCAAATGACAAACTACTCCAATAGATATAAGTGAAGATCAATGAGTAGCCGAATAATTATGTAACTATGTGAAGACTCTCTAACATTTAAGAATTTCAGATCTTGGTATTTTATTCAAACAGCAAGCAAAACAAAATAAAATAAAATGACGCTCCAAGCAAAACACATATCATGTGGTGAATAAAAATATAGCTCCAAGTAAAGTTACCGATGAACGAAGACGAAAGAGGGGATGCCATCCGGGGCATCCCCAAGATTAGGCTCTTGGTTGTCCTTGAATATTACCTTGGGGTGCCTTGGGCATCCCCAATCTTAGGCTCTTGCCATTCCTTATTCCATAGTCCATCGAATTGTTACCCAAAACTTGAAAACTTCACAACACAAAACCCAACAGAAAACTCGTAAGCTCCGTTAGTATAAGAAAATAAAACCACCACTTAGGTACTGTTGTGAACTCATTCTAAATTCATATTGATGTAATATCTACTGTATTCCAACTTCTCTATGGTTCATACCCTCCGATACTACTCATAGATTCATCAAAATAAGCAAACAACACAAAGAAAACAGAATCTGTCAAAAACAGAACAGTCTGTAGTAATCTGTATCATTCGAATACTTCTGTAACTCCAAAAATTCTGAAATAAATTGGTGGACCTGAGGAATTTGTCTATTAATCATCTTCAAAAATAATCAACCTAAAAGCACTCTCAAGTAAAAAATGGCAGCTAATCTCGTGAGTGCAAAAGTTTCTGTTTTTTACAGCAAGATCGCAAAGACTTCACCCAAGTCTTCCCAAAGGTTCTACTTGGCACAAACACTAATTAAAGCATAAAACCACATCTAAACAGAGGATAGATGAATTATTTATTACTAAACAGGAGCAAAAAGCAAAGAACAAAAATAAAATTGGGTTGCCTCCCAACAAGCGCTAACGTTGAACGCCCCTAGCTAGGCATGATGATTTCAATGATGCTCACATAAAAGATAAGAATTGAAACATAAAGAGAGCATCATGAAGAATATGAATAGCACATTTAAGTCTAACCCACTTCCTATGCATTGGGATTTTTTGATCAAACAATTTATTGGAGCAAGAATCAACTAGCATAGGAAGCCAAAACAAGCATGACTTCAAAAATTTCAACACATAGAGAGGAAACTTGATATTATTGCAATATGTAGAAGCATATGATCCTCTCTCATAATAATTTTCAGTAGCATCATTAATGAATTCAACAATATAACTATCACATAAAGCATTCTTTTCATGATCTACAAGCATAGAAATTTTATTACTCTCCACAAAAGCAGATTTGTTCTCATGAATAGTAGTGGAGCAAACTCAACAAAATAACTATCATCTGACGCATAATCCAATTGAAAATTAGAATCATGATGACAAGTTTCATGGTTATCTTTATTATTTATAGCATACGTGTCATCACAATAATCATCATAAATAGGAGGCATGCTTTCATCATAATAAATTTGCTCATCAAAACTTGGGGGACAAAACATATCATCTTCATCAAACATAGCATCCCCAAGCTTGTGGCATTGCATATCATTAGCATCATGGGTATTCAAAGAATTCATACTAACAACATTGCAATCATGCTCACCATTCACATATTTTATGCCAAGCATTCTATGTAATTCTTCTTCTAGTACTTGAGCACAATTTTCCTTTCCATCATTTTCACGAAAGACATTAAAAACATGAAGCAAATGAGGCAACCTTAATTCCATATTTTTTAGTTTTCTTTTATAAACTAAACTAGTGATAAAACAAGAAACTAAAAGATTCGGTTGCAAGATCTAAAGATATACCTTCAAGCACTCACCTCCCCGGCAACGGCGCCAGAAACTGCTTGATGTCCACTACGCAACCTTCTTCTTGTAGACGTTGTTGGGCCTCCAAGTGCAGAGGTTTGTAGGACTGTAGCAAATTTCCCTCAAGTGGATGACCTAAGGTTTATCAATCTGTGGGAGGCGTAGGATGAAGATGGTCTCTCTCAAACAACCCTGCAACCAAATAACAAAGAGTCTCTTGTGTCCCCAACACACCCAATACAATGGTAAATTGTATAGGTGCACTAGTTTGGCAAAGAGATGGTGATACAAGTGTAATATGGATGGTAGATATAGGTTTCTGTAATCTGAAAATATAAAAACAGCAAGGTAAATAGTAACAAAAGTGAGCAAAAATGGATTGCAGTGCTTCGAAACAAGGCCTAGGTTTCATACTTTCACTAGTGCAAGTTCTCTCAACAATAATAACATAATTGGATCATATAACTATCCCTCAACATGCAACAAAGAGTCACTCCAAAGTCACTAATAGCGGAGAACAAACGAAGTGATTATTGTAGGGTACGAAACCACCTCAAAGTTATCCTTTCTGATCGATCTATTCAAGAGTCCGTAGTAAAATAACACAAAGCTATTCTTTCTGTTCGATCTATCATAGAGTTCGTACTAGAATAACACCTTAAGACACAAATCAACCAAAACCCTAATGTCACCTAGATACTCCAATGTCACCTAAAGTATCCGTGGGTATGATTATACGATATGCATCACACAATCTCAGATTCATCTATTCAACCAACACAAAGAACTTCAAAGAGTGCCCCAAAGTTTCTACCGGAGAGTCAAGACGAAAACGTGTGCCAACCCCTATGCATAAGTTCACAAGGTCACTGAACCCGCAAGTTGATCACCAAAACATACATGAAGTAGATCACGTGAATATCCCATTGTCACCACAGATAAGCACATGCAAGACATACATCAAGTGTTCTCAAATCCTTAAAGACTCAATCCGATAAGATAACTTCAAAGGGAAAACTCAATCCATTATAAGAGAGTAGAGGGGGAGAAACATCATAAGATCCAACTATAATAGCAAAGCTCGCGATACATCAAGATCGTGCCAAATCAAGAACACGAGAGAGAGAGAGAGAGAGAGAGAGAGAGAGCGAGAGAGAGAGAGATCAAACACATAGCTACAAGTACATACCCTCAGCCCCGAGGGTGAACTACTCCCTCCTCGTCATGGAGAGCACCGGGATGATGAAGATGGCCACCGGTGAGGGACCCCCCTCCGGCAGGGTGCCGGAACAGGGCCCCGATTGGTTTTTAGTGGCTACAGAGGCTCGCGGCGGTAGAACTCCCGATCTAGGTTATTTTCTGGAGGTTTCTGTATTTATAGGAATTTTTGGCGTAGGTCTCACGTCAGGGGGTCTCCGAGCCGTCCACGAGATAGGGGGGCGCGCCCAGGGTGGTAGGGCGCGCCCCCACCCTCGTGGGCAGCCCGGGACTATTCTGGCCCAACTCTTTTACTCCCGGGGCTTCTTTTGGTCCATAAAAAATCATCAAAAATTGGCACGTCAATTGGACTCCGTTCGGTATTCTTTTTCTGTAAAACTCAAAAACAAGGAAAAAACAGAAACTGGCACTGGGCTCTAGGTTAATAGGTTAGTCCCAAAAAATCATATAAAATAGCATATAAATGCATATAAAACATCTTAGATGGATAATATAATAGCATGGAACAATAAAAAATTATAGATACGTTGGAGACATATCAGGCACCGGAATGATAGACCTCCTCGATAACGTAAGGACCTTCCCATTTAGAGAGGAGTTTTCCTGCAAAAAATCTTAAACGAGAGTTGTATAACAAAACATAATCAGCTACATTAAACTCACGCTTTTGTATCCTTTTGTCATGCCATCTTTTAACTTTTTCTTTAAACAGTTTGGCATTCTCATAGGCATGGGTTCTCCAGTCATCAAGTGAGCTAATGTCAAATAGTCTCTTCTCACTGGCAAGTTTGAAATCATAATTGAGCTCTTTAATGGCCCAATATGCCTTATGTTCTAGTTCGAGAGGTAAGTGAGATGATTTTCCATAAACCATTTTATACGGAGACATACCCATAGCATTTTTATATGCAATGCTAGAGGCCCATAATGCATCATCAAGTTTCTTGGACCAATTCTTTCTAGATCTATTAATAGTCTTTTGCAAAATTTATTTAATCTCCCTATTACTCAGTTATACTTGACCACTAGACTGTGGGTGGTATGGAGATGCAATTCTATGATTAACATCATACTTGGCAAACATTTTACGAAAAGCACCATGAATAAAATGTGAACCACCATCAGTCATTAAGTATCTAGGGACTCCAAACCTCGGAAAAATAACTTCTTTAAGCATCTTAATAGAGGTGTTATGATCAGCACTACTAGTTGGAATAGCTTCTACCTACTTAGTAATGTAATCAACGGGAACTAAAATATGCGTATATCCATTAGAGGAAGGAAACGGTCCCATATAATCAAAGCCCCAAACATCAAATTGTTCAATAGCAAGTGAATAGTTCATAGGCATTTCTTGACGTCTACTAATATTACCAATGCTTTGACATTCATCACAAGACAAGACAAACTTACGGGCATCTTTAAAATGAGTAGGCCAATAAAAACCGGATTGCAATACCTTATGTGCAGTTCTATCACCAGCGTAGTGTCCTCCATAAGCCTCGGAGTGACACTTGCGTAGCATTTGTTCCTGTTCATGCTAAGGTACACAACGTCTAATAATACCATCTACTCCTTCTTTATAAAGGTGTGGGTCATCCCAGAAGTAATGTCTTAAATCATAGAAAAACGTTTTCTTTTGCTGGTATGTGAAACTAGGTTGTATAAATTTAGCAACAATGTAATTAGCATAATCAGCATACCATGGAGCAGTACGAGAAGCATTTATGACAGCTAATTGTTCATCAGGAAAGCTATCATCAATAGGTAGTGGGTCATCAAGAACATTCTCTAACCTAGATAAGTTGTCTGTAACAGGGTTCTCAGCTACCTTTCTATCAATAATATGCAAATCAAATTCTTGTAGCAAGAGAACCCATCTAATAAGTCTAGGTTTAGCATCTTTCTTTTCCATAAGATATTTAATAGCAGCATGATCAGTGTGAACAGTTACTTTAGAATCAACTATATAAGGTCTGAACTTATCACAAGCAAAAACAACTGCTAAAAATTCTTTTTCAGTAGTAGCATAATTTCTCTGGGCACTGTCTAGAGTTTTACTAGCATATTGGATAACATTTAATTTCTTATCAACTCTTTGTCCTAGAACATCACCTACAGCATAATCACTAGCATCACACATAATTTCAAAGGGTAAGTTCCAATCAGGTGGCTAAACAATAGGTGCAGAAATCAAGGCTTTCTTAAGTATTTCAAATGCTTCTACACAATCATCATCAAAGACAAAAGGAACATCTTTTTGTAAGAGATTAGTTAGAGGCCTAGAAATTTTTGAGAAGTCTTTAATGAACCTCCTAGAAAAACCGGCATGACCAAGGAAACTTCTTATACTTTTAATGTCTTTAGGACACGACATCTTTTCAATAGCATCAACTTTAGCTTTATCAACTTCAATTCCTCTTTCATAAATTTTTATCCCCAAGACAATACCTTCATTAACCATAAAGTGGAACTTCTCCCAATTCAAGACAATATTAGTTTCTTCACATCTCTGCAAAACTCGATCAAGGTTGCTTAAGCAATCATCAAAAGAAGTTCCATACACGGAGAAATCATCCATGAAAACCTCAACAATCTTTTCACAAAAGTCAAAGAATATAGCAGTCATACATCTTTGAAAGGTAGAAGGTGCATTACATAAACCAAAAGGCATATGTCTATAAGCAAAGGTACCGAAAGGGCAAGTAAAAGTGGTCTTTTCCTGATCCTCTTTTGACACAGGTATTTGAGAGAAACCAGAATAACCGTCTAGAAAGAAAAAATGCGTATGTTTGGATAATCTTTCTAGCATTTGATCAATAAAAGGTAAAGGGTAATGATCCTTTCTAGTAGCTTTATTTAATTTGCGGAAGTCAATTGCCATTCTATAACCTGTAACAATTCTTTGTGGGATCAATTCATCTTTATTATTAGGAACAACAGTAACACCTCCCTTCTTAGGGACGCAATGGACATGACTTACCCACTGACTATCAACAACGGGATAAATTATACCTGCCTCCAGAAGCTTTAGTATTTCATTTCTTACCACTTCTTTCATCTTAGGATTTAACCGTCGTTGGTGATCAACAACCGGTTTAGCGTATTTCTCCAATTTTATTTTGTGCTGCCATAGAGTGGGACTAATGCCCTTAAGATCACCGAGAGTATATCCAATAGCAGCACGGTGCTTATTCAGAGTTTTCAATAATTTCTCTTCTTCCTGCTCTGAAAGGCTAGCACTAATAATAACAGGATATATCTTCTTTTCATCAAGATAAGCATATTTAAGAGTACCAGGTAATGGTTTAAGCTCAAACACGGGATCACCCTTAGGTGGAGGAGGATCCCCTAAAATTTCAACAGGCAAGTTGTGTTTCAAAATAGGTCCGTGTTTAAAGAATACTTCATCTATTTCCCTTCTTTCATTCATAAACATATCATTTTCATGGTCTAGCAAATATTGTTCTAAAGGATCATTAGGAGGCATGGCAATAGAAGCAAGACCAATAATTTCATCTTTACTAGGCAATTCTTTATCATGGGGTTGTCTACGAAATTTAGCAAAATTAAAATCATGAGACATATCCCCTAAACCAACAGTAACAATATCCTTTTCGCAGTCTATCTTAGCATTAACAGTATTCAAGAAGGGTCTACCAAATATAATGGGACAAAAGTCATCTTGTGGGGAACCAAGAACAAGAAAATCAGTAGGATATTTAACTTTCCCACACAAGACTTCAACATCTCTAACAATCTCAATTGGTGAAATAGTATCTCGATTGGCAAGCTGAATTGTAACATCAATACCTTCTATCTCGGCAGGTGTAATATCATGCATAATTTCTTCGTATAAGGAATGAGGTATTGCACTCGCACTAGCACCCATATCACATAAGCCATGATAGCAATGATCTCCCATTTTAACAGAAATAACAGGCATGCTACAACAAGTCTAAGTTTATTTTTAGTATCAGGTCTAGCAATTCTAGCAGCTTCATTACAGAAGTAAATAACATGCCCATCAATATTATCGACCAAGAGATCTTTAAACATAGCAATACTAGGTTCAACTTTAATTTGCGCAGGGGATGTAGGTGTTCTAGCATTACTCTTACGAATCATAGTTGAAGCTTTAGCATGATCCTTTATACTAACAGGGAAAGGTGGTTTCTCAATATAAGCGGTAGGAACAATAGGATCAACATTTAAGTGATAGTCTTTTCTTCAACTTTAATATGTCAACTACTTTTACTTCAATGGGAGGATGATATTTAAACCACTTCTCCTTAGGGAGATCAACATGAGTAGCAAATGATTCACAAAAAGAAGCTACTATCTCAGAGTCAAGTCCATATTTAGTCCTAAATTCACGAAAAGCATCGGTATCCATAAAAGATTTAACACAATCAAACTTAGGTGTTATACCTGACTCCTTACCTTCGTCGAGTTCCCAATCTTCAAAGTTGCATTTAATTCTTTCCAATAAATCCAATTTTAATTCAATAGTCTTCATCATAAAAGAACCAGTACAAGAAGTATCGAGCATGGAGCGATTATTGAGAGAAAGCCGAGCTTAAAATTTTTGAATAATAATTTCTCTTGAGAGCTCATGATTGGGGCATGAATATAACATTGACTTAAGCCTCCCCCAAGCTTGAGCGATACTTTCTCCTTCGCGAGGCCAAAAATTATATATATAATTACGATCACGATGAACCAGATGCATAGTGTCGGGGATATACCCTGCAGTATGACCCGGCCGGAGTTATGACCCGGCTGGGATAGTTAAGTCAGATCATAACCTGGCAGATGTTAAGTCAGATCATAACCCGGTAGATGTTAAGTCAGATCATAACCCGGCACATGATAAGGAAGATGTTAAGTCAGATCATAACCCGGCAGATGTTAAGTCAGATCATAACCCGGCAGATGTTAAGTCAGATCATAACCCGGCAGATGATAAGCCAGATGGTAAGTCAGATGGTAACCCGGCAGACAGTCATAACCCAGCAGACAGAGTCGCCTGGGATTAATAAGCCCGAGACATTAAGAAGCCCAAGATGTTAAGAAGCCCATGAAGAGAAGTCAGAATAGTTTAAGTCTTAGTCCGAGATGGACTCTACATGTAACCCGCCCCTTCAACTTATATAAGGAGGAGCAGGGCACCCCAAGAGGGGAGAGGAATAATCTTAAGGCTAGACATAACTAGGAGAGCCGGTTTACGGTGACTCCTCGTGATGATAATGAGACCTAGCCACAAATAGCATGTAGGGTTGTTACCGGATGATGTTTCCCGGGGCCCGAAGCTGTCTAAACCCTTGTCTTGTGTGTTGATCCGTCTCGCGTATCTCATCCCGATCAACCCATCTCAAGCTACCACATAGATGCGTTGGCCTCACGACTAAGTCCTCACACTAGGACATCTACCGTGACAAATCCACGACACATAGGGTAAAACTTCTGATGAAATTCCAATTTCAATCAGTTGTAGTTCCATGATCCAATATCATCACATAGCCTAAACCATGTCAATGCCTTTCCCTTCAAAGATAAGGGGAAGAACTTCTTCTTCATAACATCCTTGGGCATACCTGCAAGCTTAAATAATCCACAAACTTCATCCACATAGATTAGGTGCATATCGGGATGTAATGTTCCATCTCCTGTAAAAGGATTAGCTAGCAGTTTCTCTATCATACCCGAAGGAATTTCCAAGTAAACATTTTCAGTAGGTTGAGGAGCAAATCTTTGCTCTATTGGTCGGGGTGAAGATACCCCGAACAAGCCCCTCAAAGGATTATTTTCCATAGTAACAAGTGACAGTAAATTTCAGCACACTATATAATTTTTCCTACCAAATTCCACCTACCAAAGGCACTTCACTCCCCGACAACGGCGCCAGAAAAGAGTCTTGATGACCCACAAGTATAGGGGATCTATCATAGTTCTTTCGATAAGTAAGAGTGTCGAATCCAACAAGGAGTAGAAGGAAATGACAAGCAGTTTTCAGTTAGGTATTCTCTGCAAGCACTGAAATTATCGGTAACAGATAGTTTTAGATAAGGTAATTCGTAAGGGTAACAAGTAAAAAAAGTAAACAAGGTGCAGCAAGGTGGCCCAATCCTTTTTGTAGCAAAGGTCAAGCCTGGACAAACTCTTGTATAAAGGAAAGCGCTCCCGAGGACACATGGGAATTACCGTCAAGCTAGTTTTCATCATGCTCATATGATTCACGTTCGTTACTTTGATAATTTGATATGTCGGTGGACCGATGCTTGGGTACTGCCCTTACTTGGAAAAGCATCCCACTTATGATTAACCCCCCTCGCAAGCATCCGCAACTACGAAAGAAGAATTTAGGTAAACCTAACCATAACATGAAATATATGGATCCAAATCAGCCCCTTACGAAGCAATGCATAAACTAGGGTTTAAGCTTCTGTCACTCTAGTAACCCATCATCTACTTATTACTTCCCAATGCCTTCCCCTAGGCCCAAACAATGGTGAAGTTTCATGTAGTCGACGTTCACATAACACCACTAGAGGAAAGACAACATACATCTCATCAAAATATCGAACGAATACCAAATTCACATGACTACTTATAACAAGACTTCTCCCATGTCCTCAGGAACAAACGTAACTACTCACAAATCATATTCATGTTCATAATCAGAGGGGTATTAATGTGCATAAAGGATCTGAACATATAAACTTCCACCGAATAAACCAACTAGCATCAACTACAAGGAGTAATCAACACTACTAGCAACCCAGAGGTACCAATTTATGGTTTTGAGACAAAGATCGGGTACAAGAGATGAACTAGGGTTTGAGAGGAGATGGTGATGGTGAAGATGTTGATGGAGATTGACCCCCTCCCGATGAGAGGATCGATGTTGATGACGATGGTGATGATTTCCCCCTCCCGGAGAGATGTTTCCCCGGCAGAACAGCTCCGCCGGAGCCCTAGATTGGTTTCACCAGGTTCCGCCTCGAGAGGCGGCGCTTCGTCCCGAAAGCTTCCTTATGATTTTTTCCAGGGCAAAAGACACCTTATACCAGAAGATGGGCATCGGGGGGCTTCCAGGTGGCCCACGAGGCAGGGGGCGCGCCCAGGGGGTAGGGCGTGCCCTCCACCCTCGTGGACAGTGGGTGGCCCCCCTCTGGTGCTTTCTTCACCCAATATTTTAATATATTCCAAAACTGACTTTCGTGGAGTTTCAGGACTTTTGGAGTTGTGCAGAATAGGTCTCTAATATTTGCTCCTTTTCCAGCCCAGAATTCCAGCTGCCGGCATTCTCCCTCTTCATGTAAACTTGTAAAATAAGAAAGAAAAGGCATAAGTATTGTGACATAATGTGTAATAACAACCCATAATGCAATAAATATCGATATAAAAGCATGATGCAAAATGGACGTATCAGTGGCGGAGCAGGCAGAGCGCTCGGCCGAACAAGCCGAGGCGGCTCGCGTGGGGATGATGAATCCACCCGGCGG
This sequence comes from Triticum aestivum, assembly GCF_018294505.1. NCBI lineage: Eukaryota > Viridiplantae > Streptophyta > Magnoliopsida > Poales > Poaceae > Triticum > Triticum aestivum. The sequence continues at coordinate 153,211,064 of NC_057802.1, forward strand.
CCACGCCCCTGATACGTCTCCAACGTATCTATAATTCTTGATTGTTCCATGCTGTTATATTATCAATCTTGGATGCTTTATAATCATTTTATAGTCATTTTATATAATTTTTGGTACTAACCTATTGACATAGTGCCAAGTGCCAGTTGCTGTTTTCTGCATGTTTTTTACATCGCAGGAAATCAATACCAAACGGAGTCCAAATGCAACGAAACTTTATGGAGATTTTTTTGGACCAGAAGACACCTAATGGGCCAAGGCTGCGCCTGGGGGTGCTCCGAGGAGAGCACAACCCACCAGGGCGCGCCAGGAGGCCTAGGCGCGCCCTAGTGGGTTGTGCCCACCTCGGGTGCCCCCCGGACTGCCTCTTTGCTCTATAAATACCCCAATATTCCAGAAACCCTAGGGGAGTCAACGAAAATCAATTCCAGCTGCCGCAGAGTCCAGAACCACCAGATCCAATCTAGATACCATCACAGATGGGGGCCTATCTCTACATAGATAGATCTTGTCTACATCATGTTATCATTCGTATTGCATTACTCCGTTTCTCCATGAACTTAATACACTAGATGCATGCTGGATAGCGGTCGATGTGTGGAGTAATAGTAGTAGATGCAGGTAGGAGTCGGTCTACTAATCTTGGATGTGATGCCTATGTAATGATCATTGCCTGGATATCGTCATGACTATTTGAAGTTCTATCAATTGCCCAACAGTAATTTGTTTACCCACTGTTTGCTATTTTTATCGAGAGAAGCCACTAGTGAAACCTACGGCTCCCGGGTCTCTTTCTCGTATTATTTGCCTTTGCAATCTACTTTTCCTTTGCTTTTATTTTCAGATCTGTTAAACAAAAAAATACAAAAATACCTTGCTGCGTTTTATTATTATTTATTTTATTTGGTGTTCGATCTATCAATCTACTACAATTTTATCTCACGTCCATTTGCCATCTGGGGCGCCGCTACCCGAAATGGATTGACAACCCTTTTTACACGTCGGGTTGCGAGTAGTTGTTATTTATGTGTAGGTGTTGTTTACGTTGTGTTGCTTGGTTCTCCTACTGGTTCGATAACCTTGGTCTCAACTGAGGGAAATACCTACCGCTGATGTGCTGCATCATCCCTTCCTCTTTGGCGAAATACCGACGTAGCTTCAAGCCGCATCAAAAGGAATTTTTGGTGTTGTTGCCGGGGAGGATCAAGTCAAGATAGTCTCCCGGCCACGTGCCAGTTTCTGGCGCCGTTGCCGGGGAGGATCATCAACATCTACCAGGTTCCTAATCACAAATCTCATCTCCCCGCAATTTACATTATTTGCCATTTGCCTCCCGTTTTCCTCCCCCCACTTCACAAAAATCTGCATTTTTATTCGCTCTCTTTTTCGTTTGCCCTTTTCTCGTTTGATCTTTCGTTTGCTTATATATGTTGTCATGTGCCTTCTATTTGCTTGCATCTTCGCTTGCTAAAAATCTATTGATATGGATCCCCATCCACTTGCTAATCTTTTTAAAAGATCCAATCATGATGAACCAATTGCTAGTGAGTTGAGTGCACTAGATTATCTTTATGAGGTTTTGCTTGAGATTCGTGAATCTAAAAATTGTGTTGAAGAAAATTATGAAGTGATTCATGATAGCTCCTTGAATGAAAAGCATGATTGCAATGATTTTACAATAAATTCTATTAATGTCAATTGTGCTAATAATATGCAAAACCCCAAGCTTGGGGATGCTAATTTTGCCATCTCCACTACTTGTTGCAATGATCATGATTGGGGTGATAATGACTCTTATGATCTTGAAAGTTTATTTAATCCTCGTGATGAATATGATTGCAATAATATTGAAAGTGTGTTTGGAAGAGCGTCAACTTTAGGTAAAAATAATCCCACATATTTGGAGAGTGTTCAATCTTATGAAATTTTTCATGAAAGTGGGTTCGGAGAGGTCATGACTTTATTTGATGATAATCACACTATTTTGGAAGAGTGTCAACTTTGCATGCATGTGGATCATGAAGAGAATATTTTACATGATAGTTATATTGTTGAATTTGATTATGATCCTACATGTAATTATTATGAGAGAGGAAAATATGGTTGTAGAAATTTTCATGTTACTAAATTACCTCTCATTATGATGAGATTGCTATTGTTTCTTTCTTCCTTGCATATGCTAGTTTTTGCTTGTCTTGATAATTTGTTTTCCTATAAAATTCCTATGCATAGGAAGTATTTTAGACTTAAATGTGTTTTTTCATATGTTTCATGATGCTCTCTCTTTGTATCTCAATTATTATGTTTCGTGTGAGCATCGTTGAAATTTTATGCCTAGCTAAGGGCGTAAAACTATAGCGCATGTAGGGAGGCAACCCAATGAATAAAATGTATTTTTTGCTTTTTGCTTTCTGTTCTTGAGTGTTAGCACAATTATGCTACTATTATGATTGTGTTTTTTGTGTTTTAATTAGTGTTTGTACCAAGTAAAGCCTTTAGGATCTTCTTGGGTGATAGTTGTTTGATCTTTCTGAAAACAGAAACTTTTGCTCTCACGAAAACAATTCTCATTTTTTACCAGAGCGTGCTAAAATGCCAATTCTTTTTGCAGTGGGTTAATATACAAATTGCTCAGGTCGTCCTAATTTTCAGAATATTTAGAGTTTCAAAAGTATTCGAAATAGTCAGATTGCTACAGACTGTTTTGTTTTGACAGATTCTATTTTCTTTGCGTTGTGTGCTTGTTTTGATGGCTCTATGGTTTTCTTTGATGAGTTTTTCCCATGGAAAAGTTGGAATATAGTAGATATAATGCAAAAACAAAATATGAATTGGTTTGATATAGTACTTATAGTAGTGATTTGCTTTCTTTTACTAACGGATCTCATGAAGGTTTTGTTGAGTTTTGTGTGATTGAAGTTTTCAAGTTTTGGGTTATCTTATGATGGATGAAGGAATAAGGAGTAAGAAGAACCTAAGCTTGGGGATGCCCCGGCATCCCAAGATATTATCCAAAAGAGAGCAAGCAACTAAGCTTGGGGATGCCCCGAGTGGCATCCCCTCTTTCTTCTAACGACCATCAGTATTTTACTCGAAAATATATTTTTATTTGACACATACTATGTGTTTTGCTTGGAGCGTCTTGTATGATATGAGTCTTTGCTTGTTTTATTTTGTGTTTTAAGTCTTGATTCCTTGCTGGACACACCTATTTGAGAGAGCCAAAATTATGTCATGACTTGTTAGAATTGCTCTCTATGCTTCACTTAAATTTTTATGAGCTATGGACTTGCTCTAGTGCTTCACTTATATCTTTCTGAGCACAGTGTGCTTTGGTATTTTTGAAGAAATGCTCTCTTGCTTCACTTAGATTTATTTGAGAGTTAGTAAAATTTTCAAGAAATTCTCTCTTGCTTCACATAAACTAATTTGAGAGAAAGAAAGTAATATTATGCTCATGATCTTCACTTATATTTGTTTGAGCTTATCAAAAGAAACACATGAAAATTAGTTCCAAAGTGATAGATATCCAAGAAGGATATAATAAAAACTTTCATGAAGATCATTGGATGAAATAAACTTGATTCTTAGAATAGTTTTGAGATATGATGATGTGATATGTGAGTCAACTTGATGAGTAATTATGCTTTAGTAAGAATATTGGTGTTAAGGTTTGTGATTCCCTATGCAAGCACGAAAGTCAATAATTATGCAATGAAATTATATCCTACTTGTGGTGCATTATTCGGTGTTAATTATGCTTAATGCTTGCTTATGGGATTATTCGTTTCTTGGTTGGTCGCTTCTCAATCTTTTGCTAGCCTTCATTTTGCACTAAGTATGATCACTACTTGTGCATCCAAAAACCTTTAAGCTAGTTTTGCCACATGAGTCCACTATATCTACCTATATGTGGTATTTTTTTGCCGTTCTAAGCAAATTTGTATGTGCCATCTCTAATTTTCAAAATAAACTTCTCTTTTGTGTGTTCGTACCGCTCGCGGAGCGGTGAGGGGTGGCTAATATTTTCCATGCTAGATGTGTTATTCTCACGATGAGTGTTTATTCACTTGTCATTGCATGAGAGTAAGGCAAATGTTTTAGGGATGCCCAGTCCCGAAATGAAAAATGAATTTACTTTATGTTGTCAAATAATAAATTCCTTGGAAAGTGTTGGTATGGAAGGCAACCGTGGATACGGCTAGCCATGGAAAGTGAAAGTATGGTTGAAAAAGGAATAAACTTTATTTTCTGTTTGGGAAGCACCTATGATATATCTAGCATGAAAGTGTTGGGAATTCTAAGTCGTTTTTGTTGGTGGGAAGGACACACCTCCCAAAATGTTTTTTATCACTAAGTTTTTCGCTTTGAGCTCTGGCACCTCTACAAATCCCTACTTCCCTCTACGAAGGGCCTTTCTTTTACTTTATGCAATTTTTATTTTTGAATTTGAGTCTCCATCTTCTCTTAGAAAAGCACCAACTAGGAGGCAATATGATCGTACTTGAGCATTGGGTGTAGCTAATATGAGAGTGTGTTTCATGAATGGATCAATGATTGAGCATGATGGGCTAGGGATAGCTTATTTTAGCGTTGATATTTTGAAAGACATGGTTGCTTGTTGATATGCTTGAGTATTTAAGTTGTCCTGTCAAAACTAGAGTATTGCTTTGAACAATATAAAAGTCCAAATGTCCATGCTATAAACAAAAGAATATGATATGACATGATAGGCAGCATTCCACATCAAAAATTCCGTTTTATCACTTACCTACTCGAGGACGAGTAGGAGTTAAGCTTGGGGATGCCGATACGTCTCCAATGCATCTATAATTTTTTATTGTTCCATGCTGTTATATTATCAATGTTGGATGTTTTATATTCATTTTATATCATTTTTTGGTACTAACCTATTGACATAGTGCCAAGGGCCGGTTGCTGTTTTCTGCATGTTTTTTACATCGCAGGAAATCAATACCAAACGGAGTCCAAATGCAACAAAACTTTACGGAGATTTTTTTTGGACCAGAAGACGCCTAATGGGCCAAGGCTGCGCCTGGGGGGGTGCTCCAAGGAGAGCACAACCCACCAGGATGTGCCCTGGTGGGTTCTGCCCACCTCGGGTGCCCCCGGACCGCCTCTTTGCTCTATAAATACCCCAATATTCCAGAAACCCTAGGGAGTCGACAAAAATCAATTCCAGCCGCCGCAGAGTCCAGAACCACCAGATCCAATCTAGGGGAGTCGACAAAAATCAATCCTCTCGCTGAATTCTCAATACAATGATCTCTTGGAGATCCATATGATGTAACTCTTTTTGCGGTGTGTTTGTTGGGATCGGGAACTTTGAGTTTATGATCAGATCTATCTTTTTATATTCATGAAAGTATTTGAGTTTCTTTGATCTCTTTTATGCATTATTGCTTATAGCCTCGTATTTCTTCTCCGATATTTGGGTTTTGTTTGGCCAACTTGATCTACTTATCTTGCAATGGGAAGAGGTGCTTTGTAGTGGGTTCGATCTTACGGTGCTTGATCCCAGTAAAGGAAATATGCCCTAGAGGCAATAATAAAGTTGTTATTTATATTTCCTTATATCATTATAAATGTTTATTATTCATGCTAGAATTGTATTAACTGGAAACATAGTACATGTGTGAATACATAGATAAATAGAGTGTCCCTAGTATGCCTCTACTTGACTAGCTCGTTAATCAAAGATGGTTAAGTTTCCTAACCAAAGACATGTGTTGTCATTTGATGAACGGAATCACATCATTACAGAATGATGTGATGGACAAGACCCATCCGTTGGCTTAGCATTATGATCGTTTAGTTTTATTGCTATTGCTTTCTTCATGACTTATACATATTCCTCTCACTATGAGATTATGCAACTCCCGAATACCGGAGGAACACTTTGTGTGCTATCAAACGTCACAACGTAACTGGGTGATTATAAAGATGCTCTACAGGTGTCTCCAATGGTGTTTATTGAGTTGGCATAGATCGAGATTAGGATTTTTCACTCCGTGTATCGAAGAGGTATCTCTGGGCCCTCTCGGTAATGCACATCACTATAAGCCTTGCAAGCAATGTGACTAATGTGTTAGTTACGGGATGATGCATTACAGAACGAGTCAAGAGACTTGCCGGTAATGAGATTGAACTAGGTATGATGATACCGACGATCAAATCTCGAGCAAGTAACATACCGATGACAAAGGGGATGACGTATGTTTTTATGCGGTTTGACCGATAAAGATCTTCGTAGAATATGTAGGAGCCAATATGAGCCTCCAGGTTCCGCTATTAGTTATTGACCGGAGATGTGTCTCGGTCATGTCTACATAGTTCTCGAACCCGTAGGGTCCGCACGCTTAACATTCGATGACGATTTGTATTATGAGTTATGTGATTTGATGACCGAAGTTTGTTCGGAGTCCCGGATGAGATCACGGACATGACGTGGAGTCTCGAAATGGTCGAGAGGTGAAGATTCATATATTGGAAGGTTATATTCGGACATCAGAATGGTTCCGAGTGATCCGGGTATTTTTCTGGAGTACCGAGGGGTTACCGGAACCCCCGGGGAAGTTAATGGGCCTTAGTGGGCTTTAGTGGAGAGAGGGAAGAAGGGCCACGAGGTGGCGCGCGCCTCCCCCTGCCCAAACCGAATTGGACAAGGGGTGGGGGCGTGGCCCCCCTCCTTCCTTTCCCTCTGGTGGAAGAAAGGAAAAGGGGGGCAAATCCTACTTGGACTAGGAGTCCAAGTAGGAATCCCCCTTGGCGCGCCCCTCCTGGCCGCCGGCCTCTCTCCTCCCTCCTTTATATACGTGGCCAGGGGCACCCCAATAGCACAACATACAATCTCTTAGCCGTGTGCGGTGCCCCCTCCACAGTTTAACACCTTGGTCATATCGTCGTAGTGCTTAGGCGAAGCCCTGCGCCGGTAACTTCATCATCACCATCACCACACCGTCATGCTGATGGAACTCTCCCTCATCCTCAATTAGATCAAGAGCTCAAGGGATGTCATCGTGCTGAACGTGTGCTAAACACGGAGGTGTCATACGTTCGGTACTTGGATCGGTTGGATCGTGAAGACGTTCGACTACATCAACCGCGTTACTAAATGCTTCCGCTTTCAATCTACGAGGGTACGTAGACACACTCTCCCGTCTCGTTGCTATGCATCTCCTAGATAGATCTTGCGTGATCGTAGGAATTTTTTTGAAATACTGCGTTCCCAACACCCAGTGACAGAAGGGGAACCGACACGTATGTATCGTTGCTACTAAGGATAAAACGATGGGGGCCTATCTCTACATAGATAGATCTTGTCTACATCATGTCATCATTCTTATTGCATTACTCCGTTTCTCCATGAACTTAATACACTAGATGCATGCTGGATAGCGGTCGATGTGTGGAGTAATATTAGTAGATGCAGGTAGGAGTCGGTCTACTAATCTTGGATGTGATGCCTATGTAATGATCATTGCCTGGATATCGTCATGACTATTTGAAGTTCTATCAATTGCCCAACAGTAATTTGTTTACCCACCGTTTGCTATTTTTCTCGAGAGAAGCCACTAGTGAAACCTACGGCCCCCGGGTCTCTTTCTCATATTATTTGCCTTTGCGATCTACTTTTCCTTTGCTTTTATTTTCAGATCTATTAAACCAAAAATACAAAAATACCTTGCTGCGTTTTATTATTATTTATTTTATTTGGCGTTTGATCTATCAATCTGCTATAATTTTATCTCACGTCCGTTTGCCATCTGGGGCGCCGCTACCCAAAAGGGATTGACAATCCCTTTTACACGTCGGGTTGCGAGTAGTTGTTATTTGTGTGCAGGTGATGTTTACGTTGTGTTGCTTGGTTCTCCTACTGGTTCGATAACCTTGGTCTCAAATGAGGGAAATACCTACCGCTGCTATGCTGCATCATCCCTTCCTCTTTGGGGAAATACCGACGTAGCTTCAAGCCACATCAGCCCCGTACGCGTCCTGGAGCCAGCAACGCATCGGGTCTCCGGCCGGCTTCTCGTCGCCGCCACAACCCTGGGGCTACGCGCCATCGCCGGGCTATGCCGACGGCGACGCGCATGGCGTGTTCAACCCGAACATCACCTTTCCTCATGGTCACCCGGCCCAGCGCACGCCCTCGCCCGCCTTCGCCAGCATGCAATACCCACCGTACACCTACTCGCCGCCAGCTTACGCAGCCTCTCCGACGCCGCCTCTCCGCCGTGGTGCGCTGCCCTTCTCACAAGCCTCCTCGTCGCATCTCGGTGACACCGACGCGACGGAGGCTGACATGGACGACATCATCACGGTCGGATCGGCCGCCGCGGCCGCCTCCCCAGGGTTCACTTCCCAAGACGATACAATGGACCTCAACGGTGGCATGGACTGCGAGCTTGACTATGGCGAGGAGGAGCCAGAGGAGGAGGAGGAGGAGGAGCCGGTGCCTTCTCCGACGAGGAAAGGGAAGAAGAAGAAGAAGCGGGCGGCCAGGACCGGCGAGCCGTGCATCAAGTGGGCGTCTAAGGAGCAGAGTGCCTCGCCGAAGCGTGGAAAGTCGTCTGCCTCGACCCGATCAGCGGCATGAACCAGAGCATCGACATGTATTGGGAGTGCATCAAGGCCGAGTTCGATGAGCGCAAGCTCGTTGACCCCTACTTCAAAGGCGATTACATGCAGCACGGGTCGAAGGCAATGGCGAATGATTGCGGGCTCATCCAAACGGCGTGCAACAAATGGCATGGGATCCTCGAGGATATCGCGGCTCACCCAGAGAGCGGCGCCAGCATGGAGGATCAGGTATGGCACGTCCGTCTCCCACTTTTTTTTGCCGTGTGCGGGCCCACCAACTGTTTGTTCCTCGGCGCAGCTGCTGCGGATGTTCGCCCTATATTGCCAGGACAACAGCGACCAAGATTTCAAGTACCTCCATGTCTTCAAGCATATCGACAAGTGCGAGAAGTGGGCGGATACCCGGCGCACCCTCGCCAAGGCCAAGGAGTCCTACAAGCCAGACGCGCCGACACCGGGCGCGGGCGACGGGCGCCTGGAAGGCAACAAAGGGGACAAGAAGGGGAAACATGTCAACTCGGCTACCGCATGAGTCCAAGAGTCCATTGAGCATTGCCTTGCCGACGCACAGGCCCGGGCCGCCCTGCGTGAAGAGAAGACCAAGGCGCGGTGGTTGGCGTTGATGACGAACAGCGCTATCAAGCTCGACCTACTCCGGACCAACATCACCGCGAAGACGAGGAACACCGACCTGTCTTTCTTGATGGGCGGGCGGACATGCTCCAGAGCAATGACGAGCAGCTCAAGGCGTGGTATCTAGTGGAGCGTGGCCTCATCCTGAACCAGCTGTCGTCGACGGTGTCGGTGTCAAAACCGGCGGATCTCGGGTAGGGGGTCCCGAACTGTGCGTCTAGGGTCGATGGTAATAGGAGATAGGGGACACAATGTTTACCCAAGTTCGGGCCCTCTCTATGGAGGTAATACCCTACTTCCTGCTTCATTGATCTTGATGAATATGAGTATTACGAGAGTTGATCTACCACGAGATCGTAATGGCTAAAACCCTAGAAGTCTAGCCTGTTTGACTATGATCGTCCCTTCGGACTAAGCCCTCCGGTTTATATAGACACCGGAGGGAATTAGGGTTGTACAAAGTCGGTTACAGAGAAAGGAATCTTCATATTTGGACGCCAAGCTTGCCTTCCACGCCAAGGAGAGTCCCATTTGGACACGGGAGAGAGTCTTCGGCCTTGTATCTTCATAGCCATTAGTCTGGCCCATGTCCAACAGGCCGGACGCCCGAGGACCCCTTAGTCCAGGACTCCCTCAGTAGCCCCTGAACCAGGCTTTAATGACGAGGTGTCCGGTGCATAGATTTTTTTCGGCATTGCAAGGTGGGTTCCCCTTTCCGAATACTCCAAGATAGTCTTCGGACGCAACGAACGTGTCCGGATCTGCAACACAAGTACCACACACAACCGCAGAGAGTATAATATTTCATGAGTCCAATCCGCTGACAACTTTTTGTAATGTGACATCACGTCTGCCCGGTCATTATTTCGAACCGTTTTCGTCTGCCGTTCCACGTTTTGAGACGTGGTTTTCATTGGCACGTCTTGTCGAAGCAGAGATCGTGTCCCCTTATTGCGGGATTCTCATCAATACGGGCGTGGGTAATCCAACCGTGCCGTTTGCACAGCCCTTGGGAACAGGCGAGTTTTAAAGCGAGTGGGGAGGCGCTTGATATTCACTGCCTTTATAAGAAGATAAGGATTCCTTCCTTCCACCCACACCTTCTCTCTTTCTCTGCCCTTCCATTCTTGAGCTCCAGCGCCCAAGTCCTCATCTTTTCCGTCTCAAGAAAGCACTCAACCATGTCCGGATCTAGAGCGCAAGGCAAGTGGAAGGCCTCCTCCGTTAAGGAGAAGGACATCACCAAGCTTCGAGAGGCCGGGTATTTGGCGAAAGAAATCGCCCACCGGCTTCCGGCCATGGGGCAAATCATCCCCACTCCGAAGCCCAATGAGAGGCTGGTGTTCATCCCCCATTTCGTCTGCGGGTTTGGGTTTCCACTCCACCCTTTCATCCGCGGACTCATGTTCTATTACGGGCTAGATTTCCATGATCTAGCCCCAAACTCCTTCCTCAACATCTCCGCATTCATTGTCGTGTGCGAGGCCTTCCTCCGCATTCCTCCCCACTTCGGACTATGGCTCAAGATATTCAACATGAAGCCGAAGGTGGTGGATGGTCAACACGCAGAGTGCGGAGGCGCCATGGTGAGCAAGATTCCCAACGTCACATGGCCCAAAGGTACCTTCGTGGAGACTGTCAAGGAGTGGCAGAAACTGTGGTTCTATATCACAGAGCCTCGCGACGCCACTTGGGCCGCGGCTCCCGAATTCAAGTCTGATGCCCCAATGCGGCTCACCTCCTGGCTAGAGAAGGGCCTGAATTGGTCTTCGTGAGACGAGCTGATAGCGCTGCAAACGCGCATTAAGAGCATGGTGGACAAGAACATCAAGCTCGTCAACGTGATCCAGGTGATGCTAGTTCGCCGGATCCTTCCATGCCAGAGCCGGACTTGCCATTTATGGGAGTTCGATCCGGCCAAGCACCAGACTCTGCAACAGTTCTTCGGAAATACGCACGAGGACATCTGGAAGGTGCTCTTCACGGGCAAGGAGACGCCGCCGGCGATGACCGAGGACCGTGGGCACGCCCTAGCCCATCCCGCCAGTCCGGTAAGTTTTTCCCGTTCCAAGATGCATCCTTTACTTGCTTGTTCAGTGAAGATACTTAAGCTTCACCGTGCATCTTTCAGGGCTGGACGAAGAAGGCGGAGTGGATTCGGTGTCCGGCTCCGTGATACGTCTCCAACATATCTATAATTTTTGATTGTTCCATGCTATATTATATTCTGTTTTGGATGTTTAATGGGCTTTATTATACACTTTTATATTATTTTTGGGACTAACCTATTAACCGGAGGCCCAGCCCAAATTGCTGTTTTTTTCCTATTTCAGAGTTTCGCAGAAAAAGAATATCAAACGGAGTCCAAATGGAATGAAACCTTCGGGAACGTGATTTTCAGAACAAACGTGATCCAGAGGACTTGGAGTCCACGTCAAGAAATCAACTAGGAGAGCATGAGGCAGGGGGCACACCTACCCCCCTGGGCGCGCCCTCCACCCTCGTGGGGCCCACGTTGCTCCACCGACGTACTTCTTCCTCCTATATATACCTACGTACCCCCAAACCATCAGAGGCATCCACGAAAACCTAATTCCACCGCCGCAACCTTCTGTACCCGTGAGATCCCATCTTGGGGCCTTTTCCGGCGCTCCGCCGGAGGGGGCATTGATCACGGAGGGCTTCTACATCAACACCATAGCCTCTCCGATGATGTGTGAGTAGTTTACCTCAGACCTTCGGTCCATAGTTATTAGCTAGATGGCTTCTTCTCTCTCTTTGGATCTCAATACAAAGTTCTCCATGATTCTCGTGGAGATCTATTCGATGTAATCTTCTTTTGCGGTGTGTTTGTCGAGACCGATGAATTGTGGGTTTCTGATCAAGTTTATCTATGAACAATATTTGAATCTCCTCTGAATTCTTTTATGTATGATTGGTTATCTTTGCAAGTCTCTTCGAATTATCAGTTTGGTTTGGCCTACTAGATTGATCTTTCTTGCAATGGGAGAAGTGCTTAGCTTTGGGTTCAATCTTGCGGTGTCCTTTCCCAGTGACAGCAGGGGCAGCAAGGCACGTATTGTATTGTTGCCATCGAGGATAACAAGATGGGGTTTATATCATATTGCATGAATTTATCCATCTACATCATGTCATCTTACTTAAAGCATTACTCTGTTCTTATGAACTTAATACTCTAGATGCATGCTCGATAGCGGTCGATGTGTGGAGTAATAGTAGTAGATGCAGAATCGTTTCGGTCTACTTGTCGCGGACGTGATGCCTATATACATGATCATACCTAGATATTCTCATAGCTATGCTCAGTTCTATCAATTGCTCGATAATAATTTGTTCACCCACCGTAATACTTATGCTCTTGAGAGAAGCCACTAGTGAAACCTATGGCCCCGGGGTCTATTTTCCATCATATTAATCTTCCAATACTTAGCTATTTCTATTGCCGTTTATTTTACTTTTCATCTTTATTTACTCTTTATCATAAAAATACCAAAAATATTATCTTATCATATCTATCAGATCTCACTCTCGTAAGTGACCGTGAAGGGATTGACAACCCCTTTATCGCGTTGGTTGCGAGGTTCTTATTTGTTTGTGTAGGTGCGTGGGACTCGAGCGTCGTCTCCTACTGGATTGATACCTTGGTTCTAAAAAACTGAGGGAAATACTTACGCTACTTTACTGCATCACCCTTTCCTCTTCAAGGGAAAACCAACGCAGTGCTCAGGAGGTAGCAAGAAGGATTTCTGGCGCCGTTGCCGGGGAGTCTACACACAAGTCAAGACATACCAAGTACCCATCACAAACCCTTATCCCTCGCATTACATTATTTGCCATTTGCCTCTCGTTTTCCTCTCCCCCACTTCACCCTTGCCGTTTTATTCGCCCTCTCTTTTCCGTTTGCCTCTTTTTCGCTTGCTTCTTGTTTCCTCGTGTGTTGGATTGCTTGCTTGTCACGATGGCTCAAGATAATACTAAATTGTGTGACTTTGCCAATACCAACAACAATGATTTTCTTAGCACTCCGATTGCTCCTCTTACCGATGCTGAATCTTGCAAAATTAATGCTGCCTTGTTGAATCTTGTCATGAAAGATCAATTCGCCAGCCTTCCTAGTGAAGATGCCGCTACCCATCTAAATAGCTTCGTCGATTTGTGTGATATGCAAAAGAAGAAAGATGTGGACAATGATATTGTTAAATTGAAGCTATTTCCTTTTTCGCTTAGAGATCGCGCTAAAGCTTGGTTTTCATCTTTGCCTAAAAATAGTATTGATTCATGGAATAAGTGCAAAGATGCTTTTATCTCTAAGTATTTTCCTCCCGCTAAAATCATCTCTCTTAGAAACGATATCATGAATTTTAAGCAACTTGATCATGAACATGTTGCACAAGCTTGGGAGAGGATGAAATTAATGATACGTAATTGCCCTACACATGGTTTGAATCTTTGGATGATTATACAAAATTTTTATGCCGGATTGAATTTTGCTTCTAGAAATCTTTTAGATTCGGCCGCGGGAGGCACTTTTATGGAAATCACTTTAGGAGAAGCTACTAAACTCCTAGATAATATTATGGTTAATTATTCTCAATGGCACACCGAAAGATCTACTAATAAAAAAGTGCATGCGATAGAAGAAATTAATGTTTTGAGTGGAAAGATGGATGAACTTATGAAATTATTTGCTACTAAAAGTGTTTCTTCTGATCCTAATGATATGCCTTTGTCTACTTTGATTGAGAATAATAATGAATCTATGGATGTGAATTTTGTTGGTCGGAATAATTTTGGTAACAACGCGTATAGAGGAAACTTTAATCCTAGGCCGTATCCTAGTAACTCCTCTAATAATTATGGTAATTCCTACAACAACTCTTACGGAAATTTCAATAAGATGCCCTCTGAATTTGAGACTAGTGTTAAGGAGTTTATGAATTTGCAAAAGAATTTCAATGCTTTGCTTGAAGAAAAATTGCTCAAAGTTGATGAATTGGCTAGAAACATTGATAGAATTTCTCTTGATGTTGATTCTTTGAAACTTAGATCTATTCCGCCTAAGCATGATATCAATGAGTCTCTCAAAGCCATGAGAATTTCCATTGATGAGTGCAAAGAAAGAACCGCTAGGATGCGTGCTAAGAAAGATTGTTTTGTGAAAACGTGTTCTTCTAGTTTTTGTGAGAATAAAGACAAAGATCTAAAAGTTATTGATGTGTCTCCTATTAAATCTTTGTTTTGCAATATGAATCTTGATAATTATGGGGCTGGAGATGAGTCACCTTTACCTAGAAGGCGTCCCAAAAATTCGGAGTTTTTAGATCTTGATGCAAAAATTGGTAAAAGTGGGATTGAAGAGATCAAAACTTTAGATATTAGTGAACCCACTATTTTTGATTTCAAGGAATTTAATTATGATAATTGCTCTTTGATAGATTATATTTCCTTGTTGCAATACGTGCTAAATTCTCCTCATGCTTATAGCCAAAATAAAGCTTTTACTGAACATATCGTTGATGCTTTGATGCAATCTTATGAAGAAAAACTTGAGTTGGAAGTTTCTATCCCTCGAAAACTTTATGATGAGTGGGAACCTACTATTAAAATTAAAATTAAAGATCATGAATGCTATGCTTTGTGTGATTTGGGTGCTAGTGTTTCCACGATCCCAAAAACTTTGTGTGATTTGCTAGGATTCCGTGAATTTGATGATTGTTCTTTGAACTTGCGCCTTGCGGATTCCACCATTAAGAAACCTATGGGAAGAATTAATGATGTTCTTATTGTTGCAAATAGGAACTATGTGCCCGTAGATTTCATCGTTCTTGACATAGATTGCAATCCTTCATGTCCTATTATTTTTGGTAGCCCTTTCTTAGAACGATTGGTGCAATTATTGATATGAAGGAACGGAATATTAGATTCCAATTTCCATTAAGGAAAGACATGGAACACTTCCCTAGAAAGAAAATAAAATTACCTTATGAATCTATTATGAGAGCCAGTTATGGATTGCCTACCAAAGATGGCAATACCTAGATCTCTCCTTGCTTTTATGCCTAGCTAGGGGCGTTAAACGATAGCGCTTGTTGGGAGGCAACCCGATTTTATTTTAGTTTTTTGCTTTTTGCTTCTGTTTAGGAATAAATATTTGATCTAGCCTCTGGTTAGATTTGTTTTTATGTTTTAATTAGTGTTTGTGCCAAGTGAAACCTATAGGATCTTCTTGGATGATAGTTATTTGATCTTGCTGAAAATTCCAGAAACTTTCTGTTCACGAAAACAATTGTTAAAAATCACCAGAACGTGATAAAATACTGATTCCAATTGCAGTAGATCAATAAACAAATTTCTAGGTCTTCCTATTTTGGTAGATTTTTTGAGTTCCAGAAGTTTGCGTTAGTTACAGATTACTACAGACTGTTCTGTTTTTGACAGATTCTGTTTTTCGTGTGTTGTTTGCTTATTTTGATGAATCTATGGCTAGTAAAAGAGTTTATAAACCATAGAGAAGTTGGAATACAGTAGGTTTAACACCAATATAAATAAAGAATGAGTTCAATACAGTACCTTGAAGTGGTGTTTTGTTTTCTTTCACTAACGGAGCTCACGAGATTTTCTGCTAAGTTTTGTGTTGTGAAGTTTTCAAGTTTTGGGTAAAAGATTTGATGGATTATGGAACAAGGAGTGACAAGAGCCTAATATTGGGGATGACCACGGCACCCCAAGATAGTCTAAGGACACCAAAAAGCCAAAGCTTGGGGATGCCCCGGAAGGCATCCCCTCTTTCGTCTACTTCCATCGGTAACTTTACTTGGAGCTATATTTTTATTCACCACATGATATGTGTTTTGCTTGGAGCGTCTTGTATGATTTGAGTCTTTGCTTTTTAGTTTACCACAATCATCCTTGCTGTACACACCTTTTGAGAGAGACACACATAAATCGGAATTTATTAGAATACTCTATGTGCTTCACTTATATTTTTTGAGCTATATAGTTTTTGCTCTAGTGCTTCAATTATATCTTTTAGAGCACGGCGGTGGATTTGTTTTATAGAAACTATTGATCTCTCATGCTTCACTTATATTATTTTGAGAGTCTTAAAACAGCATGGCAATTTGCTTTAATTATAATATCATGAGAAATTTGATGCTTGATAATTGTTTTGAGATATAAAGGTGGTAATATCATAGTTGTGCTAGTTGAGTAATTGTGAAATTGAGAAATACTTGTGTTGGAGTTTGTGATTCCCGTAGCATGCACGTATGGTGAACCGTTATGTAACGAAGTCGGAGCATGAGGTATTTATTGATTGTCATCCTTTGTGTGGCGGTCGGGATCGCGCGATGGTTAACTCCTACCAACCCTTCCCCTAGGAGCATGCGTAGTAGTACTTTGCTTCGAGGGCTAATAAATTTTTGCAATAAGTATATGAGTTCTTTATGACTAATGTGAGTCCATGGATTATACGCACACTTACCTTTCCGCAATTTTCTAGCCTCTTCGGTACCGTGCATTGCCCTTTCTCACCTTGAGAGTTGGTGCAAACTTCGCCGGTGCATCCAAACCCCGTGATATGATACGCTCTATCACACATAAACCTCCTTATACCTTCCTCAAAACAGCCACCATACCTACCTATTATGGCATTTCCATAGCCATTCCGAGATATATTGCCATGCAACTTTCCACCGTTTCGTTTATCATGACACGCTCCATCATTGTCATATTGCTTTGCATGATCATGTAGTTGACATCGTATTTGTGGCAAAGCCACCGTTCATAATTCTTTCATACATGTCGCTCTTGATTCATTGCATATCCCGGTACACCGCCGGAGGCATTCACATAGAGTCATATCTTGTTCTAAGTATCGAGTTGTAATTCATGAGTTGTAAGTAAATAAAAGTGTGATGATCATCATTATTAGAGCATTGTCCCAAGTGAGGAAAGGATGATGGAGACTATGATTCCCCCACAAGTCGGGATGAGACTCCGGACTAAATAAAAAAAGAGGCCATGAAAAAAGGAAAAGGCCCAAAAAAAAATGAGAGAAAAAGAGAGAAGGGACAATGTTACTATCCTTTTACCACACTTGTGCTTCAAAGTAGCACCGTGATCTTCATGATAGAGAGTCTCTCATTTTGTCACTTTCATATACTAGTGGGAAATTTCATTATAGAACTTGGCTTGTATATTCCAATGATGGGCTTCCTCAAATGCCCGAGGTCTTCGTGAGCAAGCAAGTTGGATGCACACCCACTTAGTTTCTTTTGTTTGAGCTTTCATACACTTATAGCTCTAGTGCATCCGTTGCATGGCAATCCCTACTCCTTGCATTGACATCAATTGATGGGCATCTCCATAGCCCGTTGATTAGCCTCGTCGATGTGAGACTTTCTCCTTTTTTGTCTTCCCACATAACCCCTATCATTATACCTTATTCCACCATAGTGCTATATCCATGGCTTGCGCTCATGTATTGCGTAAAAGTTGAAAAGGCTGAAGCGCGTTAAAAAGTATGAACCAATTGCTTGGCTAAAACCGGGGTTGTACATGATATGAATATTTTGTGTGGGGAAGATGGAGCATAGCCAGACTATATGATTTTGTAGGGATAACTTGCTTTGCCTATGTTATTTTGATAAGACATAATTGCTTGGTTAGCATGCTTGAAGTATTATTGTTTTTATGTCAACATCAAACTTTTATCTTGAATCATATCGAATATGAACATTCGTGCCACAATAAGAAGAGTTACATTGAAATTATGCTAAGTAGCATTCCACATCAAAAATTCTGTTTTTATCATTTACC
Source organism: Triticum aestivum (assembly GCF_018294505.1). Taxonomy (NCBI): domain Eukaryota; kingdom Viridiplantae; phylum Streptophyta; class Magnoliopsida; order Poales; family Poaceae; genus Triticum; species Triticum aestivum. The sequence continues at coordinate 153,229,142 of NC_057802.1, forward strand.
TACTCGAGGACGAGCAGGAATTAAGCTTGGGGATGCTTGATACGTCTCCAACGTATCTATAATTTTTTATTGTTCCATGCTATATTATATTCTGTTTTGGATGTTTAATGGGCTTTATTATACACTTTTATATTATTTTTGGGACTAACCTATTAACCGGAGGCCCAGCCCAAATTGCTGTTTTTTGCCTATTTCAGAGTTTCGCAGAAAAAGAATATCAAACGGAGTCCAAATGGAATGAAACCTTCGGGAACGTGATTTTTGGAACAAACGTGATCCAGAGGACTTGGAGTCCACGTCAAGAAATCAACCAGGAGAGCATGAGGCAGGGGGCGCGCCTACCCCCCTGGGCGCGCCCTCCACCCTCGTGGGGCCCATGTTGCTCCACCGACGTACTTCTTCCTCCTATATATACCTACGTACCCCAAACCATCAGAGGCATCCACGAAAACCTAATTCCACTGCCGCAACCTTCCGTACCTGTGAGATCCCATCTTGGGGCCTTTTCCGGCGCTCCGCCGGAGGGGGCATTGATCACGGAGGGCTTCTACATCAACACCATAGCCTCTCCGATGATGTGTGAGTAGTTTACCTCAGACCTTCGGGTCCATAGTTATTAGCTAGATGGCTTCTTCTCTCTCTTTGGATCTCAATACAAAGTTCTCCACGATTCTCGTGGAGATCTATTCGATGTAATCTTCTTTTGCGGTGTGTTTGTCGAGACCGATGAATTGTGGGTTTATGATCAAGTTTATCTATGAACAATATTTGAATCTCCTCTGAATTCTTTTATGTATGATTGGTTATCTTTGCAAGTCTCTTCGAATTATCAGTTTGGTTTGGCCTACTAGATTGATCTTTCTTGCAATGGGAGAAGTGCTTAGCTTTGGGTTCAATCTTGCGGTGTCCTTTCCCAGTGACAGCAGGGGCAGCAAGGCACGTATTGTATTGTTGCCATCGAGGATAACAAGATGGGGTTTATATCATATTGCATGAGTTTATCCCTCTACATCATGTCATCTTACTTAAAGCATTACTCTGTTCTTATGAACTTAATACTCTAGATGCATGCTGGATAGCGGTCGATGTGTGGAGTAATAGTAGTAGATGCAGAATCGTTTCGGTCTACTTGTCGCGAACGTGATGCCTATATACATGATCATACCTAGATATTCTCATAACTATGCTCAATTCTATCAATTGCTCGACAGTAATTTGTTCACCCACCGTAATACTTATGCTCTTGAGAGAAGCCACTAGTGAAACCTATGGCCCCCGGGTCTATTTTCCATCATATTAATCTTCCAATACTTAGCTATTTCTATTGCCGTTTATTTTACTTTGCATCTTTATTTACTCTTTATCATAAAAATACCAAAAATATTATCTTATCATATCTATCAGATCTCACTCTCGTAAGTGACCGTGAAGGGATTGACAACCCCTTCATCGCGTTGGTTGTGAGGTTCTTATTTGTTTGTGTAGGTGCGTGGGACTCGACCGTGGTCTCCTACTGGATTGATACCTTGGTTCTCAAAAACCGAGGGAAATACTTACGCTACTTTACTGCATCACCCTTTCCTCTTCAAGGGAAAACCAACACAGTGCTCAAGAGGTAGCACTCCGTTGGCCGAGGAACCAGCAATTCCGCTTCTGACGAAGATTAATTCAGGCCAAGGGGGTCAGGAGTGGCCCCCGCCGCAAGGGAGCGTCGGACGTGTCGTCCGAAGACAACAAGACTCACTCCTCTGCCGCCGAGGACGACGAGGAGGAGGAGTAAGAAAGCAACTCTCCCTCTGATGGGGGAAGGAAGAAGAGGGCGGCCTCCACAAATCTAGAGGTGAAGGCGCCCAAGAGGGGGAAGGGCCCCCTCGCGGATAACTCCGCGTGGGACATCGACAGCAGCTCACAGCGACGCCCTCGAAGCAAGCCCCCAGCTGACTCGTGAGTACTAAAAACCCGTATACGTCCATGTATCCGGCCTCTCCACTTCATGGTATTAATATGTTAACTTATGGTATTGTAGTCCGGCCCATGACAGCTCCCTGCGATCATCATCAGGAGGTTCGCTGGATTCAAAGGCGATGGCCAGCGAGTCACCGCCGGACGCTCACTCTCCCAAGTCCAAGGGCGACGCCAAGGTGCTATTCCGAAGGACCTTCCCAGGCCAGGGGAAGGTTCAGGAGGCTGTCAGGGAGGCGCCGGAGGGCGAAACCTCAGTCGTCGGACACACAGGGGAGCAGATCCCCATGGAGACTGGCGATGGGGGCCATGTTCAGTTCGGCCCCAACTGAATATGGTTCCGGAGACCTATATGGCTCCAGAATCCGGCGAGAAGCCTCCTTCGAGAGGAGGAGGTGTGCCTATCCCGCCAGTGTCCTCTGTCCAACCAGAGGCACTGGATAATCTGCTGGAAGCGCTACGAGGCGCTTCCATTGTGGAGGAACACCGTATCCTTATGGGTACGGTGATTGAGAGGGTTCAGTCCATCAAGAGCGGACTGGCCGAAGCCTGCAGCAGCCTGCTGGCAGGCTTTGAGGTAAGGGATGCAAAAAAGAAAGTCCTAGTATAGACAGTTTCCCATGAGACACTGTCTGGTGTTCGGAAACAAAAGCCGGACAGAGGATCAAGTATTTTCGTAGGAAACTAACTAAATATGTCTTATGTGAATAAGCAGGCGTCGTTGCTGGCCGCGACCTCGCATGCTCCTGAGGTCTCCGGACTAAAGCAGAGTCTGGAGCGGGCCGAAGAAGAGCTCGGCCTTGTAAAAAGGCAGCTAGAGGATAAGCAAGGTATGTTGTGAATTGTTGTATATTCGGAAAGAATGAATGACGTGTATTGACCGTAGTGCCATGATATTTGTAGGCGCGGCGACCGAGATCGAGGTCCTTAGAAAGGCCCTGGCTGAGGCCGAGGAGAAAGTTGCCAAGGAACAAGCCGCTCGTAAGAAGCACGAGGCCAGGCTTGATGAGGTCCGGCAAGAGCTCCAGGATGCCGTGAAGAAATGCGAGTCCTTGGAGCGCGATGTTTCGGCTCAAGAGACCGAGCTCGCTAAGGCTCGCCGAAGTGCACAGGAGGCCCAGGTTGAAGCCCAGGGCCCTCCAGGAAATCCAGGAGGCCAAGAAGATTGCGGCAGGTAAGGCTTTTAGTATGCAAAGCAAGTATGTGAAGAAGAGGTATCTCTTACTAACCCGGATTTGGAGTTCTCCAGGGGCATTTGCGGATCTGCCGCGCAGTGTTTCTGATGCTGTGGAGTTCTTCCGAGCCGAAGAAGGGAGTTCAACGGAGAAGCTGTTCTGGTCACAATACCTTGCGCCAGAGCATCTGGTGCCCTTTGGCGATTAGCTAAAACAGCTGGTCGAGCTGCATAGGGTGGCCGAACTGTCCATGAAGGACTTAATAATCCGGCTGTGGCCTGCCGAAGCTATACCTAGCAGCTACTTCGGACTCGTGAAGCGGTTGGTGAATGCTTGCCCTCGGCTGGACGTCATCAAGCGGTCGGTCTGCATCGAGGGCGCGTGTATGGCCCTCGCCCGCGTCAAGGTGCAGTGGGCGAAGATGAACGCCGTCAAGCTTGTGACCGAGGGACCGCCAGAGGGCAAGGAGCACCGCACGCCCGAGCGGTATTTTGAAGATGTCCTGGAGGGGTCCTGTATTGTGGCGACGCAATGTGCTCAGGACATTATCTTGGAATGAATACATTCATGTTGTCAATGCCTTGTATGATGAAACAAAGTCGTTATGTAATATAATGTTTGTTTTAAAAATTTCACCTCCTGTGCGGCCGTGTTTTGTGAAATCTGAGAGTCGGCCAGTCGGCGGCTTCTGCCCCCACTGTCGGGGGTTGGGTGCGACATATGCCAATGGATGGCTTATCATGGTGGGAGCGAGTAGAACGTCGCCGGTGCCTGGAAGCGGGATGAGGCGTAGACACGAACGCCGACGCACTTTACCCACGTTCGGGGCTCTCCTAGGAGATAACACCCCTAATCGTGCTCTGCGGGGTCTCCGCATGATCACTAAGACACTAGTGGTACAATGGTGCTCCTCGAGCTGTTTGCTAGAGGTGGGAGAAGGCAGGCAGGCTCTCTCCTCCTCTAGATATGAGTCTAATTCTAACAGGTTGGAACCCTTTGCATGGGTGCCCTGGGGGGTTTATATAGGCCTCCCCCCAGGGGTATATTGGTAATCCGCCGGGTGTAGGACCTGGCTGTCAGTGTCTCTGGTCGCCGGCTTCTCCGTCGGCTGCTGGGGCCCGTCGCCTGGTGGGCCCCGCCGACTGGTCTGGTACGGAGCCGACAGGCCGCTCCCGCCGCTCACGGGTCTTGCCGGTTGCTGATCACTGTAGCCGTGATGCTAATGATGCAGGCTTGGTCGGGGGAGTGTGGCTACAGTCCCGCCGCCTGGTGGGTGATCACTGTAGCCACTCTGTGTCTCATCTGGTTGATGGCGCACGGGGCCCGAGGGAGGGATAAGCCGCCTGCTGGAAGCCGGCCTCCCTCGGGTCCGGCTGGCCTGGCTTCCTCCGTCTCCAGGGCTCTCACTGCCTGGTAGGGCCCGCCGCATGCAAGCCGTACCGACAGGCCGTCGTGGGAACAGGGCTCCGCCTGTCAGGAGTGACGTCTAGGGGGAGTGGCAACAGTGTCGCGTCATGCGGAGATCTCCGCCCGTACGAGGCGCTGTGGCCACGCCCAGCCCTGGATTCAGGGGGATGGCCTATGCTGTAGCCACATCCTGTCTTGTCTTCTTGATGAGGGCGCAGACTTTGAGGGCGCCACGGGCCGACTGCTAGGGCCGGCCTCTCTGGAGGCCGCCCACTAGGAGTCGGCCTGTTGTGATGCCGTCTTCTGGAACTCGGCCGCCTTCTGATAGTCGGCCGTTCGGCCAACCGGCCGCCAGAAGGCGGAGATCTATCTTGACGTCTTGAGGGGCGCAGCCGGCCCCGATGTATTGAAAGGTTCGGGGCCACGGGTTAGGCTACCCGTGGCCCATTACTCCGACAGTAGTCCCTGAAGCTAGTGAGGCGCCGCGGCTGAGGAGCTAAGGAGCCTCAGCAGCTTCCTTCTCCAGGTGCATCGGGCGGTAGCTTCGCCCGGCTTCTAGGAAGCCGGTCGGCGGGAGTCGGGTGCGTCCAGCCGGATCTTTCTAGAATTTTGAATGCATCGGCGGGAACCAGGTGGCGTGCTTGCTAAGATTCTCGGCCCGCCGCCCATCGTGGGCATGCCACATGGTGCCAGCCAGCCGGGTCGGCCTGCCAGCCCACGCGCAAGACGGGACGCGACCGCAGGCTGGGCCCGCCACCACCGGGCCTCGGCATGCGAGCGGATCCGCTGCGGCCGAGGCAGGCGGTTGGGTTTCCCTGCGGAGTTACTGCGCCTAGTTACTCGTGCGGTAAAGGCGGGAGCGTGGGGTCGTGGGCACAGTTAATCCCACGATCCCACGCCCGCCCCCTCGGCTTCGTAGCCCGTTGGCTATAAGTAGGGAGGGGAGGGGGAGCGGCGAAAGCACGCACGCCACTCATCCCCATTCTCCCTCCTTCTTCTTCCTCTCGCCGCAGTGCCCCGAGCCCCGCCGAAGCGCTGCCGCAGTTCGTCTCCGTCGAGTTCGTCCGTCAACTTCTCGCCCCCATGGCGCGCTCCGGAGCCTGGGACGGCTCCACGGTCCATGAAGACCACATCAACTTCCTCCGCCAGACGCGGCGGCTGCCCAGCAAGGACTACGTGAAGGTTCGCCTCACGCCGGAGGGTGAGCGGGTCGTCTTCCGCTCGCACTGCCTACGCGGCCTCGGCCTGCCGGCGAGCGACTTCTTCCGGGCCTTCCTCGAATTCTACAACCTCCAGCCGCACCACCTCACCCCGAACACGGTGGTGCTGCTGTCCGCCTTTGTCACTCCGTGCGAAGGCTTCCTCGGCGTCCTCCCCACTATCGAGCTTTGGGGGGAGTTTTTCTACACCAAGCTTGGCACCGTCGTCGCGGGCGTGCCGGCTCAATGCGGCGCCTTCATCGCGGTGCGGAGGCCGGCAGCCGACAATCCATTTCCTCCTATCACGCTGATCCAGTCGGTGAAGATGTGGCAGCAGTCGTACTTCTACGTGAAGAGCATCTTCGCGGAGGGTGACTGGGTTAACCTGCCGGCTTATGCAGCCGGCCCGCCAGCCGGGAGGTGGCCCAACTGGTCGTCCCGGGCCAAGACACTGTCGCCGTCTGGAGCCGCCGCCATCGCGCGGCTCCGGGTGTTGGTACAGTCGGAGGGCCTGACCGAGCCCGACTTGCTGTCCGCCTTCGTGGCGCGTCGGGTGCTCCCGCTCTAGGGCCGCCCTCACATGATCTGTCAGATGAGCGGGCACCAGGACCCAAGCCGGCTGTGCACCAAGGAGATGCCTCACACAGAGGTAGCTCATATGGTGAACTACCTTGCGAACTGCAAGCTCACGGAAGAGTGGCGGTTCGGCAAGGAGCCGTATTCTCGCGCTGACCCCCCGCCTATGGTAAATTACCCTTCCTTCTCTTTCTCTTTCTTGTTGCCGAGTTCTGCTTGTCCAACCCGACCAATTGGCTTTTTGAACAGAGCCCCCTCCTCCAGTCGGCAGCCGGCGCCGCGGGGCCGGAGCGTCAATTTCTCCCTGACCGGGCGGAGAGCGACGTAGATGACCCCGACTTGGGGGCGGCGGCCTTGGAGGACGACACCGAGGGAGGGGGCGGCGAAGCAGGCGGCTCAGGGCTCGGAGCCGGCCTCGAGGACTGGTCAGACGACGACGCGGGGGAAGTCGTCCCGCGCCGCCAGCCGGGGTCCGACCAGCAGGGCGCGAGCTCGTCTATCGCTCAGGTAGCCCGAGGTGGTGCGCAAAAGCGCATGGCCGTGCCGAGCCTGTTCGGCAGCCTGCCGAAGAAGCCCAAGGGCTCGGCCGCAGTGACCAAGCGGGGTGAAGCGGCCGCGAAAGCCATCCGCTTCCGCAAGGCGGTGAAGGAGCCACAGCTGGTTTCCGCGTAAGCACTGTCTCCCTCTCGTACTTTCTCCTTCCTTGCTGATCTTGTCTGAGTTTCTTCGCTTTGCTTCCTTTGATCTAGGGCCCCGCTCTCTCTTGAGAAGTCGGCCGCCGCCTCCATCGTGGGGTCGGCGGAGACTTCCACCACCACCCGGCGAATCGATCCGGCCGCCGACCTCCGGGAGGCGATGGAGCGGAAGGCGCGCGGAAGGCGCGCAAGGAGCAAGAAGGCGCCCGCCTGGAGAAGGCGGAGGCGGACAGGGCGGAGGCCGCCGCTTTGAAGAAGCTGGCCGAGGCCGAGGCTACCACCGCGACGAAGAAGCAGGCCGGGGAAGCCGCACGCCGCCAGTCGGCGATATTCGTCACCCCCCTGAACTCCGCGCCGCCACCACCGGAATTCGTGGCGCGGACTGGGGGAGCCGGCGGCGAGCACCCTATTATGGAGAGGGACAGCGGCGACATCGCCATGCCGGACGTAATCGTGCCCCCGCCACCACCTTCTGAGGAGGCTGATAGCCCACAAGTATAGGGGATCGCAACAGTTTTTGAGGGTAGAGTATTCAACCCAAATTTATTGATTCGACACAAGGGGAGCCAAATAATATTCTCAAGTATTAGCAACTGAGTTGTCAATTCAGCCACACCTAGATAACTTAATATCTGCAGCAAAGTATTTAGTAGCAAAGTAATATGATAGTAGTGGTAACGGTAACAAAGCTAACGGTAGCAAAAGTAATATTTTTGGTGTTTTGTAGTGATTGTAACAGGAGCAACGGGAAAGTAAATAAGCGGAGAACAATATATGAAAAGCTCGTAGGCATTGGATCGGTGATGGAGAATTATGCCGGATGCGGTTCATCATGTAACAATCATAACATAGGGTGACACAGAACTAGCTCCAATTCATCAATGTAATGTAGGCATGTATTCCGAATATAGTCATGCATGCTTATGGAAAAGAACTTGCATGACATCTTTTGTCCTACCCTCCCGTGGCAGCGGGGTCCTAATGGAAACTAAGGGATATTAAGGCCTCCTTTTAATAGAGTACCGGAACAAAGCATTAGCACATAGTGAATACATGAACTCCTCAAACTATGGTCATCACCAGGAGTGGTCCCGATTATTGTCACTTCGGGGTTGCCGGATCATAACACATAGTAGGTGACTATAGACTTGCAAGATAGGATCAAGAACACACATATATTCATGAAAACATAATAGGTTCAGATCTGAAATCATGGCACTCGGGCCCTAGTGACAAGCATTAAGCATAGCAAAGTCATAGCAACATCAATCTCAGAACATAGTGGATACTAGGGATCAAACCCTAACAAAACTAACTCGATTACACGATAGATCTCATCCAACCCATCACTGTCCACCAAGCCTACGATGGAATTACTCACGCACGGCGGTGAGCATCATGAAATTGGTGATGGAGGATGGTTGATGATGACGACGGCGATGGATTCCCCTCTCCGGAGCCCCGAACGGACTCCAGATTAGCCCTCCCGAGAGGTTTTAGGGCTTGGCGGCGGCTCTGTATCGTAAAACGCGATGAATTCTTTCTTTGATTTTTTTTCTCCCCGAAAGCAAATATATAGAGTTGGAGTTGAGGTCGGAGGAGCTCCAGGGGGCCCACGAGGTAGGGGCGCGCCCTAGGGGGGAGGGCGCGCCCCCCACCCTTGTGGCTAGGGTGTGGGCCCCCTGGTCTTCATATTTTGCAAGGATTTTTTATTATTTCCAAATAGACGTTCCGTGAAGTTTCAGGTCATTCCGAGAACTTTTGTTTCTGCACATAAAAAACACCATGGAAAGTCTGCTGAAAACAGGGTGCAAGTTAGAGTCCAAAACAAGGGCAAAAGTGTTTGGAAAAGTAGATACGACGGAGACGTATCAACTCCCCCAAGCTTAAACCTTTGCTTGTCCTCAAGAAATTCAGTTGACAAACTGAAAGTGATAAAGAAAAACTTTTACAAACTCTGTTTGCTCTTGTTGTTGTAAATATGTAAAGCCAGCATTCAACTTTTCAGCAAAGATTATGACTAACCAAATTTGCAATAACTCTTAGGTCTCATGTTTACTCATATCAATGGCATAATCAACTAGCGAGCCATAATAATAAACCTCGGATGACAACACTTTCTCAAAACAATCATGATATGGTATAACAAGATGGTATCTCGCTAGCCCTTTCTGAGACCGCAAAACATAAATGCAGAGCACCTTTAAAGATCAAGGACTGGCTAGAAATTGTAATTCATGGTAAAAGAGATCCAATCATAGTCATACCCAATATAAATTAATAGTAATGGATGCAAATGACAGCTGCGCTCTCCAGCTAGTGCTCTTTAATAAGAGGGTGATGACTCAACATAAAAGTAAATAAATAGGCCCTTCGCAGAGGGAAGTAGGGATTTGTAGAGGTGCCAGAGCTCGGTTTTGAAATAGAGATAAATAATATTTTGGGCGGCATACTTTCATTGTCAACATAACAACCAAGAGATGGCGATATCTTCCATGCTACACACATTATAGGCGGTTCCCAAACAGAATGGTAAAGTTTATACTCCCCCTCCACCAACAAGCATCAATCCATGCCTTGCTCGAAACAACGAGTGTCTCCAACTAGCAACAGTCCCAGGGGGAGTTTTGTTTGCAATTATTTTGATTTAGTTTGCACAAAGCATGGGACTGGGCATCCCGGTGACCAGCCATTTTCTCGTGAATGAGGAGCGGAGTCCACTCCTCTTGAGAATAACCCGCCTAGCATGGAAGATACGGACAGCCCTAGTTGACACATAAGCTATTCGAGCATGCAAAACAGAATGTTTATTTGACGGTTTGGAGTTTGGCACATACAAATTTACTTGGAACGGCAGGTAGATACCGCATATAGGAAGGTATAGTGGACTCATATGGAATAACTTTGGGGTTTAAAGGATTGGATGCACAAGCAGTATTCCTGCTTAGTACAAGTGAAGGCTAGCAAAAGACTGGGAAGCGACCAACTAGAGAGCGACAACAGTCATGAACATGCATTAAAATTAATAAACATTGGATGCAAGCATGAGTAGGATATAATCCACCATGAACATAAATATCGTGAAGGCTATGTTGAATTGTTTCAATTACATGTGTGAACATGTGCCAAGTCGAGTCACTTAAATCATTCAAAGGAGGATACCACCCCACTATACCACATCACAACCATTTTAATAGCATGTTGGCACGCAAGGTAAACCATTAGAACTCATAGCTAATGAAGCATGGCATGAGCAACTATAATCTCTAATTGTCATTGCAAACATGTTCATTCATAATAAGCTGAATCAGGAACGATGAACTCATCATATTTACAAAAACAAGAGAGGTCAAGTTCATACCAGCTTTTCTCATCTCAGTCAATCCATCATATATCGTCATAATTGCCTTTCACTTGCACGACTGAACGATGTGAAAATAATAAGAGTGCACGTGCATTGGATTAAGCTAGAATCTGCGAGCATTCAATAAACAGGAGAAGACAAAGCAACGTGGGCTCTTGGTTAAATCAACAATGATGCATATAAGAGCCACTTCAACAATTTAATCATGGTCTTCTCCTATCGACCCCCAAAGAAAATAAAAGAAATAAAACTATTTACACGGGAAAGCTCCCAACAAGCAAAAGAAGAACAAGAAATCTTTTTGGGTTTTCTTTTTAATTATTACTACTACAGCAAGAAAAGTAAACTAACTAAAAGTTACACTAAATTTTTTGTTTTTCTTAAGGTTTATCAAACACACAAGAAGAAAGAAAGAAAAAGGAAAATAAACTAGCATGGATATTACAGTGAAAGAGTATGAGCACCAACATCTAACAATGAGTGTGGGTGAACATAAATGTAATGTCGGTGGGAAATACGTACTCCCCCAAGCTTAGGCTTTTGGCCTAAGTTGGTTCATTGCCAAGGATGGCCTGGCGGATATCCGTAGTTGTAACCGGGGTCGTACTGAGATGAAGAGGACTCTGACTGCCACTGGCTGGCAGTCATCTCCGAATCCCAAAAGTAATCAGATTGTCGTGGAGGCTCAAATTGCGGTTCCGGCTCCGGGGCTGGTGTAGGGTTCCGGTAGGCTTGAATGGCCGCCCACAGAACGAGATACGGACCTTCAGATAAATTAAACAAGGAAGGAGCAGGCAAGGTAATAGTCTCAGGGTGATGTCTATCAAAGAACAATTTGTATTTAAGCTCCCCTTCCTTATTCTTAACAATAAAGTCATGCGCTAACATACTCTTATAATCTGAATAAGCATTGGGCAGCAATTTTTCTTCTTTCTCATAGAGCCTAATAGGTATATTATAATGTGCATCAAGGCGTGAAGCGTAAATACCTCCAAAGATGGGACCCTTAGTACGGTTCAGACTTAACCGTTTAGCAATAATACCGCCCATACTAACAGTGTTATCAGAATATAAACCATGGAGCAAAATGATAATATCAGGAACACTAAGGTTTCCATAGTTTCCGCGGCCAATTAAGCAACGACTAGCAAATATAGCAAAGTGGCGTAAAATAGGAAAATGTATGCTAGTGATTCTTGCATCGGAAACCTTCCTAGTTTCCCCTATAGTAATAGTGTCAATAAACCCGTCCACATCCTTAGGATGTGGTTCATCTAAGGTACCCTCGAAGGGTATTCTGCAAACCTTGCAAAATTCATCTAGTGGCATCTTCTTAACAACATCATATAAATGAAACTCTACGGAAGGAGGTGTTTCTTTAGGAAAATAGTAGAAGTTTTGCACAAAAGTATTGGTGAGTAAGAGATACTAATGACGTTGGTCGCGGAGGAAGTCGGTGAGGCCAGCATTCTCAGCCAATGAATAGAAATCATCATAAATCCCGGCTTTTCTCAAGAAATCATCGGAAGGCCATTCACACGGCCGGACCTCCGTGGTGCGAGGCAAATTATATTTGGGCCTCTGTGCTTCTTCATTTTGCTTTTCCTTCGAGCTTCGGCTCGATGAGCCCCTAAAAAATCTCTTCATTATTTTCTGAAATTTTTAGTAACTTCAAACAAAAGTGAAAACCTTAATAAAATTGATAGCAACTACTCCTACAAGTGCCTAGAGACTATATCATGCATTAGAACTACTTGGAACCATATAAATTTGACATGCAAGCTCAAGAACATGGTCACCTAGGCAGCACAAAATTGCAATGAATAGAGCACTAGAACAAAATCTAATTGGACCAATGGAGGAGTCACATACCAAGGAACAATCTCCCCAAGCAGTTTTGTGAGAGGTGCTTTGAGCAAGGAGATCGAAAATCGCAGCAAAATGAGCTAGAACTCGTGCTTGAGCTGGATATTGGTGTTTGTGGGAGGAAGAAGGAGTGTATGGGTGCAGGAATAAGTGGAGGAGGGCCACCGTGGGCCCACGAGGCAGGGGCACGCCCTGGGGGTAGGGCGCGCCCTCCACCCTCGTGGCCAGGTGCTTGCCCCTCCTGCTGTGTTCTCAGTGCCAGATATTCTCAAATATTCCAGAAAAAATCATATTCCATTTTCAGGGCATTTGGAGAACTTTTATTTTCGGGGTATTTTTATATTGCATGGATAAATCAGAAAACAGACAGAAAAATACTATTTTTACTTTATTTCAACTAAATAACAGAAAGTAGAAGAGGGTACAGAAGGTTGTGCCTTCTAGTTTCATCCATCTCATGCTCATCAAAAGGAATCCACTAACAAGGTTGATCAAGTCTTGTTAACAAACTCATTCCGAATAACATGGAACCGGAGAAATTTCGAATAACACTATGTTACCTCAACGGGGATATGCACATCCCCAATAATAAGAATATCATATTTCTTCTTGACAGTAGGAAGAGGAAATTCAAAACCTCCAAATATAATCGATGGAATTTTTCCAATAGAGTTGATACTATGAACTTGAGGTTGTTTCCTCGGAAAGTGTACCGTATGCTCATTACCATTAACATGAAAAGTGACATTGCCTTTGTTGCAATCAATAACAGCCCCTGCAGTATTCAAAAAAGGTCTTCCAAGAATAATAGACATACTATCGTCCTCGGGAATATCAAGAATAACAAAGTCCGTTAAAATAGTAACGTTTGCAACCACAACAGGCACATCCTCACAAATACCGACAGGTATAGCAGTTGATTTATCAGCCATTTGCAAAGATATTTCAGTAGGTGTCAACTTATTCAAATCAAGTCTACGATATAAAGAGAGAGGCATAACACTAACACCGGCTCCAAGATCACATAAAGCAGTTTTAACATAGTTTCTTTTAATGGAGCATGGTATAGTAGGTACTCCTGGATCTCCAAGTTTCTTTGGTATTCCACCCTTAAAAGTATAATTAGCAAGCATGGTGGAAATCTCAGCTTCCGGTATCTTTCTTTTATTAGTAACAATATCTTTCATGTACTTAGCATAAGGATTCATTTTGAGCATATCAGTTAATCGCATACGCAAAAAGATAGGTCTAATCATTTCAGCAAAGCGCTCAAAATCCTCATCATCCTTTTTCTTGGATGGTTTGGGAGGAAAAGGCATGGGTTTCTGAACCCATGGTTCCCTTTCTTTGCCATGTTTCCTAGCAACAAAGTCTCTCTTATCATAACGTTGATTCTTTGATTGTGGGTTATCAAGATCAACAGCAGGTTCAATTTCTATATCATTATCATTACTAGGATGAGCATCATCATGAACATCATCATTAACATTTTCACTAGGTTCATGTTCATTACCAGATTGTGTTTCAGCATCAGAAATAGAGATATCATTTGGATTCTCAGGTGGTTCAGCAATAGGTTCACTAGAAGCATGCAAAGTCCTATCATTTTTCTTTTTCTTCTTTTTAGAAGGACTAGGTGCATCAATATTATTTCTCTGAGAATCTTGCTCAATTCTCTTAGGGTGGCCTTCAGGATACAAAGGTTCCTGAGTCATTCTACCAGTTCTAGTAGCCACTCTAACAGCATAATCATTTTTCTTACTATTCATTTCATTGAGCAAATCATTTTGAGCTTAAGTACTTGTTCTACTTGAGTGGTAACCATAGAAGCATGTTTAGTAATGAGTTTAAGTTCACCTCTAACATTAGCCATATAATCACCCAAGTGTTCAATCATATAAGCATTTTGTTTTAATTGTCTACCAAAATAAGCATTGAAATCTTCTTGCTTAACCATAAAGTTATCAAACTCATCCAAGCATTGGCTAGCAATTTTAGTAGGAGGGATTTCAGCTCTATCATATCTATAGAGAGAATTTACCTTTACTACCTGTGTCGGGTTATCAAGACCATGAGCTTCTTCAATAGGTAATGGATTAAGATCATATGTTTCTTCAACAGGCGGTAGATTAAGACCATGTATTTCTTCAATAGGAGGTAAATTCTTAACATCTTCAGCTTTTATACCTTTTTCTTTCATAGATTTCTTTGCCTCTTGCATATCTTCAGGACTGAGAAATAGAACACCTCTCTTCTTCGGAGTTGGTTTAGGAATAGGCTCAGGAGCTGGCTCAGGAAGTGTCCAATTATTTTCATTTGTCAACATATTATTCAATAGAATTTCAGCTTCATCCGGTGTTCTTTCCCTGAAAACAGAACCAGCACAACTATCCAGGTAATCTCTGGAAGCATCGGTTAGTCCATTATAAAAGATATCAAGTATTTCATTTTTCTTAAGAGGATGATCAGGCAAAGCATTAAGTAACTTGAGAAGCCTCCCCCAAGCTTGTGGGAGACTCTCTTCTTCAATTTGCACAAAGTTGTATATTTCCCTCAAAGCAGCTTGTTTCTTATGAGCAGGGAAATATTTAGCAGAGAAGTAATAAATCATATCCTGGGGACTACGCACACAACCAGGATCAAGAGAATTAAACCATATCTTAGCATCACCCTTTAATGAGAACGGAAATATTTTAAGGATATAAAGTAGCGAGATCTCTCATCATTAGTGAACAGGGTGGCTATATCATTTAATTTAGTAAGATGTGCCACAACAGTTTCAGATTCATAGCCATGAAAAGGATCAGATTCAACCAAAGTAATTATATCAGGATCAACAGAGAATTCATAATCCTTATCGGTAACACAGATAGGTGAAGTAGCAAAAGCAGGGTCAGGTTTCATTCTATCATTAAGAGATTGCTGATTCCATTTAGCTAATAACCTCTTGAGCTCATATCTATCTTTGCAAGCTAAAATAGCTAAAGAAGCTTCTTTATCAAAAACATAACCCTCAGGAATAACAGGCAAGTCTTCATCATCACTTTCATCAATATAATCAGTTTCAATAATTTCTTTCTCTCTAGCCCTAGCAATTTGTTCATCAAGAAATTCACTAAGGGGCACAGTAGTATCAAGCATAGAAGTAGTTTCATCATAAGTATCATGCATAGCAGAAGTGGCATCATCAATAACATGCGACATATCAGAACGAATAGCAGAAGCAGGTTTAGGTGTCGCAAGCTTACTCAAAACAGAAGGTGAATCAAGTGCAGAGCTAGATGGCAGTTCCTTACCTCCCCTCGTAGTTGAGGGATAAATTGTTGTCTTAGCGTCTTTCAAGTTCTTCATAGTGACCAGCAGATATAAATCCCAAGTGACTCAAAGAATAGAGCTATGCTCCCCGGCAACGGCGCCAGAAAATAGTCTTGATAACCCACAAGTATAGGGGATCGCAACAGTTTTCGAGGGTAGAGTATTCAACCGAAATTTATTGATTCGACACAAGGGGAGCCAAAGAATATTCTCAAGTATTAGCAGTTGAGTTGTCAATTCAACCACACCTGGATAACTTAATATCTGCAGCAAAGTATTTAGTAGCAAAGTAATATGATAGTAGTGGTAACGGTAACAAAGTAACGGTAGCAAAAGTAATATTTTTGGTGTTTTGTAGTGATTGTAACAGTAGCAACGGAAAGTAAATAAGCGAAGAACAATATATGAAAAGCTCGTAGGCATTGGATCGGTGATGGAGAATTATGCCGGATGCGGTTCATCATGTAACAATCATAACATAGGGTGACACAGAACTAGCTCCAATTCATCAATGTAATGTAGGCATGTATTCCGAATATAGTCATACGTGCTTATGGAAAAGAACTTGCATGACATCTTTTGTCCTACCCTCCCGTGGCAGCGGGGTCCTAATGGAAACTAAGGGATATTAAGGCCTCCTTTTAATAGAGTACCGGAACAAAGCATTAGCACATAGTGAATACATGAACTCCTCAAACTATGGTCATCACCGGGAGTGGTCCCGATTATTGTCACTTCGGGGTTCCGGATCATAACACATAGTAGGTGACTATAGACTTGCAAGATAGGATCAAGAATTCACATATATTCATGAAAACATAATAGGTTCAGATCTGAAATCATGGCACTCGGGCCCTAGTGACAAGCATTAAGCATAGCAAAGTCATAGCAACATCAATCTCAGAACATAGTGGATACTAGGGATCAAACCCTAACAAAACTAACTCGATTACATGATAGATCTCATCCAACCCATCACCGTCCAGCAAGCCTACGATGGAATTACTCACGCACGGCGGTGAGCATCATGAAATTGGTGATGGAGGATGGTTGATGATGACGACGGCGATGGATTCCCCTCTCCGGAGCCCCGAACGGACTCCAGATCAGCCCTCCCGAGAGGTTTTAGGGCTTGGCGGCGGCTCCGTATCGTAAAACGCGATGAATTCTTCTCTCTGATATTTTTCTCCTGAAAGCAAATATATAGAGTTGGAGTTGAGGTCGGAGGAGCTCCAGGGGGCCCATGAGGTAGGGGGCGCGCACTAGGGGGGAGGGCGCGCCCCCACCCTCGTGGCTAGGGTGTGGGCCCCCCCTGGTCTTCATCTTTTGCAAGGATTTTTTATTATTTCCAAATACAAATTCCGTGAAGTTTCAGGTCATTCCGAGAACTTTTGTTTCTGCACATAAATAACACCATGGAAAGTCTGCTGAAAACAGCGTCAGTCCGGGTTAGTTCCATTCAAATCATGCAAGTTAGAGTCCAAAACAAGGGCAAAA
Source organism: Triticum aestivum (assembly GCF_018294505.1). Taxonomy (NCBI): domain Eukaryota; kingdom Viridiplantae; phylum Streptophyta; class Magnoliopsida; order Poales; family Poaceae; genus Triticum; species Triticum aestivum. Next base: position 153,246,198 of record NC_057802.1, read on the forward strand.
ATGTTTGGAAAAGTAGATACGACGGAGACGTATCAGAGGCACGAGACAAGCAGCCGGCCGACCCGCCGGCGCCACCACCCGGAGACGAGATGGTGACGGGCCCGACTCCCGGGGTCCGCACACCCTTACGCCGCCGGATCGCGAAGGCGGCCTCGGCGCCACGCCCGCTAGAGACCGGCGCCGCAAGCTCTTCAATCCCAGACGCCGAGGCAACCAGCACCGCGCTCACTGGGTTGGTGCGGGGAGGCGGGACGAGCCCTCTGAACAAGGCGATCCTGGACGTTCAAGCCAAACTCCGCGCCGAGGCCGACGCTCTCAAGCACTGCAACAAGGCGTTCCTGGAATCGCAAGAGGCCATCCGGGTATGCCTCTTGCTTCTTCGTTTTTAATTCTTGTATTGTTTCATGGGAGCACGCCAGCTCTGAGTACTAATATCTTTGCTGCAGGACTATCATAACCTCCGTGCGGCCGCCTTCAACTCCAAAGTCCAGGAGTTGGATCAACGTGTCGTCGACTTGTCGGAGAGCCGGAGTAAGTCTTCTTCTTTCTCTGCGGGGGCGCGCTGGTGCACCCGCGGGCTGTAGTCCCCGAGATTCGGGCCGGCTGCTGAGCAGTCGGGCCGGATCTTCCTGGCAACTGCCCTTCTTTTTGTTGACATTCGGTAGCTTCTTTCTCCGCGGGGGCGCGCTGGCACACCCGCGGGCTGTAGTCCCCGAGATTCCGGCCGGCTGCTGAGCAGTCGGGCCGGATCTTCCTTGCAACTTCATCTTTCTTTGCTGATTGTTGATGTCCTTTTCTTCTTCTTCTTTTGCAGAAGCCAACACCACCTTGCAGCAGCAGCTGGGAGAAGCTAACACCGCGCTGCATGCCAAGGAGGCAGACTGCAACAAGCTGGCCGAGGAGCGTGACTGGCTAGTCACGCAGCTGGCGGAGCAGGCGGAGCTTCTCAAGAAGACCCAGAAGGAGGCGGAGGACAAGGAGACCGGCCTCCTTGCTGAGTTCACGGCCAAACGCTCCTCCTGGACCGACAAGGAGGCAATGCTGACTGACAGCTTTGGCGAGGTTGAAGACATGGTCGACGGTAGGCTGCCTTCTTTACTCTTTCTTTAAACTGCCGGCCTCTGATCAAGCCGACTTCTTATTTTTGATCTGACTCTTTGCTTTTTTGTCCGAGCAGATTTCTTCCCAGGTCACTCTAGTGCTGCCAACTAGGCTATCGAGGCCGATCGCGAAGGACAGAGGGCAGAAGGTGAGCAGATCGCTGTCGACGCCCCCACACTCTTGGCGAGTAGCTTCTCAGCATCCAGGCTCCTCTTCGGCCGGCTCATCGGATGCTGCGCCGCCTTCAGCGTGTCGGCGCCCAGGTGATCGCCGCCCTGTGGCAAGGCATGCCGGCTCCGCGCACACCTAGCCGGACTGCCGACTGACTGGAGGTGGCGGCCGGTCGCCTTGAGGCGTGGAAGGGCTCCTTGGCCCGGGCCGGAGCACGCCGGACCTTGGAGTTCGTCAAGGCGTGGTACCCTGGGCTAGATCTAGCCCAGTTGACCATGTTTCGACTGGAAGCCCAGGAGGAGCTGGTGGCGGTGGAGGATGATCTTGTCAAGCAAGCGGCGGCAATCGCCGAGTACACCAACACCAGCATCTTCGTCCCGGAGCTGGCCGAGAACGGTGTCGAGGCGCCATCGGAGTGGTTTGGGCTGAACCCGGAGGATGACGAGGACTCGGCCGAGGTGATCGACTCCAGCAATGAGGGAGAAGACGAAGAGGAGGAGGAAGGTGAAGAGGAGGCGCCAGATGTCAGAGCGGACGACCAGCCTCAACCCGACCGCGCCTCAGCAACGAGCCACGCCCGAGCGAGCTGGCTGCTGTTGAGGGCGACCAAGCGGAGACCGACCAGCCGGCCGCCCAACCAGCCGGCACCACCGACTCCACCATTCCGCCGACTCCGTCTGCTGCTTCCTAGGCTGCCATTTACCTTTGTTTCTTCCTGCTTATCGGTCTCGACAAACTTTGTTAATTTCACACAATTCCACCCGTGGGGTGTATTTCAAACTTCCATTGAATGTCGGCCGAGGGCCTTTTGATGTGTAAATATCTTAGCCGAGTTCTATCTTTCCTTGCTTTCTGCTCTTTTGGCTTTTTTCCTTTGCCGCCTTCCCTTGGTTGCCGTCTTGCCAGCCGAACAGCCGCTCTGCGGACTGTGGCTGGGTCAAGTACTTAGCCGCTTTCGGGAAGGCAAGTACTTAGCCGACTAGAGTTTTCTAGCAAGTTAAGTAGAAACCGGCCGGCCGACTGGTCGATAGCCGGTCGGCGAGGCGAGAAGCCGGTTTGGACTATGTGTATGCTTTAGGTCCTTAGCCATTTTTCATGTAGACACCCTTTTCGCCTTAGCTCCTGCTGACCGAACAGTCGCTCTGCGAGCTGTGGCTTCTGGCAGGAGAAAGCTTAAGTACCAACACATTACTTGTCCGGCTGCAGGAAGCATTTCATAGTACAAAGCGGCAAGTCCCCGGGTCGACTGGTCGAACCCGGTGCCAGACGGACTAATGGGATAACACAAATGGCAGGCGTAATACTTATCATATAGATAAAAGAGGGCAGTCCCCGAGCTCTTCTCGGGGGACCCAGAGTCTTCGTACTTAATACAAAAGTTGGCGTGGTACATACTGCTTTAACTGTAAAACCTTCGAAGGAGATTCGCATTCCATGGTCGCTCCATCTCCTTGCCGGAGTCATCTCTTTTGCGTGCTCGAGGCTTCTGAGCATCGATGAGGTAGTAGGAGTCATTTCCCAACACCTTGTTGATGATGAATGGGCCTTCCCAAGGTGCCGAGAGCTTGTGCTGGCCGGCTGTTCGCTGGATCAGCCGGAGCACAAGGTCTCCTTCTTGGAAGGATCTTGGCTTGACCTTTCGGTTGTAATATCGGCGCAGGATCTACTGGTAGATGGTGGACCGGCTGAGTGCAAACAGCTGGCCCTCTTCCAGCAGATCGACGCCGTCTTGTTGTGCTTCTTCTGCCTCTTCCTCGGTGTACATGGTGACTCGAGGGGAGTCGAATTCTATATCCGTCGGGATGACGGCTTCGGCACCGTAGAGGAGGAAGAAAGGCGTAAAGCCGTTTGACTTGTTCGGAGTTGTGCGCAGGCTCTAGAGGACGGCCGGCAGCTCGTCGAGCCAACAGCCGGCCGACCGCTCCAGAGGCTCGACCAGTCGGGGCTTGATGCCGGATAAGATGAGGCCGTTTGCTCGCTCCACCTGGCCGTTTTACTACAGATAGGCAACGGACGCTAGATCCAGTCGGATGCCCTGCATCACGCAGAAACGGGCCAAGGCGCCTTTGGCGAAGTTTGTGCCATTGTCGGTGATGATGCTGCGTGGTATGCCATACCGGATGGTGATGTCGGAGATGAATGTCACAGCAGTCGGACCATTCAACTTCTTAATTGGCTTTGCTTCTATCCACTTGGTGAACTTGTCCACCGCGACGAGCAAATGAGTCATGCCGCCTCGTGTCGTCTTGAAAGGTCCCACCATGTCCAAGCCCTAGACGGTGAAGGGCCAGGCAATGGGAATAGTCTTCAGTGCAAAAGCCGGCTGATGTGGCTTGGAGCGGAACTTCTGGCACCCCTTGCACTTTTGGACCAAGTCTTTGGCGTCTTCTAGAGCAGTCGGCCAGAAAAAACCGTGGCGGAAAGCTTTGGCAACAAGTGCTCTTGTAGCCGCGTGGTGACCACACTCGCCTTGATGGATATCTTTGAGGATTGCTTGGCCTTGCTCCGGCTCGACGTAGTGCTGGTAAACGCCAGTGACGCTGCGCCTCACGAGTTCTCTGTTGACGATGGTGTATGCTGCTGCCCGGCGTTGCACTTGTCGGGCCGAGATCTCGTCAGTCGGCAGCTCTTTGTTCACCAAAAAATTGAGGATGGGCTGAGCCCAGGAAGGTGCTGCAACTTCTTCAACTGCTAGGACTGCTACTTGCACGAGAGCGGTTGGGCCGGGAGGCGGCGGGTCAGAGTCGGCTGCCACTTGCTTAGTCGATGAAGTCCCCGGGCCGACTGCTGCAGTCCCCGGGTCGGGTTCTGAAGTCCCCGAGTCGGGTGCGTCTGCTACAGTCCCCGGGTCGCCTGCCAAATTCCGCGTGCCGGCTGCTGGGGTCCTCAAGTCGGATCCGACTAATTCGGGAGGAGCCGGCACAAAGATGGAATCCGACTCTGGCGATGGCTTGACAGATGGCCTGAGGAGGCGTTGCAGAGCGACGCCGGCTGGTATTGCTTGTTGGGTGGAGCCGATTCGTGCCAAGGCGTCTGCTTGCTCGTTGTCATTTCTTGGCACATGGAGGAACTCGCACCCTTCGAAGTATCCACTGAGTTGCTATACGAGGAAGTGGTAGCTTGCCATGTTTGAATCCTTGGCGTCCCAGTCGCCTGACGACTGCTGGACCACCAAGTCGGAATCACCGTAGCACAAGATCCGGCGAATGCCGAGTTCCTTGGCAAGCCGGAGCCCGTGAATGAGTGCTTCGTATTCAGCAACGTTGTTAGAAGCGGTGAAGTGAATTTGCAGCACATATCTGAGCTTGTCGCCTTTGGGAGAGGTGAGGACGATGCCGGCTCCCAAACCGGTGCGCATCTTTGAACCATCAAAATGCATTCGCCAATGGGTGGAATCTAGCGCTGGCGGCAGGTACTGGGTCTTGGCCCAGCCGACGAGGAAGTCAGCCAGTGCTTGTGACTTGATGGCGGTGCGAGGCTGGTAGTAGATGGTGTAGGGGGCCAAATCTATGGCCCATTTGGCCACTCGGCTTGAGGCATCTCGGCTTCCAATGATCTCGGCAAGTGGAGCTGTGCAGACCACAGTGATTGGGTGCTCTTGGAAGTATGGCTTCAGCTTCTTGGCAGCAAAGTGCACGCCATAGCACATCTTCTGGTAGTGGGGGTAGTTTTGCTTGGAGGCGGACAGCACTTCACTCAGGTAATACACCGGTCTCTGGACGGGTAGTGCTTTGCCTTCTTCTTTGCGTTCCACCACTATGACTGTGCTGACCACCCGGCTGGTGGCGGCGATGTAGAGGAGCATGGGCTCCTTAGGAGTCGGAGCCGCCAGGACAGGCGGAGCGGTCAACATCTTTTTGAGCTGGAGAAAAGCTTCATCTGCTTTGTCAAGCAGCCGGTGAATTTTTGCACGTCCAGCTGTCGGGTGGGCACCTCCATCCTCTCGATGGCCTTGATCTTCACAGGGTTGCACTCTATGCCGCGTTCTGAAACCAGAAAGCCAAGAAGCTGGCCGGCTGGCACTCCAAAGATGCATTTCTCCGGGTTGAGCTTGATCTGAAATCAGCGCAAATTCTCGAAGGTCTCCTTGAGGTCCTCTAGCAGCGTTCCACACTTCTCCGTCTTCACCACCACATCGTCCACATAGACATGGGCATTTCTGCCGAGTTGCTTGAGGAGACACTTCTGCATGCAACGCTGGAACGTGGCGCCGGCATTTCTCAAACCGAACGTCATGGTCAGGTAGCAGAAGGCTCCGAATGGCGTGATGAAGGTGGTCTTCAGCCTGTCGGCCGGGTTCAGCTTGATCTGGTGATACCCTGAGTATGCATCCAAAAAGCTCAACAGCTCGCATCGGCTGTGGAGTCAATCACTTGGTCGATTCTTGGTAGGGCGAGTGGATCTTTGGGGCATGCTTTGTTGAGGCTGGTATAATCAATACACATGAGCCACTGCTTGTTCTTCTTCAGCACTAGGATCGGGTTGGCTAACCACTCTGGAAAGAACACTTCCATGATGAAGCCGGCTGCTAGAAGCCGGGCTATCTCTTCTCCAACGACTCTTCTCTTCTCCTCCGACAGGCGGCGCAAGGGCTGCCTGACTGGCTTGGCATCTGACCGGACGTGTAGCTTGTGCTCAGCGAATTCCGTCGGAACACCCGGCATGTCCTTGGGAGACCATGCAAAGATGTCCCGATTCTCATGGAGGAAATCGACGAGCTTGCCTTCCTATTTGCTGTCAAGGTTTGCACCTATGACAGCGTACCTCTCCGGGTGCTCCGGGTCCAAGGGTATCTTCTTCGTTTCTTTGGCCGGCTTGAACGAGCCCTCGGCTTCCGACTCCTTGGGGTTGGGCGACATTTCCGGCTGCTTGCCTGCCATTGCCACAACCTGGTCAAGGAGCTGCTTCTCAGCCGCGATTACGAGGGACTCGGCCAACCGGCTGCTCTCTACTACGCAGGCAGACGACTTCTTGTAGTCTCCTGCTATGGTCAGGATTCCCTTGGAGCTCGGCATCTTCATCTTCAGGTAAGCATAGTGGGGGACCACCATGAACTTGGTCAGGGCAGGCCGGCCAAGTAATGCGTGATAGGGGCTCTCAAGGTCTAGCACCTCAAACTAGACTGGCTCTCGGCAGAAATGATTTGTGTCCCCGAAGAGAACATCTATCTGAGTCTTGCCGATTGGTGAGCAGGAAAGGCCAGGAACTATGCCATGGAAAACGGTCCGGTTGGGCTGAAGATGTCTCTGCTTGATCCCCAACTTCTCCATGGTGTCTTTGTACAGGATGTTGATGTTGCTGCCGCCATCTATCAGGACTCGGGAGAAGCGAGCAGCTCGCCTCTCCGTAGCAAACGTGGCATCCAACACCAGGGCATAAGAGCCGGGATTGGGCATCACCTCCGGGTGGTCGGCTCTGCTCCAGCTGATGGTCTTCTCAGACCAATGCATGAACTCGGGGGTCTTTGATGCTACCGCATTTACTTCTTGTTGCTGCTGTCGTCTGCTGCGCCTGTCGTCGGCCACGCTGGTGAACACGACATAAGCTCCATGCTCTTCAGGATAATCATCTTGTATGGCGCCGACTGGCCGAGCCGCCGGCTGCTGGGGAGGAGGAGGCGGCGGGCCGGCTGGCGGTGGAGGCTGGAGTCCGTCACCCTTGGCGATCCTGGTGAGCCAGTGGCACTTCCGAGTGGTGTGATTGGACAGCTTCGCACCGCTATGGAACTTGCAAGGCGCATCGAGAGTCTGATCGTACGAGAAGGCGGGTAGCCAGTTGGGCTTGCCACCCTTCTGATGTTTGGGAGGAGGCTGCCCCTCTGGCTGCTGATCTTCAACTATCGCCACCTGTCGGCTCATGGAAACCGGCTGCATGACCTTGCGCTTGTTGTCGTTCAGTTGCTGTCGCCGACTGGGGTCACCAGCCGGGGTCCGAGGAGCTTGAGGGGCCACCTTGCCCGACACGTTGACTTGAATCTCCGCCTTCATCGAGGAGTCGCCCGTGGCGTACTTATCTGCTATGATTAGCAGTTCGTCGAGGGTCGCCGGCTCGTCGCAGAGAAGCTTGTGTTTGAGGAGGGTGCCCTCTCGGCACCCGGCAGTGAAGTACTCGATTGCCTGCACCTCGTGCACACCCTCGCACGAGTTACGCAACTCGGCCCAGCGCGTAAGATAGTCGCGAATCGACTCGTTGGGGCCTTGGACGCATAACGAGAGTTGGCGAGGCTTGGGCGGCCACTTGTACGTGCTGGTGAAGTTGCGGATGAACGCTTCAGTGAAATCAACCCAGCTGTTGATGCTGCGGGGCTTCAGGCTGTTCAGCCATGTCCGGGCCGTGCCCTGGAGCATGAGCAGGACGTACTTCACGGCAATGCGCTTGTTGCCGTTGGCGATGCTGACGGCTGTAGAGTAGTCGACGATCCAGTCCTCCGGCTTCACGGAGCCGGTGTACTTGGGTGTGTCTCTCGGGAGAGTGAATCCTTTGGGGAAGGGCTCATCTCGAATGCGGGGGCCAAAATAAGGCGGGCCCAGCTCATCTTCCTCTTCTAGTGCCAGGGATCAATTGAGGCGATCGATCCGGTGGTGGGCATCGTTTTCTCCGATTCCTTCTCGGTGGCCAAGGCGGTCGCCGAGTGATGGATGATCAACAGGCGGCGAGGAAATGCGCCTCTCCCTGCGAGGAGGAGGAGGCGGACAGTTGTCTCGCCGCCGCACTGCTCTTGGGCGACCGTCTTGGTCGCGCTCGATGGTGATGTGAGTCCGGCTGCGGCTGGCAGCCGGCTCCTTGTCTTTTCTGTCGCGGACGCCACCAGTCGGTGTCCGGGACGTCGTGCCTTGGTCTCGTCGAGGAGGCAGATCGTCGTTTCGCCGGTTGGGCGCTTCAGTCCGGCACCCGACATCTTGCTGCTCAGCAGCCGCGTCAAGGAGCGGCTGAACTCGCTCTGTCATGTGGCAATGCTCGTCGCCCTCGAGCTTGTCTAGCTCGTCTGCTGCCGCCTGGGCAGCTCGTATGTTCTCCGCAGGCGTGGCGTAGATGGGACGATCTGTTCCGAACATGCTGGCGATGGTCGTGCCGCGTTGTTGGACCAAGCCAATGCGGCTAGGCCCACCAGGAGCCGGCGTGCCGCCGACGGCACGGTCCATCTCGCGCTGGTAGGCCTCCGAAAGGCGTCTCATGCTGGCCAGCCGGTTGGCGCTCTCGACGAGCTGGACGCGGCGTGCTTCCAGCGTCTTAGCGTCGGCATCTTCCGGGATAGGCGCAGCCAGGTCTTGCATTGCCACCTGCAATGGATCCTGGCCTCCTCCGCCAGAGTGCTCGCCGTGGCTGATGACGAGCACCTCCATGATGGTGCTGCCACCGCTATCCGCGCGAGGAAGCGGCTCATCGTAGACCACCACGTTGGAGGGGAACACGTCAAGCGACGCTGTGTCGGAGTCGACCAACATTGGTTCGGTGGAGCCAACCGACTCCAAGTCGGCAGCAGGCTCGCCGGTGACGTGGAGCTGATCGAGGAGGCTCACGAGGCGGCTCTCGGGGCCATCGGTGCCCGCATCGGACGCGGGCTCGTCGGAGAGGCGAATCTCGCCAACAAGATCAGCGAGGCAGCTGGCCGCGCAGGCGACCTCCGCACCACGCAGCGCGTCGATGCAGACGCCGTCTGGCGTGCCGGGCTGGCTACGCTCGCCAGGAAGGAACAAGGTTCCCGTCCAGAGCAGGTCTCCGGGAGACGGTGCACCTCGCCCCACGGTGGGCGCCAAATGTCGGGGGTTGGGTGCGACATATGTGAATGGATGGCTTATCTTGGTGGGAGCGAGTAGAATGTCGCCAGTGCCTGGAAGCGGGATGAGGCGTAGACACGAACGCCGGCGCACTTTACCCACGTTCGGGGCTCTCCTAGGAGATAACACCCCTAATCCTGCTCTACGGGGTCTCCGTATGATCACTAAGACACTAGTGGTACAATGGTGCTCCTCGAGCTGTTTGCTAGAGGTGGGAGAAGGCAAGCACGCTCTCTCCTCCTCTAGATATGAGTCTAATTCTAACAGGTTGGAACCCTTTGCATGGGTGCCCTGGGGGTTTATATAGGCCTCCCCCCAGGGGTATATTGGTAATCCACCGGGTGTAGGACCCGGCTGTCAGTGTCTCTGGTCGCCGGCTTCTCCGTCGGCTGCTGGGGCCCGCTGCCTGGTGGGCCCCGCCGACTAGTCTGGTACGGAGCCGACAGGCCGCTCCGCCGCTCGCGGGTCTTGCCGGCTGCTGATCACTGTAGCCGTGATGCTAATGACGCAGGCTTGGTCGGGGGAGTGTGGCTACAGTCCCGCCGCCTGGTGGGCGATCACTGTAGCCACTCCGTGTCTCATCTGGTTGATGGCGCACTGGGCCCGAGGGAGGGATAAGCCGCCTGCTGGAAGCCGGCCTCCCTAGGTCCGGCTGGCCTGGCTTCCTCCATCTCCAGGGCTCTCACTGCCTGGTAGGGCCCGCCGCCTGCAAGCCATACCGACAGGCCGTCGTGGGAACAGGGCTCCGCCTTTCAGGAGTGACGTCTAGGGGGGAGTGGCAACAGTGCCGCGTCGTGCGGAGATCTCCGCCCGTACGAGGCGCTGTGGCCATGCCCGGCCCTGGATTCGGGGGGATGGGCTATGCTGTAGCCACATCCTGTCTTGTCTTCTTGATGAGGGCGGTCTTGTCTTCTTGATGAGGGCGGTCTTGTCTTCTTGATGAGGGCGCGGACTTTGAGGGTGCCACTGAACGACTGCTAGGGGCCGGCCTCTCTGGAGGCCGCCCACTAGGAGTCGGCCTGTTGTGATGCCATCTTCTGGAACTCGGCCGCCTTCTGACAGCCGGCTGTTTGGCCAACCGTCCGCCAGAAGGCGGAGATCTATCTTGATGTCTTGAGGGGCGCAGCCGGCCCCGATGTCTTGAAAGGTTCGGGGCCTCGGGTTAGGCTACCCATGTCCCATTACTCCGACACCCACGTAGGTAGTACGGGGGTGTTCGGGATGGAATCTAAACACTCTTGATCCAATTGTTTGGTCCTTGAGGGAGGTGTTTAGCGCAACGAACCAGGCAATCAGACTATGCGGCTTTAGGACCCTCACTTAGCCATAGGAGTTTGACAATAAGATTTTAGGCGCAGCCCCTAGTATCCGAACTAGGATGCTGTAGACACCTGATCGGGTAAGTACCAATCCCTCGCATAATGCGGAAAAAATCGCTAAAGATTTGAAACCTCCGAAGAGCTGACCGGCTCTCGCCGCATCATGACAGTCAGTTTTCGGCTTTCTCTACTGAGGTGCTCATCCGGGTAAACCAGGGCACAATCGCAGTAGTTCCCCCTTTACTACCTTAGCCGATATAAAGGAACGTAAGAAGCAAACACAGGAGCCGGGCAACCCAACTATTGACCAAAGACATGATTCGGAGCCAATGCATATAGTGCTAAATTCAGGGTGCCGAACTATACTGTAAAAAGTGTTCGGACTTTGTTGTCGTATTGCTGGGCGCTATGAAGCCCCTGGTAGATTGAAAACGTACCAAAGTGTACGGGTGCTATTTGATAAGGTTATCAAAAAAGAAAAGAGGAAAGGGTAGTAAGCTAGAGCCGCAAAATTTGGGCCGCAAACTGTTTCCATTATAGTTTGATTAATATGTCAAAGCGCATTCGTACAAGTAGTGCAATAAGCAACAGGCTATTTAATATGTCACAACCAAGGGAGAGCTGCGTGTGGGTCCTGAAGACAGGTAGAGTGATCGTTAAAGAGACCACCTAGAAATTCGCCTGTACGTCCTTGCTTCTTGCCCTCTTGGTGTATTTATCCTTCGAAAGGACCGGTGATCAAGCCGTCAGGGAAGGCCTGTGAAAAAGAAACCTGAAAAAGGAGAAAAAGGAAACAGTGGAAGTATGTGTGTCCGGGGTCGGTCGAGCCGTGTTGTGGATCACAAGCTAGTTATGCCTCCGTCTATGTCCATGGTATTTTGAGTGCGTAATTATGTACGCGTGGTACGAATGCTGCCACTTGGTTGGGACTGGGACGGAGGCCAAATTGCTAGTCGAGCTCTTGACGAGCTAGACTGTCCTGCTGCAGAATAGTCCGGACTTTCTTGACAGTGTCCGGGAGCTCGGCCGCCGAGTTAAGGTTCTGCTTGAAAAGGCCGCTCTATACTTCTGCTGCTAAGGCAGCGGTGTGCTCCTCGGTGCGGAGGGAGCGTTCTGTGTTTCCATTAACTGTTATGACGCCACGTGGTTCGGGCATCTTGAGCTTGAGATAAGCATAGTGCGGCACCGCGTTGAATTGAGCGAATGCGGTTCGTCCAAGCAGTGCGTGATAGCCGCTGCGAAAGGGGACGATGTCGAAGATTAACTCTTCGCTTTGGAAGTTGTCCGGAGATCCGAAGACAACCTCTAGTGTGATTGAGCCCGTGCAGCGGGCCTCTACACCTGGTATGACTCCTTTAAAGGTAGTCTTTGTGGGCTTGATCCATGATGGATCAATGCCCATTTTGCGCACTGTATCCTGATAGAGCAGGTTGAGGCCGCTGCTACCGTCCATGAGGACTCGCGTCAGGTGGAATCCATCAATTATAGGGTCAAGGACCAGTGCGGCTGAACCACCGTGACGGATACTGGTCGGATGATCCCGACGATCGAAGGTGATCGGGCATGACGACCATAGATTAAATTTTGGGGCGACTGGCTCTATCGCACAGACGTCCCTGAGTGTGCGCTTGCAATCCCTCTTGGGGATGTGGGTAGCGTACATCATGTTCACCGTTTTGACCTGAGGGGGAAACTTCTTCTGTCCCCCTGTGTTCGATGGCCGGGGCTCCTCGTCATCATCCTCGCTTTGCGATCCCTTCTCCTTGTTTTCGGCATTTCACTTGCCGACCTGTTTGAAAACCCAACAATCTCTGTTGGTATGGTTGGCTGGTTTTTCTGGGGTGCCATGGATCTGGCACGGACGATCGAGTATGCGGTCCAAGCTGGATGGTCCCGGATTGTTTCTTTTATATGGCTTCTTCCGTTGACCGGCCTTGGAACCACTGAATCCGGTGTTGACTGTAGTGTCATCGGTGTTACCACCATTGCTTCGACATTTGTGCTTGTTGCGTCGGAGCTTGCCGTTGCTGTTTTTGACCTCGGAGGTGCCCGCTTTGCTGGCCGTGTTGTTGCTACGGGCCAGCCAACTATCCTCACCCGCGCAAAAGCGGGTCATGAGTGCCGTAAGGGCAGCCATGGACTTCGGTTTTTCTTGGCCGAGGTGGCTGATAACCCACAAGTATAGGGGATCGCAACAGTTTTCGAGGGTAGAGTATTCAACCCAAATTTATTGATTCGACACAAGGGGAGCCAAAGAATATTCTCAAGTATTAGCAGTTGAGTTGTCAATTCAACCACACCTGGATAACTTAATATCTGCAGCAAAGTATTTAGTAGCAAAGTAATATGGAAGTAACAGTAACGGTGGCAAAGGTAACAGTAGCAGTTTTGTAGTGATTGTAAGTAACTAAGCGGAGAACAATATGTGAAAAGCTCATAGGCATTGGATCAGTGATGGATAATTATGCCGGATGCGATTACTCATGCAACAGTTATAACATAGGGTGACACAGAACTAGCTCCAATTCATCAATGTAATGTAGGCTTGTATTCCGAATATAGTCATACGTGCTTATGGAAAAGAACTAGCATGACATCTTTTGTCCTACCCTCCCGTGGCAGTGGGGTCCTATTGGAAACTAAGGGATATTAAGGCCTCCTTTTAATAGAGTACCGTACCAAAGCATTAACACTTAGTGAATACATGAACTCCTCAAACTACGGTCATCACCGGTAAGGATCCCGATTATTGTCACTTCGGGGTTCACGGATCATAACACATAATAGGTGACTATAGACTTGCAAGATAGGATCAAGAACTCACATATATTCATGAAAACATAATAGGTTCAGATCTGAAATCATGGCACTCGGGCCCTAGTGACAAGCATTAAGCATAGCAAAGTCATAGCAACATCAATCTCAGAACATAGTGGATACTGGGGATAAAACCCTAACAAAACTAACTCGATTACATGATACATAGCGATGTCTCCTCCTTCTTGATCCAGCAAGGGGGAAGGAGAGGTTGATGCAGATCCAGCAGCACGACGGCGTGGTGGTGGATGTAGCGGGTCTCCGGCAGGGCTTCGCCGAGCTTCTGCGAGAGAGAGAGAGGTGTTGCAGGGGAGGAAGGAGGTGCCCAAGGCTGGTGGTTGCTGCCCTCCCTCTCCCCCCCCCCCTTTATATAGGCCCCTGGGGGGGCGCCAGCCCTGGGAGATGGGATCTCCAAGGGGGGGCGGCGGCCAAGGGGGGAAGGGGTTGCCTTGCCCCCCAAGGCAAGGGGAAGCCCCCCACCCTAGGGTTCCCAACCCTAGGCACATGGGGGGAGGCCCATGGGGGGCGCCCAGCCCACTAGGGGCTGGTTCCCTTCCACTTTCAGACCATGGGGCCCTCCGGGATAGGTGGCCCCACCCGGTGGACCCCCGGGACCCTTCCGGTGGTCCCGGTACAATACCGGTAACCCCCAAAACTTTCCCGGTGGCCGAAACTTGACTTCCTATATATAATTCTTCACCTCCGGACCATTCCGGAACCTCTCGTGACGTCCGGGATCTCATTCGGGACTCCGAACAACTTTCGGGTTTCCGCATACATATATCTCTACAACCCTAGCGTCACCGAACCTTAAGTGTGTAGACCCTACGGGTTCGGGAGACATGCAGACATGACCGAGACGCCTCTCCGGTCAATAACCAACAGCGGGATCTGGATACCCATGTTGGCTCCCACATGTTCCACGATGATCTCATCGGATGAACCACGGTGTCGACGATTCAATCAATCCCGTATGCAATTCCCTTTGTCAATCGGTATGTTACTTGCCCGAGATTCGATCGTCGGTATCCCAATACCTTGTTCAATCTCGTTACCGGCAAGTCTCTTTACTCGTACCGCAATGCATGATCCCGTGACTAACGCCTTAGTCACATTGAGCTCATTATGATGATGCATTACCGAGTGGGCCCAAAGATACCTCTCCGTCACACGGAGTGACAAATCCCAGTCTCGATCCGTGCCAACCCAACAGACACTTTCGGAGATACCCGTAGTGCACCTTTATAGTCACCCAGTTACGTTGTGACGTTTGGCACACCCAAAGCACTCCTACGGTATCCGGGAGTTGCACAATCTCATGGTCTAAGGAAAAGATACTTGACATTGGAAAAGCTCTAGCAAACGAAACTACACGATCTTTCATGCTATGCTTAGGATTGGGTCTTGTCCATCACATCATTCTCCTAATGATGTGATCCCGTTATCAATGACATCCAATGTCCATAGTCAGGAAACCATGACTATCTGTTGATCAACGAGCTAGTCAACTAGAGGCTTACTAGGGACACGTTGTGGTCTATGTATTCACACATGTATTACGATTTCCGGACAATACAATTATATCATGAATAATAGACAATTACCATGAACAAAGAAATATAATAATAACCATTTATTATTGCCTCTAGGGCATATTTCCAACAGTCTCCCACTTGCACTAGAGTCAATAATCTAGTTACATTGTGATGAATCGAACACCCATTGCGTCCTGGTGTTGATCATGTTTTGCTCTAGGGAGAGGTTTAGTCAACGGATCTGCTACATTCAGGTCCATATGTACTTTACAAATATCTATGTCTCCATTTTGAACACTTTCACGAATGGAGTTGAAGCGACGCTTGATATGCCTGGTCTTCCTGTGAAACCTGGGCTCCTTCGCAAGGGCAATAGCTCCAGTGTTGTCACAGAAGAGAGTCATCGGGCCCGACGCATTGGGAATCACCCCTAGGTCGGTAATGAACTCCTTCATCCAGACTGCTTCCTGTGCTGCCTCCGAGGCTGCCATGTACTCCGCTTCACATGTAGATCCCGCCACGACGCTTTGCTTGCAACTACACCAACTTACTGCTCCTCCATTCAAAATATACACGTATCCGGTCTGTGACTTCGAGTCATCCAGATCTGTGTCGAAGCTAGCGTCGACGTAACCCTTTACGACGAGCTCTTCGTCACCTCCATAAACGAGAAACATATCCTTAGTCCTCTTCAGGTACTTCAGGATATTCTTGACCGCTGTCCAGTGTTCCATGCCGGGATTACTTTGGTACCTTCCTACCAAACTTACGGCAAGGTTTACATCAGGTCTGGTACAAAGCATGGCATACATAATAGACCCTATGGCCGAGGCATAGGGGATGACACTCATCTTTTCTGTATCTTCTGCCGTGGTCGGGCATTGAGCCTTGCTCAAGTGCACACCTTGCAATACAGGCAAGAACCCCTTCTTGGACTGATCCATACTGAACTTCTTCAATATCTTGTCAAGGTATGTACTCTGTGAAAGACCAATGAGGCGTCTTGATCTATCTCTATAGATCTTGATGCCTAATATATAAGCAGCTTCTCCAAGGTCCTTCATTGAAAAACACTTATTCAAATAGGCCTTTATACTTTCCAAGAATTCTATATCATTTCCCATCAATAGTATGTCATCCACATATAATATGAGAAATGCTACAGAGCTCCCACTCACTTTCTTGTAAACACAGGCTTCTCCATAAGTCTGTGTAAACCCAAACGCTTTGATCATCTCATCAAAGCGAATGTTCCAACTCCGAGATGCTTGCACCAGCCCATAGATTGAGCGCTGGAGCTTGCATACTTTGTTAGCATTTTTAGGATCGACAAAACCTTCCGGCTGCATCATATACAACTCTTCCTTAAGGAAGCCGTTAAGGAATGCCGTTTTGACGTCCATCTGCCATATCTCATAATCATAGTATGCGGCAATTGCTAACATGATTCGGACGGACTTCAGCTTTGCTACGGGTGAGAAAGTCTCATCGTAGTCAACCCCTTGAACTTGTCGATAACCCTTAGCGACAAGTCGAGCTTTGTAGATGGTCACATTACCATCCGCGTACGTCTTCTTCTTAAAGATCCATTTGTTTTCTATGGCTCGCCGATCATCGGGCAAGTCAGTCAAAGTCCATACTTCGTTTTCATACATGGATCCTATCTCGGATTTCATGGCTTCTAGCCATTTGTCGGAATCCGGGCCCGCCATCGCTTCTTCATAGTTCGAAGGTTCACCGTTGTCTAACAACATGATTTCCAGGACAGGGTTACCATACCACTCTGGTGCGGAACGCGTCCTTGTGGACCTACGAAGTTCGGTAACTTGATCCGAAGCTTCATGATCATCATCATTAACTTCCTCCCCAGTCGGTGTAGGCACCACAGGAACATTTTCCCGCGCTGCGCTACTTTCCGGTTCGGAAGGGGTGACTATCACCTCATCAAGTTCCACTTTCCTCCCACTCAATTCTTTCGAGAGAAACTCCTTCTCCAGAAAGGACCCGTCTTGGCAACGAAGATCTTGCCTTCGGATCTGAGGTAGAAGGTATACCCAATAGTTTCCTTAGGGTATCCTATGAAGACGCATTTTTCCGATTTGGGTTCGAGCTTTTCAGGTTGAAGTTTCTTGACATAAGCATCGCATCCCCAAACTTTTAGAAACGACAGCTTAGGTTTCTTCCCAAACCATAATTCATACGGTGTCGTCTCAACGGATTTCGACGGAGCCCTATTTAAAGTGAATGCGGCAGTCCCTAAAGCATAGCCCCAAAATGAGAGCGGTAAATCGGTAAGAGACATCATAGATCGCACCATATCCAATAGAGTGCGATTACGATGTTCGGACACACCATTTCTCTGAGGTGTTCCAGGCGGCGTGAGTTGTGAAACTATTCCACATTTCCTTAAGTGTGTACCAAATTCGTGACTTAAATATTCTCCACCACGATCTGATCGTAAGAATTTTATTTTTCTGTCACGTTGATTCTCAACTTCACTCTGAAATTCCTTGAACTTTTCAAAGGTTTCAGACTTGTGTTTCATTAGGTAGACATACCCATATCTACTTAAGTCATCAGTGAGAGTGAGAACATAACGATATCCTCCGCGAGCCTCAACACTCATTGGACCGCACACATCGGTATGTATGATTTCCAATAAGTTGGTTGCTCGCTCCATTGTTCCGGAGAATGGAGTCTTGGTCATCTTACCCATGAGGCATGGTTCGCACGTGTCAAATGATTCGTAATCAAGAGACTCCAAAAGTCCATCTGCATGGAGCTTCTTCATGCGCTTGACACCAATGTGACCAAGGCGGCAGTGCCACAAGTATGTGGGACTATCGTTATCAACTTTACATCTTTTGGTATTCACACTATGAACATGTGTAACATCACGTTCGAGATTCATCAAAAATAAACCATTGACCAGCGGGGCATGACCATAAAACATATCTCTCAAATAAATAGAACAACCATTATTCTCGGATTTAAATGAATAGCCATCTCGAATTAAACGAGATCCAGATACAATGTTCATGCTCAAAGCTGGCACTAAATAACAATTATTGAGGTTTAAAACTAATCCCGTGGGTAGATGCAGAGGTAGCGTGCCGACGGCGATCACATCGACCTTGGAACCATTCCCGACACGCATCGTCACCTCGTCCTTCGCCAGTCTCCGTTTATTCCGTAGTTCCTGCTTTGAGTTACAAATATGAGCAACCGCACCGGTATCAAATACCCAGGAGCTACTACGAGTACTAGTAAGGTACACATCAATTACTTGTATATCACATATACCTTGGGTGTTGCCGGCCTTCTTCTTGTCCGCTAAATATTTGGGGCAGTTCCGCTTCCAGTGACCACTTCCCTTGCAATAAAAGCACTCAGTCTCGGGCTTGGGTCCATTCTTTGACTTCTTCCCAGTAACTGGTTTACCGGGCGCGGCAACTCCCTTGCCGTCCTTCTTGAAGTTCTTCTTGCCCTTGCCCTTCTTGAACTTAGTGGTTTTATTCACCATCAACACTTGATGTTCTTTTCTGATCTCCCCTTCCGCTGATTTCAGCATTGAATATACCTCGGGAATGGTCTTTTCCATCCCCTGCATATTGTAGTTCATCACGAAGCTCTTGTAGCTTGGTGGAAGCGACTGAAGGATTCTGTCAATGACCGCGTCATCCGGGAGATTAACTCCCAGCTGAGTCAAGCAGTTGTGCAACCCAGACATTCTGAGTATGTGCTCACTAACAGAACTGTTCTCCTCCATTTTACAGTTGAAGAACTTGTCGGAGACATCATATCTCTCGACCCGGGCATGAGCTTGAAAAACCAGTTTCAGCTCCTCGAACATCTCATATGCTCCATGTTGCTCAAAACGCTTTTGGAGACCCGGCTCTAAGCTGTAAAGCATGCCGCACTGAACAAGGGAGTAATCATTAGCACGTGATTGCCAAGCGTTCATAATGTCTTGGTTCTCTGGGATTGGTGCTTCACCTAGCGGTGCTTCTAAGACATAATCTTTCTTGGCTACTATGAGGATGATCCTCAGGTTCCGGACCCAGTCCGTATAGTTGCTGCCATCATCTTTCAGCTTGGTTTTCTCTAGGAACGCGTTGAAATTGAGGACAACGTTGGCCATTTGATCTACAAGACATAGTGTAAAGATTTTAGACTAAGTTCATGATAATTGAGTTCATCTAATCAAATTATTTAATGAACTCCCACTCAGATAGACATCCCTCTAGTCATCTAAGTGAAACATGATCCGAGTTTAACTAGGCCGTGTCTGATCATCACGTGAGAAAACTAGTCAAGATCGGTGAACATCTCCATGTTGATCGTATCTTCTATACGACTCATGCTCGACCTTTCGGTCCTCCGTGTTCCGAGGCCATGTCTCTACATGCTAGGCTCGTCAAGTCAACCTAAGTGTATTGCGTGTGTTCCGAGGCCATGTCTGTACATGCTAGGCTCGTCAACACCCGTTGTATTCGAACGTTAGAATCTATCACACCCGATCATCACGTGGTGCTTCAAAACAACGAACCTTCGCAACGGTGCACAGTTAGGGTGAACACTTTCTTGAAATTATTATAAGGGATCATCTTACTTACTACCGTCGGTCTAAGCAAATAAGATGCAAAAACATGATAAACATCACATGCAATCAAATAGTGACATGATATGGCCAATATCATCATGCTCCTTTGATCTCCATCTTCGGGGCACCATGATCATCTTCGTCACCGGCATGACACCATGATCTCCATCATCATGATCTCCATCATTGTGTCTTCATGAAGTCGTCACGCCAACGATTACTTCTACTTCTATGGCTAACGCGTTTAGCAACAAAGTAAAGTAAATTACATGGCGTTATTCAATGACACGCAGGTCACGCAAAATAATAAAGACAACTCCTATGGCTCCTGCCGGTTGTCATACTCATCGACATGCAAGTCGTGATTCCTATTACAAGAATATGATCAATCTCATACATCACATATATCATTCATCACATCTTCTGGCCATATCACATCACATAGCACTTGCTGCAAAAACAAGTTAGACGTCCTCTAATTGTTGTTGCAAGTTTTTACGTGGTTTGTAGGTTTCTAGCAAGAACGTTTTCTTACCTACGTATGACCACAACGTGATTTGCCAATTTCTATTTACCCTTCATAAGGACCCTTTTCATCGAATCCGTTCCGACTAAAGTAGGAGAGACAGACACCCGCTAGCCACCTTATGCATCTAGTGCATGTTAGTCGGTGGAACTTGTCTCACGTAAGCGTACGTGTAAGGTCGGTCCGGGCCACTTCATCCTACAATGCCGCCGAAACAAGAAACGACTAGTAGCGGCAAGAAGAATTGGCAAACTCAACGCCCACAACTGCTTTGTGTTCTACTCGTGCATAGTAACTACGCATAGGCCTGGCTCATGATGCCACTGTTGGGAATCGTAGCATAATTTAAAATTTTCCTACGCTCACCAAGATGCATCTATGGAGTATACTAGCAACGAGGGGAAGGGAGTGCATCTACATACCCTTGTAGATCGCGAGCGGAAGCGTTCCAATGAACGTGGATGACGGAGTCGTACTCGCCGTGATCCAAATCACCGATGACCGAGTGCCGAACGGACGGCACCTCCGCGTTCAACACACGTACGGTGCAGCGACGTCTCCTCCTTCTTGATCCAGCAAGGGGGAAGGAGAGGTTGATGGAGATCCAGCAGCACGACGGCGTGGTGGTGGATGTAGCGGGTCTCCGGCAGGGCTTCGCCGAGCTTCTGCGAGAGAGAGAGAGGTGTTGCAGGGGAGGAGGGAGGTGCCCAAGGCTGGTGGTTGCTGCCCTCCCTCTCCCCCCCCTTTATATAGGCCCCTGGGGGGGCGCCAGCCCTGGGAGATGGGATCTCCAAGGGGGGGCGGCGGCCAAGGGGGGAAGGGGTTGCCTTGCCCCCCAAGGCAAGGGGAAGCCCCCCACCCTAGGGTTCCCAACCCTAGGCGCATGGGGGAGGCCCATGGGGGGGCGCCCAGCCCACTAGGGGCTGGTTCCCTTCCACTTTCAGACCATGGGGCCCTCCGGGATAGGTGGCCCCACCCGGTGGACCCCCGGGACCCTTCCGGTGGTCCCGGTACAATACCGGTAACCCCCAAAACTTTCCCGGTGGCCGAAACTTGACTTCCTATATATAATTCTTCACCTCCGGACCATTCCGGAACCTCTCGTGACGTCCGGGATCTCATCCGGGACTCCGAACAACTTTCGGGTTTCCGCATACATATATCTCTACAACCCTAGCGTCACCGAACCTTAAGTGTGTAGACCCTACGGGTTCGGGAGACATGCAGACATGACCGAGACGCCTCTCCGGTCAATAACCAACAGCGGGATCTGGATACCCATGTTGGCTCCCACATGTTCCACGATGATCTCATCGGATGAACCACGGTGTCGAGGATTCAATCAATCCCGTATGCAATTCCCTTTGTCAATAGGTATGTTACTTGCCCGAGATTCGATCGTCGGTATCCCAATACCTTGTTCAATCTCGTTACCGGCAAGTCTCTTTACTCGTACCGCAATGCATGATCCCGTGACTAACGCCTTAGTCACATTGAGCTCATTATGATGATGCATTACCGAGTGGGCCCAGAGATACCTCTCCGTCACACGGAGTGACAAATCCCAGTCTCGATCCGTGCCAACCCAACAGACACTTTCGGAGATACCCGTAGTGCACCTTTATAGTCACCCAGTTACGTTGTGACGTTTGGCACACCCAAAGCACTCCTACGGTATCCGGGAGTTGCACAATCTCATGGTCTAAGGAAAATATACTTGACATTGGAAAAGCTCTAGCAAACGAAACTACACGATCTTTTATGCTATGCTTAGGATTGGGTCTTGTCCATCACATCATTCTCCTAATGATGTGATCCCGTTATCAATGACATCCAATGTCCATAGTCAGGAAACCATGACTATCTGTTGATCAACGAGCTAGTCAACTAGAGGCTTACTAGGGACACGTTGTGGTCTATGTATTCACACATGTATTACGATTTCCGGACAATACAATTATAGCATGAATAATAGACAATTACCATGAACAAAGAAATATAATAATAACCATTTATTATTGCCTCTAGGGCATATTTCCAACATCACCGTCCAGCAAGCCTACGATGGAATTACTCACGCACGGCGGTGAGCATCATGAAATTGGTGATGGATGAAGGTTGATAATGACGACGGCGATGGATTCCCCTCTCCGGAGCCCCGAACGGACTCCAGATCAGCCCTCCCGCGAGAGTTTAGGGCTTGGCGGCGGCTCCGTATCGTAAAACGCGATGAATCCTTCTCTCTGATTTTTTCCTCCCCGAACGTGAATATATAGAGTTGGAGTTGAGGTCGGTGGAGCACCAGGGAGCCCACGAGGCAGGGGGCGCGCCTAGGGGGGTAGGCGCGCCCCCACCCTCGTGGACAGGGTGTGGGCCCCTGGCCTTGATTCTTTCGCTAGTATTTTTTATTATTTCCAAAAATATTCTCCGTCAAGTTTCAGGTCATTTGAGAACTTTTATTTCTGCACAAAAATAACACCATGGCAATTCTGCTGAAAACAGTGTAAGTCCGGGTTAGTTCCATTCAAATCATGCAAGTTAGAGTCCAAAACGAGGGCAAAAGTGTTTGGAAAAGTAGATACAACGGAGACGTATCAACTTCCCCAAGCTTAAACCTTTGCTTGTCCTTTGACAAACTGAAAGTGATAAAGAAAAACTTTTACAAACGTTGTTTGCTCTTGTTGTTGCAAATATGTAAAGCCAGCATTCAAGTTTTCAGCAAAGATTATGAACTAACCATATTCAGAATAACACTTAGGTCTCATATTTACTCATATCAATGGCATAATCAACTAGTGAGCAATAATAATAAATCTCGGATGACAACACTTTCTCAAAACAATCATAATATGATATAACAAGATGGTATCTCGCTAGCCCTTTCTGAGACCGCAAAACATAAATGCAGAGCACCTTTGAAGATCAAGGACTGACTAAACATTGTAATTCATGATAAAAGAGATCCAGTAATAGTCATACTCAATATAAATTAATAGTAATGGATGCAAATGACAGCGGTGCTCTCCAACTGGTGCTTTTTAATAAGAGGGTGATGACTCAACATAAAAGTAAATAGATAGGCCCTTCGCAGAGGGAAGCAGGGATTTTTAGAGGTGCCAGAGCTCGATTTTGAAACAGAGATAAATAATATTTTGAGCGACATACTTTCATTGTCAACATAACAACCGAGAGATCTCGATATCTTCCATGCTACACACATTATAGGCGGTTCCCAAACAGAATGGTAAAGTTTATACTCCCCCTCCACCAACAAGCATCAATCCATGGCTTGCCCGAAACAACGGGTGCCTCCAACTAACAATAGTCCCGGGGGAGTTTTGTTTGCAATTATTTTGATTTGATTTGCTTAAAGCATGGGACTGGGCACCCCGGTGACCAGCCATTTTCTCGTGAGTGAGGAGCGGAGTCCACTCCTCTTGAGAATAACCTGCCTAGCATGGAAGATACAGATAGCCCTAGTTGATACATGAGCTATTAGAGCATACAAAACAGAATTTCATTTGAAGGTTTAGAGTTTGGCACGTACAAATTTACTTGGAACGGCGGGTAGATACCACATATAGGAAGGTATGGTGGACTCATATGGAATAACTTTGGGGTTTATGGAAGTGGATGCACAAGCAGTATTCCCGCTTAGTACAAGTGAAGGCTAGAAAAAGACTCGGAAGCGACCAACTAGAGAGCGACAACAGTCATGAACATGCATTAAAATTAATAAACATTGAGTGCAAGCATGAGTAGGATATAATCCACCATGAACATAAATATCGTGGAGGCTATGTTGATTTTGTTTCAACTACATGCGTGAACATGTGCCAAGTCAAGCCACTCGAATCATTCAAAGGAGGATACCACCCTATCATACCACATCACAAACATTTTAATAGCATGTTGGCACGCAAGGTAAACCATTATAAACTCCTAGCTAATTAAGCATGGCATAAGCAACTATAATCTCTAATTGTCATTGCAAACATGTTTATTCATAATAGGCTGAATCAGGAACGATGAACTAATCATATTTACAAAAAAAAGAGGTCGAGTTCATACCAGCTTCTCTCATCTCAATCAGTCCATCATATATCGTCATTATTGCCTTTCACTCGCACGACCGAACGGTGTGGAAAATAATAATAGTGCACGTGCATTGGACTAAGCTGGAATCTGCGAGCATTTAATACAAGGGAGAAGACAAGGTAATATGGGTTCTTGGTTAAATCAACAATAATGCATATAAGAGCCACTTTAACATTTTCATCATGGTGTTCTCCTATCGACCCCCAAAAGAAAAGAAATTAAATAAAACTATTTACACGGGAAAGCTCCCAACAAGCAAAAGAAGAACGAGAAATCTTTTTGAGTTTTCTTTTAATTACTACTACTACAGGCAAGAAAAGTAAACTAGCTAAAAGCTATAACTAATTTTTTTGGTTTTTCTTAAGGGTTTTCCAAACACACAAGAAGAAAGCAAGAAAATAAAGTCAACTAGCATGGATAGTACAATGAAAAAATATGAGCACCGACAACTGGCATGAGTGTGTGAACATGAATATAATGTCGGTGAGAAATACATACTCCCCCAAGCTTAGGATTTTGGCCTAAGTTGGTTTAGGGCCAGAGATCAAAGTTGTAGCTGGGGTCGTACTGAGATGCAGTAGCTATTGCCTCGTGAGCTGCAGCTTGGAGGCGAGCTGCCTCCGTCCTCCTTTTATACTCGTTCGCCTCCTCCCTGGTTATAATATATCTCCCTTTTGCCTGAAAATCAAGAAAGTAGGAGCAGGGAGAGCAACATGGATAGTGCGGCGCCTGTCAAACATTAGTCGGTACTGGAGAGGCTGTTCATTCCTCTCAATAAATTGATGGCAAACCATAGCACCATAATCTAGATAAACGGGAGGCAATTCCATATCATTTTCATGTATGGGTATCTCAAGATAATTAGCCACTCGGGTTGCATAAATCCCACCAAACAAGTCTCCACTAATACTGTTATTATGCAACCTACGTGCAACAATGGCCCCCAAGTTATATTGTTTATCTCCTAACACAGCACTCTTGAGAACACTAAGATCTGGAACACACATGTGGCATGCCTCATCCTTACCATTTATGCATCTACCTATAAAGAGAGCAAAATAATGTAGCAGGAAAATGAATGCTCCCTATGGTAGCTTGTGTTATCTCTCTAGATTCCCCCACAGTGATACTAAAAAGAAAATCTTTAAACTTGGATTTGCGAGGTTCACTAGCACTACCCCATTGTGGAAGTTTACAAGCAGTATTAAAATCTTCTAAGTCCATAGTATAAGATTTACCATAGATATCAAATAGGACAAAATGAGAATTGTGTGAAGATGAAAATTTGAACCTCCTCACAAAGGAATCAGTTAGGTGATAATACTGAGGGCACTTATCTAGCATGAAGCCCTCGAGTTCAGCATTACGCACATATGCGTCAAATTCCTCATTAATTCCTGCTCGAACCATTAAATCTTCTGACGGCCATTCACAAGGCCGCACTTGAGCTTCTCTTGGTGGTTCATGGTCCGGCTCACGTATTGCGGGCCTGGGTCCTTGCTTCCTTGAAGAACCACCTTGGTACATTTTCCTAAACATATTTCTTCCTCTGAAAATTTTAGTAACTTAAAATAAAAGTGAACCAAACTCAACAAAATTGATAGCAACTACTCCCACAAGTGCCTAGAGACTATATCATGCATTAGCACTACTTGGGACCAAATAAATTTGACATGCAAGCTCAAGAACAGGTTCACCTAAGCAGCAAAAGTTTGCAATGAATAGAGTACTAGAACAAAAACTAATTGGACCATTGGAGGAGTCACATACCGAAGAACAATCCCCCAAAGCAGTTTTGTGAGTGGAGCTTTGAACAAGGAGATCGAAAATGGCAGCAAGATGAGCTAGAACTCGTGCTTGAGCTGGTTGGTGATTTTTTTGGGAGCAAGAAGGAGTGTGTGGTGGCTGGAATAAGTGGAGGGGGCCCACCAGGGGCCCACGAGGCAGGGGGCGCGCCCTGGACCCTCGTGGCCAGGTGCTTGCTCCCCCTGATGTGTTCTCAGTGCCAGATATTCTCAAATATTCCAGAAAAATCATATTTCAATTTCGGGGCATTTGGAGAACTTTTATTTTTGGGTACTTTTTTATTGCACGGATAATTCAGAAAACAGACAGAAAATACTATTTTGCTTTATTTAATCTAAATAACAGAAAGTAAAAGGAGGGTACAGAAGGTTTTGCTTTCTAACTTCATCCATCTCATGCTCATCAAAAGGAATCCACTAACAAGGTTGATCAAGTCTTGTTAACAAACTCTTTTCGAATAACATGGAACCGGAGAAATTTCGAATAACACTAGGTTACCTCAACGGGGATATGCACATCCCCAACAATAAGAATATCATATTTCTTCTTGACAGTAGGAAGAGGAAATTCAAAATCTCCAATAATAATCGATGGAATTTTTCCAATAGAGTTGATACTGTGGACTTGAGGTTGTTTCCTCGGAAAGTGTACCGTATGCTCATTACCATTAACATGAAAAGTGACATTGCCTTTGTTGCAATCAATAACAGCCCCTGCAGTATTCAAAAAGGGTCTTCCAATAATAATAGACATGCTATCGTCCTCAGGAATATCAAGAATAACAAAGTCCGTTAAAATAGTAACGTTTGCAACCACAATAGGCACATCCTCACAAATACCGACAGGTATAGCAGTTGATTTATCGGCCATTTGCAAAGATATTTCAGTAGGTGTCAACTTATTCAAATCAAGCCTACGATATAAAGAGAGAGGCATAACACTAACACCGGCTCCAAGATCACATAAATCAGTTCTAACATAGTTTCTTTTAATGGAGCATGGTATAGTTGGTACTCCTGGATCTCCTAGTTTCTTTGGTATTCCACCCTTAAAAGTATAATTAGCAAGCATGGTGGAGATTTCAGCTTCCGGTATCTTTCTTTTATTTGTAACAATATCTTTCATGTACTTAGCATAAGGATTCATTTTAAGCATATCAGTAAAACGCATACACAAGAAGGTAGGTCTAATCATTTCAGCAAAGCGCTCAAAATCCTCATCATCCTTTTTCTTGGATGGTTTAGGAGGAAAAGGCATGGGTTTCTGAACCCATGGTTCTCTTTCTTTACCGTGCTTCCTAGCAACAAAGTCTCTCTTATCATAATGTTGATTCTTTGATTGTGAGTTATCAAGATCAACAACAGGTTCATTCTACATCATTGTTATTGCTAGGTTGAGCATCAACATGAACATCATCATTAACATTATCACTAGGTTCATGTTCATCACCAGATTGTGTTTCAGCATCAGAGATAGAAATATCATTGGGATTCTCAGGTGTGTCAACAACAGGTTCACTAGAAGCATGCAAAGTCCTATCATTTTTCTTTTTCTTCCTCTTAGAAGGACTAGGTGCATCAACATTAGTTCTCTGAGAATCTTGCTCAATTCTCTTAGGGTGACCTAAAGGATAGAAAGGTTCCTGAGTCATTTTACCTCCTCTAGTTGCAACTCTAACAGCAAAGTCATTTTTCTTAATATTTAATTCATTGAGCAAATCATTTTGAGCTTTGAGCACTTGTTCTACTTGAGTGGTAACCATAGAAGCATGTTTACTAATAAGTTTAAGTTTACCTTTAACTCTAGACATATAATCACTCAAGTGTTCAATCATATAAGCATTTCGCTTCAATTGTCTACCAACATAAGCATTGAAGTTTTCTTGTTTAACAATAAAATTATCAAACTCATCTAAGCATTGGCTAGCAGACTTATACCGAGGAATATCACCTTCATCAAATCTATAGAGAGAATTTACCTTTACTACCTGTGTCGGGTTATCAAGACCATGTATTTCTTCAACAGGTGGCAATTTAAGACCATGTATTTCTTCAATAGGAGGTAAATTCTTAACATCTTCATCTTTAATACCTTTTTCTTTCATAGATTTCTTTGCCTCTTGCATAACTTCAGGACTGAGAAACAGAATACCCATTTTCTTCGGAGTTGGTTCAGGAAGTGTCCAATTATTTTCATTAGTCAACATATTATTCAATAGCAATTCAGCTTGATCAACTGTTCTTTCTCTGAAAAATCAACCAGCACAACTATCCAGGTGGTCTCTGGAAGCATCGGTTAGTACATTATAAAAGATATCAAGTATTTTATTTTTCTTGAGAGGATGATCAGGCAAAGCATTAAGTAATTGGAGAAGCCCCCCCAAGCTTGTGGGAGACTCTCTTCTTCAATTTGCACAAAATTATATATATCCCTTAAGGCAGCTTGTTTCTTATGAGCGGGGAAGTATTTAGCAGAGAAGTAATAAATTATATCCTGGGGACTATGCACACAACCAGGATCAAGAGAATTAAACCATGTCTTAGCATCACCCTTTAATGAGAACGGAAATAATTTAAGGATGTAGTAGTAGCGAATTTTCTCATCATTAGTGAATAGGGTGGCTATATCATTTAATTTAGTAAGATGTGCCACAATACTGATTCATAGCCATAAAAAGGATCAGATTCAACCAAAGTAATTATCTCAGGATTGACAGAGAAATCATAATCCTTATCAGTAACGCAGATAGGTGAAGTAACAAAAGCAGGGTCATATTTCATTCTAGCATTCAAAGATTTTTTCTTTCAGCTTAGCTAATAATTTCTTAAGATCACTCCTATCATTGCAAGCAAGGAAGTCTCTAGCAGTTTATTCATCCATAACATAACCCTCAGGCACAACAGGCAATTCATATCTAGGGGAGAATCTTCATCATCACTTTCATCAATATTATCAGTTTCAATAATTTCTTTCTCTCTAGCCCTAGCAAGTTGTTCATCAAGGAATTCACCTAGTGGCACAGTAGTATCAAGCATAGAGGTAGCTTCATCATAAGTATCATGCATAGCAGAAGTGGCATCATCAATAACATGCGACATATCAGAATTAATAGCAGAAGCGGGTTTAGGTGTCGCAAGTTTACTCGAAACAGAAGATCAAGTGCAGAGCTAGATGCCAGTTCCTTACCTCCCCTCGTAGTTGAGGGATAAATTTTGGTTTTCTCGTCTTTCAAGTTCCTCAGAGTGACCAGCAGATATAAATCCCAAGTGACTCAAAGAATAGAGCTATGCTCCCCGGCAACGGTGCCAGAAAATAGTCTTGATAACCCACAACTATAGGGGATCGCAACAGTTTTCAAGGGTAGAGTATTGAACCCAAATTTATTGATTCGACACAAGGGAGCCAAAGAATATTCTCAAGTATTAGCAGTTGAGTTGTCAATTCAACCACACCTGGATAACTTAATATCTGCAGCAAAGTATTTAGTAGCAAAGTAATATGGAAGTAATGGTAACGGTGGCAAACGTAATAGTAGCAGTTTTGTAGTGATTGTAACAATGGCAACGGTAAAGTAACTAAGCGGAGAACAATATATGAAAAGCTCGTAGGCATTGGATCGGTGATGGATAATTATGCCAGATGCGATTACTCATGCAACAGTTATAACATAGGGTGACACAAAACTAGCTCCAATTCATCAATGTAATGTAGGCATGTATTCCGAATATAGTCATACGTGCTTATGGAAAAGAACTTGCATGACATCTTTTGTCCTACCCTCCCGTGGCAGTGGGGTCCTATTGGAAACTAAGGGATATTAAGGCCTCCTTTTAATAGAGTACCGGACCAAAGCATTAACACTTAGTGAATACATGAACTCCTCAAACTACGGTCATCACCGGTAAGGATCCCGATTATTGTCACTTCGGGGTTCACGGATCATAACACATAATAGGTGACTATAGACTTGCAAGATAGGATCAAGAACTCACATATATTCATGAAAACATAATAGGTTCAGATCTGAAATCATGGCACTCGGGCCCTAGTGACAAGCATTAAGCATAGCAAAGTCATAGCAACATCAATCTCAGAACATAGTGGATAATGGGGATAAAACCCTAACAAAACTAACTCGATTACATGATAAATCTCATCCAACCCATCACCGTCCAGCAAGCCTACGATGGAATTACTCACGCACGGCGGTGAGCATCATGAAATTGGTGATGGATGAAGGTTGATGATGACGACGGCTACGGATTCCCCTCTCCGGAGCCCCGAACGGACTCCAGATCAGCCCTCTCGAGAGAGTTTAGTGCTTGGCGGCGGCTCCGTATCGTAAAACGTGATGAATCCTTCTCTCTGATTTTTTCCTCCCCGAACGTGAATATATAGAGTTGGAGTTGAGGTTGGTGGAGCACCAGGGGGGCCACGAGGCAGGGGGCGCGCCCCCACCCTCGTGGACAGGGTGTGGGCCCCCTGGCCTTGATTCTTTAGCCAGTATTTTTTATTATTTCCAAAAATATTCTCCGTGAAGTTTCAGGTCATTCCGAGAACTTTTATTTCTGCACAAAAATAACACCATGGCAATTCTGCTGAAAACAACGTCAGTCCGGGTTACTTCCATTCAAATCATGCAAGTTAGAGTCCAAAACAAGGGCAAA
Source organism: Triticum aestivum (assembly GCF_018294505.1). Taxonomy (NCBI): domain Eukaryota; kingdom Viridiplantae; phylum Streptophyta; class Magnoliopsida; order Poales; family Poaceae; genus Triticum; species Triticum aestivum. Next base: position 153,276,619 of record NC_057802.1, read on the forward strand.
AGTGTTTGGAAAAGTAGATACAACGGAGACGTATCAGTGGCGGGCGAGCCATTCATCGCGGATGCTATGTTTAAAGGCCGCTAAGGCTTCGGCATCCGGACAATCAATGATCTGGTTCTTTTTGGTTAGGAACCTAGTCCAGAATTTCCTGGCTGACTCTCTGGGCTGTTGAACTATGTGACTTAAGTCATCAGCATCTGGAGGTCATACATATGTGCCTTGGAAGTTGTCGCGGAAGGCGTCTTCCAAGTCCTCCCAGCTGCCAATAGAGTTTTCAGGCAGACTGTTTAACCAGTGCCGAGCTGGCCCTTTGAGTTTTAGCGGGAGGTATTTGATGGTGTGAAGGTCATCTCCGCAGGCCATATGGATATGGAGAAGAAAATCCTCGATCCATACCGCGGGATCAGTTGTTCCATCATATGATTCGATATTCACGGGTTTAAACCCTTCTGGGAATTCATGCTCCATTACTTCGTCAGTGAAGCAAAGAGGGTGTAAGGCGCCTTTATATCGGGCCACATCGCGACGTAGCTCAGATGGAGTCCGTCTGCGTTTTTCGGTCCGGGCGTGACTAGGCTTGTCACGTCCAAATAGATAGCCGTCGTCGCGTGTCGGGGCGCGTCCTTGAGATCCGTAGATCGATCTGGTATGTCCTGCTCTACTGTCCAGGTCCTGCCGAAGGTCATATGTATAACCTCGAGCTGTTTTATCTTTGCCTTTATGGTGAGGTGGGGCGGGCTGGTGTTCGGCTTGAGTTGTCGCTTTGTCCCGACCACATGGTGGTCAGTCAGCCGCATTGCGCGATGATGGTACGGGCTCCGGTGCCTCATCATCGAACTGAGGTAGCAATTTGCGCTTCGGGTAACTTTTGGCTGGGTGCTTGAGGCCGTATTCTTCGGCTGCCAGGACATCAGTCCATCTATCATTGAGCAGATCTTGGTCAGCCAGAAGCTGCTTCTTCTTCTTTTTCAGGCTCCTTGCAGTGGCTACTAGCCGGCGCTTAAAGCTTTCCCGCTCGAGAGGTTCCTCAGGCACGATAAAATCCTCGTTGCCGAGGCTCACCTCATCCTTGGAGAGCGGAAGATAATTATTGTCCTCCGAGTCATCGTGTATGGCCTGTTCATCAGGGCTAACTTGCCCGTTTTCCCGTTCCTCCTGTTCAGAAGCTACCTCAACAGGGTCTTCATTATCTTCGGCATCATCCAGAGTATTGTTTTCTCCCGTGCCAGTATTGCTGTCTTTTCCCCGACGTGACTTAGAGCGGCACCGCTGACGCCGGCGTTTTGGCTATATCTTAGGAGGCTCATCCTCAAATGGATCTTCTTTGTCATCGTCGTTAGTTCTTTTAGGTGTGTCCACCATGTACACGTCGTAAGAAGAGGTGGCCGTCCAGCATCCGGTAAACGACGGATTTTGGCCATGCTCCTCATCGGCATCATCGTCCATACCGTCGATGTCTTCGGAGCCGTAATCGAGCATGTCGGTTAAGTCTTCGACGGTGGCTATGAAGTGGCGGTGGGTGGGAAACGAAATTCTCCGTCATCAGCCTCCAGTTCGAACCGGATATAATTCGGATGTGAGCCCCCCGCTAAGGATAGTGCTTTTAACGAGTTTAACACGTCGCCCAAAGGCGAGTGCCGAAAAATGTCCGCGGAGCTGAATTCAACGACCGATGACCGATCAAGCTCGACGTATGCGGACGCACATGGTTCAGAACCTGTGGCCAGAAACGAGTCTAAGGTTCCGGTGAAACAGATGTCACTCGAGGTTAGGTCTGTGTGCGGCTCCAACGCTGTTGAGTCTGCGGCTTCCGTGGCGGGGCTAAGCTTCCCGTCCTCGGATGGCGCGATCTGCTCCAGATCTAAGGCCAGAGCAGCGACAGGTGCTATTTCCTGAATATGGTCCGATGACAGATTTAGGTCATGTTCATCGTGGTGACAAGGAGCGGCTGCCATAGTCTCGAATCTGTCAAAGATCATGTCTCCGTGGATATCTGCGACGTAGTTCAAGCTTCCAAATCTGACCTGATGGCAGGGGCGTAGCTGTCGATCTGCTCCAGATGGCCAAGCGAGTTGGCCCGCAGTGTGAAGCCACCAAACACGAAGATCTGTCCGGGGAGGAAGACTTCCCCTTGGACATCATTGTTGTAGATGATTGAAGGAGCCATCAAACCTTTTGAGGAGGGCACAATGGAACTCTCAATGAAAGCACCAATGTCGGTGTCAAAACCGGCAGATCTCGGGTAGGGGGTCCAGAACTGTGCGTCTAGGGTCGATGGTAACAGGAGACAGGGGACACAATGTTTACCCAGGTTCGGGCCCTCTCTATGGAGGTAATACCCTACTTCCTGCTTCATTGATCTTGATGAATATGAGTATTACAAGAGTTGATCTACCACGAGATTGTAATGGCTAAAACCCTAGAAGTCTAGCCTGTTTGACTATGATCGTCCCTTAAGACTAAGCCCTCCGGTTTATATAGACACCGGAGGGAATTAGGGTTGTACAAAGTCGGTTACAGAGAAAGGAATCTTCATATTTGGACGCCAAGCTTGCCTTCCACGCCAAGGAGAGTCCCATCCGGACACGGGAGAGAGTCTTCGGTCTTGTATCTTCACAGCCCATTAGTCCGGTCCATGTCCAACAGGCCGGACGCCTGAGGACCCCTTAGTCCAGGACTCCCTCAGACGGCACCTCCAACACCCACGCCCACGCGCCGCCACCGCCAAGCCCGAGCGCCTCCACGATGCCCAGCAGCACAGAAGCCGCGCCGACGCCGCCCAGCACAGAAGCCGCTCCGACGCCGCCCAGCCCGCGTACGTTGACTCCGCCGACGCCACAGGCCGACACCGCCGTTTGATGCGTTGCCCACGCATCCTTTCTTTTTGTACGCCGAACTTTTCATTTGATCGCCAAACTGTGGCAAGGTAATTGCCGAACTGGGCCGCTGATCGCTGGACTTGTGGCGTTATTTTGGGAGCAGGAATGACTAAGTTTGAATTTGGCGCTCCTTGGGGGCGGCACCTGGGGGCGTGGCTGGGACCTAGATCGCCCCTAGGGTCTAAAAAGCGCCGGGCGAGCGCCCGAAAGAGCGCCGGCCTATGCGCTGGGGGCCGAATGAGTGGAGATGCTCTTAGAACTTGCACACGTGAGTGGATAGGCAGGCTAGTGTACCGGCGCTGGGTCGTCCATTCGAGCTTGGTATTTCGTGTTAGTTTTCGCTTTTGTATGTTATATGCAGGACCCATCAGTTGTTGGCATGTTTTTTTATCAAAAGGGGTTTCCCCCTCTCCATTTTACTGATAAAACGGAGAACATCATCCAAACACTTAAAAGCTCTCGGACCTAACCAGAGTAGCAGGCCAGAATTTAACTACCACTTACAAACCGAAAATAAAACCGCCCGCAACAACAAATAGTTCAGTAGTATCTAAAGCCAGTAGTCAAATGAGAAGGGAGCCTAGCCTATTACATCTTCCTCATGCAGGAGGGGGTAGGATCATCCTAGAGTGCGCCTTGAGCATGAGGCCAGTTAGTCCCTTCTTCGATCCAGCCCTGGTTCTTCCTACCACGCGATGCGCCGCAGCTCACCTCTTCGCCGGTCCAGCAAGAGGAGACAGCGTCGCAAAAGCACCGACTGATCCCCTTTGCATAAGATCTTCCACTGGTGTAACAAAGCACAAGCTCTCCCCAAGATCACTGTTATACTTGTCCATGGCACGCCCTGAAAACAAATGTTGTTACGCATAGTCCAAATGCTCCAAATGGTAGCAACACAAGCAGTGTTAATGACAGTTTTTTTTTATTATTAGCATTCCAAAGTTCGGACAGGGTCATCATGCATTGTGGGTATTTGAAATCAAAAGATTCAGCAACGATTTTCCAAATCTCCCTCCCAACCACACATTCAAAAAACAGGTGGTTCACAGATTCATTTTCATAGCAAAATAGGCAGGTCTTGTCATTCACAGGGCGTCTTTTGGCAAGGTTATCTCTAGTGAGAATTTTGTTATGAAAGGCTAACCAGATAAAAACCAGGTATCCATGTGGTACCAAAATCTTCCAGAAGTTCTTCCAAACAGCGGTAGACCCCCCCCCCCCCCCAATTGATCATCTTATAGAAAGATTTAACAGAGTAAATCCCAGATGCCTCGAGCATCCAAATAGGGTGGTCCTTTTCATCGCGGGGAATGTTATTAGAAAGTAATTGAAGCAATTCCTGCCATCTGAGCAGGAATTGTGTGTCCACACACTGCTTGAAAGTAAGGTTCAATGTTACCCCATCCCAGACCTGAGCCACAGTGCATTCTTGCTGTTGACAAATGTCATAGACCTCCCAGAATTGGGTTTTTAGGCATGAGTCGCCAGCCCAGGTATCATGCCAAAAACTTATGTTCTGGCCATTCCAAAGATTCCATTTGTAAAAAGGTCTAGCACCAGCCAAGGCCCATGTTACTCCTTTCCAAAAGGGGGGGGGGTCCTACATTGGTGTTGGCCCAGAGCATATTAGGCTTCTATGTCTTGTATTTGTGCTTAACTAAGGTTTTCCAATCTTTATCTTCACCCAAAAGGAATCTTTTAGACCAAGAAGCCAATAGTGCCATGTTAAATTCCCGTAGATTAACTACACCCAGACCACTAAAAGCCTTCTTTTGGGATACAACCCCCCAGTTAGCTAGGTGATATTTATGGTTATCACCCAAGTTCCCCCAGAAGAAACGAGCCATTTGTGAAGGAATGGCCTTAATAGCCCATTTTGGAAATTTTATAACATACATTAGGTATGTGGGAATGCTAGCAATACATGTTTGTAACAGCACCAGCTTAGCCTCATAACTAAGCAGCCGCCCCCTCCACCCACAGATTCTTTTAATGATCTTGTCAATAATGGGTTGGAGATCCTCCCTCCTTAATTTTAAATAATGCAGGGGAACCCCCAGATATTTAAGAGGGAAGGACCCAATTTTGCAGCAGAAGATCTGCGATAAAATTTTACTTTTTGCTTCACCCAAATTAATGGGGACCAACTCACACTTGTCATAATTGATCTTCAACCCAGAAAGGTTCTCAAAACAGGCTAACAACCACTTGAGGTTTTTTGCATGGTCAATGTCAGGATCCAAGAAGAGGACAGTGTCATCAGCGTACTGTAAGCTAATCAGGCTTTTCGGAATAATATGAGGAATAATCCCCGAGATTTTTTTTCCTTAATAGCTTTGGCCAAAATTCTAGAGAATACATTGGCAATTAAGTTGAAAAGAATGTGGGAGATGGAATCCCCCTGTTTTAATCCTTTACCATCCACAAAATATGGGCCAATAGTATCATTAATCTTAACAAAAAAAGAGCTGTTTTGGAGGATAGACAAGGTCCAACTTATCCATTTAGTCCCAAAACCTCGAGAAGTTAACATTTCAACCAAAAATTCCCAGTTAACCCTATCATACGCTTTCTCGTAATCCAATTTGAGGACAACCCCAGACTTGCCCGATTTGTGTAGCTCATGGATAGCTTCATGAGCAGTGACAACGCTTTCTAAAATAAATCTGCCCCTCACAAAAGCAGATTGGCATGGTGAGAGCAGTCTATCTCCAATGGGAGACACTCTGTTGCACATGGCTTTACTAAAAAAATTGATTGAGCAATTACTCAAACAAATAGGTCTAAATTTCTTCATATGCCTAGCATCTGGCTCTTTCGGGATGAGAGTAACAGTAGAGTAGTTAAGTATTTGTATGTCTAGAGCACCACATTCAAAGTCTCTAACCATAGCCATAAAATCTTTTTTAATCACTTCCCAAAAGGTTTGATAAAAAAGAAAAGATAAGCCATCAGGGCCAGGAGCACCATTGGCTGCTCACAGGGGCGAGCACAACACATGTTCGATAGTGGCTGCAGCGCGGAGAGCCCCAACCCAATGGTGGCAGTGGCCAATGCCACCTCTTTTTCGGTCGTCGAAGGCTAGGGAGAGGTTTCGAGAGACGATTTGGAGATGACATCGTCCATTTCTGGCAATGCAGCCGCTGGATAGCGGTAACGTGGATGGAGAGGACGGTCAGCTGGAGTCAGAGGATCCTTCCTCCTCTATTTTGGCGATAGGTTTTGGAACAACTTTTTGGGCCGAGGGGGAGTTTCTGTGGAGCTCAAATAAAAGGAGATTGATGGTTTATCATGATAGGTTAGATGTTTATAACTACATGTATGACAGTTCCCCTTAGAGCAACTTTAATAGGTCCCGCAAAAATGCGTCCTGTAAAAACATTATATAGTCCCCCCCCCCCCCCCCGCCACGAATTTACGGTACCACGTGACATGGGACTGAACAGACCCCATAAACTCATACCGTAGAAAAGTTTCCGACCAGAATGCATGGCCACATGCATGCTCCGGTCAGCCGCTCACGCATGGAGCTAGCGCATGAAGGCTTATGATTCCCTCAAATAGACTCGAAAACTGCAAATATGAGGTATGCTGGCGATAATATACAGGACCTGTAATTTTTGCGGTTATGATAAGTGCCTCAATCAGTGCATGGCACTCCACCCTGACATTTTTTTATGGCAATTCTAGTCACGTAAGGATGACAAAATTCAATGGCAACGATAAGTTTCTGCCAAAAAATAAATTGAAGCACGAAAGTTGCCATGTTAAACTTACCTTCGAAGACGTTTGGAGTTGCCATGACGTGTGACATTTGTTAGGATCAATTTTTTTTTCCGAATATGCTATTTTACGGGATGTATTTTTTTAACCTACACTACAAATTTAAAGGTTTGACCACTTTTGGTCGTTGCTTTGCCAAACGCTGCCCAACAGCGCCGCCTTTCCCCCCTGCTTGGTGGTAATTGTACTCTCATGATTATTCGCACGCAGCTACGCGACGGCGGCTGGCTGGCGGAGAAACAAATTTGCGACGGCACGCTTGAGGAAGAGAGTTGCAACGTAGCGGCGGCGCGGAGGAGGCTTGCTGCGTGCGGCCTACCGGGACGCATCGGCCTCGAGATCGCAAGGTATCTCGCGCACTTGATCACCCGGGAGCACTCGAGAAGAACACAGCGCCCGACGAATTTCCCCTTTCGATTCGGCCCCCTCTTTTACCTAAACTGCTGAATTCGGTGTGATTTCGTATCCCCTCCATTGTTAAACTCTCAATCTGTGATCAAATTAGGTTTTAAAAAATCGGTTATCCCCAATATATAACCACGCGCTCTAAATCGTCTCGTGCGAACCGATTTTCAGATGAGGCTGGTCGGCTTGACGGGTGGAATTGCTTCGGGGAAGAGCACCGTCTCTGGCCTCTTCAAATCCGCCGGCGTCCCTGTGGTCGATGCCGACATTGTGGCTCGGGTAAGCATCCAGCACCCAACATCGGTGTGCCGAAATATTCGCTTGTTGCTGCTATCATGCTGTGCCTTTGCAAGCAATGTTGTTGTTTTATCCGATTCAGTCACAACTAACTACAAAAATAGAATGTGACTAATTACTTTTATTTAACAGTTTTATAACATGCAAGTAGGCTGCTCACATCAGCATTTTGGGGATAAATAGTTCTGTAAAAAAATCTAATCTCGTGCTAATCAATGTGATCAGTACAGAACTGTGTCCATTTTATTGCATTGTTATTACCTTTTCTCTTCTCCCTGAGAACTGGCGGCAACACTTGGTAATTTGGTATTGATTTTAACTATGTAATAAAGTTCTACAACATGGAATCAAACTGCTCAATTTAGCTTTATGTTGAGGGCAAAGGCGTATACTGGTTTTCACAGTGGTGTTTTTTCATCCCTACTGCTACTCGCAGACTCGCAGTAACGAGGAACAGAACTGGGAGTTCTGTTGGGCAGTTAAGAAATGTGAGGGGGATGGCCAATGTAGTCATACTCCGTTTTTTGTTGTCAGTATGGATTATAGGATCGGAAAGCATGTGCATTTTGCAGAGTAAAGAAGTAGCAGCCGAGAGAATTTTATTTTTTGTCGTATATGGATATAAGAAGGAAGTTAAGGCCTCAAATTCCTAATCACATGTTCAAATCCATGTGGGTAGATTGGCGAGATTTGAGGTTAAAATTCTCTATTCCCTGTCTAATTGCAACTCTGAATCTGTCAGCATGAATGTCTTACCGTAGCTGGGATATCTCTTGAATAATATTACATTGACTGTTACTCCCTCCATAAACAAATATAAGAGCGTTTAGAATACTAAAATAGTGATCTAAACGCTCTTATATTAGTTTACAGAGGGAGTACAACGCAAGATTAACTATGTTTTATCTTTGGGGCTTCTGGGTGGTGTATGACCATAAGAACTGACATGTTTAATATAGCGTTTTTAAGGTATTACCTGCATTTGAAAACAGTCACTTGAGCAAACGTGATTTTAGCCAATTGTATGTATGCATTGCTTATTTTTATCCTAAATGTCTGGGATGAAAAAAAATTCAATGGTAGAACATTATTACAATCCCTGGTATGATGCGATATTAATTATGTTAGACTAGGGGCTTTGGACTAGTAGGATGTACATGGCACTTTGCTTTCATAATTTAGTAATTGAGCTTCAAACTGAAAAGAATGCTTTTTGCTGTTGTAGACTTATTAAGTTATTATGTGTTGTGAAATTCTCCCAGACACTGACAATCGACTTCCTTGTTTTTGTTTGAATTTTATGCTGATTATGGAGACATGCATTTACAGAATGTAGTGCAGAAAGGTACTGGAGGTTGGAAGAAGATTGTAAAAACTTTCGGAAATGACATATTATTGGAAAATGGAGAAATTGACAGGGCTCTCTTAGGTCAGATTGTTTTCTCTGACCCGGCAAAAAGGAAACTTCTAAACCGGTACAACTCCTACTAACATACATATTGCATCCTGTTTCCTTTCTTTTTGCTATGGTTAGTCAATAGGTATGTGATCCAGTTTATATATATGGCAATTACTACATAATTACTGCTTTAAGAAAACAACTCCACCTATTTCTGGTATCACATCTTGCCTTGTTCTGGTTTCTAGAAAAATGTCATACTAACATTGGATATTCAGTTCACATTAACTGAGTGCATAAATTTCGAGTGACGTTTCATACATGGATGATGAAATGTGATAAGGTTCACCTTTAACAATAGTAATTATGTCATATGTAAAATAAAAAAACCACAGCAAAAGTGGTACAGCAAGAAATTTACATTTCCTTGCATGTTTATACTTTGTCATCAATAGTCCCTGGCTCCCTGCGATATTAAGGATTCTTATTTTTCTACATTACTCCTCGATCCTGGGCCCTGACTGAATTTTGGTTTGTTCATTGTGACTACTTTTAGTCTTCTGGCCCCACATATTTCATGTGGTATATTTTGGGAGATTCTAAAACTGTGGGTGAAGGGATGCACGGTTATCTCTGTCGACATCCCGCTGTTGTTTGAGACAAAGATGGACCGATGGACGAACCCAGTGGTTGTTGTATGGGTGGATCCCAAAACACAGATTGAGAGGCTCATGTTAAGAAATGGGTGCAGCGAGGAACAAGCTCAGAACAGGATCAGCGCGCAGCTTGCACTTGACTGGAAGAAGTCCGAAGCAGATATAGTGATCAACAATTCTGGCTCACTGGAGGACACGAAAGAACAGTTCCGAGAAGTGTTGGAGCAAGTCTCTGCTCCCTTGACATGGAAGGAGCGCATGAGATCCAGGGATGGCTTTCTGTCTATCGTCATGTGCACGGCAGCGGGGGTTTTACTTGCTCAGAAGAATCTGTTATGATCTTTGCATCGTTAGGAAGTTAGGACTGAACTAGGTTGATTTTTTGAAAAATTGGGAGTGTCGTTGCAGAGCACTAGACCATCAAGATTATGGTTGTGTCATATCATGTTTTGGAGTCACCGCAAGTGCTGAATTTTGAGTGAATTTTGTTTTTTGTAACCGCAAGTGCTGAATTTTGAGTGAATTTTGTTTTTTGTAACCGCAATTGCTTGTCGCTACAGAGCACTGCTTGCTTGTGTTGTCTCTGTTGTGAACCTTGATTCACTACGGAATAATGGTATGGCTTTTGAGGGGCGGTTAGACATTGACTGATACCAGAGAGCAGCAAGAGAGAATATATTTCCTCCGTTTGAGTAAGACGTACTGCTTATAGTACCTTGGCAAATAATCACTCTATTAATATTTTGCTTATACGATAAGATCTCAATGAACAACCCTTTCTTTTGAGCATTTGTGAGTAAGATCTTCGGCATAGGCCGGTGATGTTGGCGTTCAGATACTCGGATGCACTTGAATGTAAGGATGCAGACGGAAGCATTCGCATTAATCATTTTTACATTAGAATGTTTATTAAAGTAGCATTGATTAGCTTATTCTGGGCCTCGCAGATGTGTCCGCCTGCATCCTACATGGATGTGGCTTCAATGAGAATTTTGGTTGTAATTTCACCTTTGTTTAGTGTTGTTTATGCATCTACGGGTTTAGTTACCCCATTATCCGGTTGTGTTTTAGTTTATCTTTATCTAATACAATATGAAATTGATTTTGAAAAGTAAGTATTTTCAATATGAAGCATTGGCAATCAAAACAAAACAACACGAAATCGATGACCGACCAAAGTTGACATGCATTTGGAGATCAATGATGGTGACAGGCAAATGACACTGGGAACAAATTTGGGCAAGAGTGAGCGAGTGGTATGAATGGTTGTCTAAATATTCAAAGTTTGCGTGACTGAATGGAAGAAACATAAGGCGTTAAGTTTTCAAAAAAGTCGTTTAAGACATGTCGACAAAGAGTACTTACCTGCAGTAGCCTAGTTGGTCAAGTGTCAATAGCGAAAACCAATGGCAAGTCCGGAGCCAAAAGATAGACCTTTAGAGGTATGAATGAAACATGCTCCACGGCTCTAAGCCAACTCATGTCAACCTATCCTAAAAGCTTGGAAACTCCGAGTGACACCACTCAAAGTGTTTGAATAAAATATAGGGTTTTTGGTAGTTCACAAGTCCTAACTTGGAGGCTCCAACAGCTCTCTTGGGAGGGTTCAACTATATTGGAATTTGAGTTTGGCTACCGACCATTCTCGGAATGTCCTGGCGGATATGACTAGGAGTGTCTGAGCTGACCTTTTGATACAAACTTCACTAGCGTTGAGGTTCTAGACAAAAATCACTAAGAGAAACCAAATGAGAGCAGGAAGGTTATGTAATATCCCAGAAGATTCGAACATGTCAATCGAAGTGTTCGAACCGCAATTAGTCTACCTGATGCACTCTATCTCCAAGACTTGGAGGGTCTAGAGATAAGCCTCTCGGCGACCAGGCCTCCTCAAGGTGTTGAGAACCGAGACCGACGGGCTTACGAGCGGAAGGTCAAGGGTCCTGACCCTCACATCCAAAATGCTAGGTCAAGACCCTTGACCCTTCGTCGCACAAGCTAGGTATCCGCTCGTGGACTACCACACTGCGTGTGTCATCACTGGTGGGGATGACTACATGACCGCGAGGCACCCCCCGCACCCTGGTAGAATCCCCGTGTGCCTGACTCAACAACCTTCCAGCTGGATGCACCTAGAACTAGAAGGACCATGAGAAACTGGTCGTCAATCCTCAATCTCCCCAAACTATTTTTTGGATATTTTGGGAGTTTTCCTGAAAATACAAGAACACCAGAAAATAGAAACTAGAACTCACACTAGATTAACATGTTAGTCCAACAGAAGTTAATAAAAAATATCCCAAAGTGTTTATAATTGATATCAATATAGCATGAATCATACAAAAAAATATCCATACGTTTGAGACATATCAACCCTCGGAACAAATCTGGTTTTCTGGCGGTGCCCTCCCTCCCTCTCTCTTTGCATAATTCTGCACTGCCGCAAGGCTGCTCCACCTCATCGTCCTCCGGTTGTTCTTCCTTCTGGACGGCAAAGTGCTGTTGAACGTTTGATACGATATGCGCGGATACCACAGAGGCATCGTGCTTCCGGTGCTTGATCGATGGATCACTTCATGGGAGAAAAATTCTTGCGGCTGGGAGGTAATACCTAGCTACGGGAATCTGCACATCATCACCGACGTTTTCTTCTCCGCTGTGTTCGTTGGTGAGATTGATCTACTCCTTGCATCTTCATAGTAATCCTAGGCTTGTATGTAAGTGTGATTTTTTATTACTTTGTACTATGTTCCCCAACAAAGCCCCGCTCAAGGAAAGGGCCAAAGACCACCATCTCCCCCTTCTTGCACTCTTCATCATCGATTGAGCCATAACTCTCCGATCTCTACCAGCTTTCGTATTTTCAAGGCTGCCACTCTTGAAGGGCACCAAGTTGCCAGATCTTATTCCTCCCCCTGCTGGCAACCTGCCATACCTGGAATCCCCAGCGCTCCCCCTGTCGTGTCAGACGGGGAACTTCTACTCGTCCAAGCAAGTGGCCTTTACAAAATCATCCCCTAAGATGACATGGCTGAAGGCGGCGGGTCCACGAAGACCAGTTCCACAGATGAAGCGTAAGGGGAATACAATAGAAGTGTCCTAACAGTGCATACCACACTTGAAATTGAGATACAACAGGGGAGAAGGAGGCACGACAAAGAAGACAAGAGGTGATGAAAGCTAGATGACTTCTCTGCGGCCCTGCTCCCCCCTCCCCTCCCCCCTCCCCCCGAGCACATATTCAAAATCAGGAGAGAGGCCCAAACTCCTCTCCCTTCAGGGCCTTCGTGTCAATGCCAGCGCGGTCCTACAAATTGACAAGCTCTAAGAGACTCCAGGCAAGCAAGTCACACAACACTCAGAGGCTACTAACGAGGATGTATTTCACAGAGTTGTTAGAGCATGGCCCAAGAGGGCCCCCGATCAGAGGCCGGGATATCTTCTCAAGTCCAGCAAACATCCCAAGTAACGTGCCATATTGGAGGACCTGAGAGGTTACGGGCGACTGCCTGTGGCATGATCCAGCGTGAACCAAAGGCGTGAACCCAACAATGATCCGGCCCGAGTCATGTAACCCTAACTTGTCCATGTATATAAGACAAGAGAGGGATTTTGTCGGGGCATCGAACACATTTTAGAGAATCCTAGAGCTAGGTTTCCCCACCTACCTCCATCTTCTTCCTCTCTATCGCCAGGCCGAGAGCCTGTAATCCAAGAAACATATCTCCACAGAAATGTTCGCGGTCATCGACGAGAAACCAAGCAACACAAACACCAAAGGCAGGAGTAGGTATTACCTCCTCCCGGAGGGCCTTGACCTCGGTAAATTCCTTGTTTCGCGGCTCACCATATCGATATGCTGCTTGCACGCCCCTCCGTACAAATACTTTGTCACTGGATGACACTGCCAATACAAAACACCGACACAAGACGGTGAAGGAGAGTATGTCACTACTCCCAGGATCTCATGACGAGTTCGTCACGTTCATGTACCTACAAGCGTATATCTTTGATGCTCTTGACATGTTTGATGTTGATCTTACCTTCTTCAATTTATTACCGGTGTTTTGGGTTGATACATCTTGCTTTTGGCAAGTGGAGCTCGAATTTTGGTTGATACTTGATTAGGCGGGGCCATCTAGCTTCTCTGGCTTTATGTGATGGTTGGTCTCCCCCATGGGCGGCGACACTATTTGTCACTAGCAATGTAGCCAGAACAATGATTAGTAGGGGTGTACGATAGCCTTATAGCGAAGTTTGTCATACATTGAGACTCTGGTATTTTCTTGAATGGGTTCAGTTGTCTCGGCACAACGCGACTTAGTCCTGTATTAGGAAGGTATCGAGGGAGGCTTAGTCAGCGATAGTCATACGCAAATCCTCGAGGCCAACTCCAAACTTCTGTTCCTTGACATCGAGCTGAGTCATTCAAGACTCCTCGGGCTTCTCGAGTGAATCTTCGATATCCAGCGCTCTCCCCTTGGTTGTATTCAAGTGAGAGTGAATAAGGGTACATACACATGGGGCCAATTAAGGTTAGGCTTGCTTGGCAAATGAATAGGGCTACCCTTGTGGTAGTAGGTTGGAGGGCTAATCTTCGACTGACTAGGTTGATGTGGTGCATAGTACATGATGGACTAGCTCACCTAACTTCGACTGACTTGGTAGGAGTGGTGCATAGTACATGATGGACTAGATCACCTAACCTCCTACTAGTGGACTTTGTGCTGGGACATTTATTCTATTGACTTGTTCTTTACCTCTCTTCTCATTTGACTTATTAATTATGATTAGTCGCTCATACTTTCGTTGATTCGACTTGATTTTGATAATTTGTGACGTAAATACTAAGCGGGACTCCACTAGAAGTAACTATTCACACAATGATGATAAAAATACTCTTTGATTTTTTAGAGTGTTCATGTATCCTTTTTCATAAAGAAATCTTGTCACGTCTCAGCAGGTGGTGTGGTAATTCCGAGGACTGGTGCAACACCAAACTGATGAAGGTGGGACGTTGCATCTGTGAGCTCAAGGTGATGCCAAGTCCCGCAAGTGGGTGGCATGAGAACTTAAAGGATAATTGCAACACAAAGTTGGAGAAGGTGTGGCGTCATGGCTCTAAGCTCGAGGCAATGCCAAGGCTTACACGTGTTGCATGGGAAAACCAGGGATCCTCACGGCTTCAAATTGGCAAAGGTGTAGTGCGCAGCTCCAAGCTTTAGGCGATATCAAGGTCCGAAACTCAGAAGCGAGCAAAGTGGTGACTCTGAAGATCAGCATGGCTTCAAGTTGGTGAAAGCAAGGTGTCATGGCTCCAAGCTCAAGGCGATGCTAAGACTTAGAAGTGGGCAGCACGCAAACTCCGAGGCTCGTGGGTCACCAAGTTGACGAAGGCATGACATCATGTCGTCGAGGCTCCAAGGATCTCTTGAGAGGTCCTCGCCTTCATGTAGTTGCAAGGTTTTTTTTATACTCTTGAGATGTTCGATGTATATTTTACCTTCTTTGTTTATTTCTGATGCATTAGGTTGTTACGTCTTGCTTTTGGCAAGTAAATTTTTGAAATTTGGTTGGGACCTGATTAGGTTGGCCTGATTACATTGGGACATCTAGCTTCTTCGGCTTTACATGATGGTTAGTCTCGTCCACGGTGATGTCTCCAACGGACGGGAGAAAGAAGGGGGATGTCTCCAATGGCTCCTGTACGGAGTGGCGATCCAGAAGGCGAAGGTGAGTGCGATGCGGGCGCGGAAGTGGCAAGCCAGCAGGGCGTGGAGGAGTGGACGCTGGTCCAGTCGGGCGCGGCGCCGGCGGGTCCTGCGCTCAGGGAGGGGCGGCGGGATGCTCCGGTGGGCGCTGGAGGCTGGTCCGGCAGCCGCTTTTGGGCTCTGGAGGGGGAGGAATCTGCGGATGAGGCGGATGCGGTCGATGACGGTGAGGGGACGGCTTGTGGCCCGTCCCAAAGTTCGGTGGGGGATTTCGTAGCCAGGGCGGTGGAGCTCGGGGGTTCGCTCCACCCTGGTCGGCGGCGGGCGTTCGCGCTAGGTGGTCGTGGCCCCCGTCGGCGTGGACCTCAGGCTGGGGCGGCGCGCCGTGCGGCCCGGTCGGTGTCCCCGCGTCTGCGGTGGACAGACCTTGCAGCCCCGGAAGCGGAGGCTGGTCTCCTGCTTCGGGCGGATCCGCAGGGCCCAGGGGTGGCTGCTGCGTCAGCGACGGTGGCCCTGGCGGCAGCGGCGGCACCGGGGTCGCCTGGCCCTAGGGCAGGGGTCATGGCGCTGGAAGGCCAGGTGGGCCGGGGCGGTACCCAGGCAGATCGGCCCTCTACGGGCTCGGCTTCGGCCCAAGTGGCTGCGGACAGTTCGGGGCAGCGCTGCCTGGTGCTTTTCTGGGCCTGCGGGTGGCTCGCACGGCCCGGTTGGCCCAAGCCCAGCGGCGCGGGTACTTAAGTGGCGGTGGCTGCCCAAAGGAACCCTAGATCCGTCGCTAGGGTTTCCAGCCACCAAATCGGAGGCGAGACGCTTTGGTCACTCCGCCCGCTCCCTCTTCCCCATTCCCCCTCTGCCGCCCCTCGTGCGCTCCTTCGCCGAGGTGGTGGCCATGGGTTCCAAGGCCGACCGGCGGGCGGACAAGTGCCCCCTTCCCCCTCTCGATCCGGTAGAGCGCGGTCGCGAGCGAGAGCTTCGGGCGCAGGCCAAGGCGCAAGGCGCGGCGCGCGATGGAGAGTCGGGCGGCTGGGGGCCGCCGCCGGCGTGGTGGTTGAAGGACCAGGAGCGTAAGAAGCGGAAGAAAGAAGAGCACAAGCGGAAGGGGCTCGAGCTCAAGCGCATAGAGGAGATGCCGCAGTTCCAAGGCGACCGAATCGGCGACCCTTTCGTGGCGAAAAAGAAGAAGTACAAGGCCGCGGGGCAGCAGGGCTCCAAGCCGTTGTCTGCGCTGTAGCCGGGGTCATCCAAGGGCACGGCGGCCGAGCCAATCCTGGTGGAGGAGGTCGACGACAGAGAGTGTTTCAAGTGCGGCCGGGCGGGGCACTTCCAGAGTGCCTGCAAGTTCGCGCCCCTCTGCATTCTCTGCTCCCAGGAGGGCCATGTCTCGGCGAACTGCCCCTCCCGTGGCAAGCCGCTCCTTCTCCAGACCATGGGGCAGGCCATCCCTGAAGGGGGTTTCTTCTGCTTGCAGCTCCCTGACGACGTCGATGATGCTCAGGGCGGGTTCGGAGTCAACGCTGCTATCCTTTCCACGGCCCCGGGCGTGCTGTCGAAGGAGCTCCTGGAGGTGGAGCTGCCACATCTGTTTGAGGGGGAGTGGGAATGGCAGGTCGCCCAGATTGACGCTGACACCTACTCCGTGGTCTTCCAGACCCGTCGATGCTGCGCATGGCGACCCGCAGCGGGAAGCTGTTTCTGTCCATCAACAACATCACCGCCCTCATCCGCGACGCCATGGCTGACGAGCCCAAAGGAGAAGCGATGCCTGAGGTTTGGGTGAAGCTCTGGGGCATCCCTCCCAAGCTCCGTAAGGTGGACCGGCTGATGGCGGGGCTGACGATGCTGGGTTGCCCTTTGGTGGTGGATGAGCTGACCTTGATCCGCTCCGGCCCGGTGCGGATGTGCTTTGCATGCCGCAAGCCAGAGAAGATGCGGGGCTCGGTCCAGCTCTGGCTCAACGGGGAAGGCTTCCTCATCAAGCTCGAGCCAGCACTGCCTCCACCCCCGCCTCCAAGCCACAACAAGAGCCCGGATCACGGCGACAAGGACAAGACTCAAGACAAGGAGCACGACAAGGACCCAGACGCGAGCATGGAGGACGACTCCATCGACACGGCGGCTTGGAAGAAGCTCGACATCAGGCGTGCAGGCTCGCCGCCGGCCCAGAAACGTCAAGCCCTCGCCTCCACTGCGGTGGTGGTGATGGAGGTCGAGGTGGCCAACCAATATGGCTCCAACTTGGGCATGGTGTCCCCCCAGGCTGCGGCTGTGCCCGATAAGGGGATCACGGCATCATGTGACACAGGAGTTCCTGCGAGCGAGCGCACGCTGATTCAGCTGTCTGCGAGCACCGTCCTCCCATCCTGGGCCGGATCGCCGGCTTCGGGTGGGCAGGGAGGTAGCAAGAGTGGATCCGTGCGGCAGGCGAAGAAGCTCGCGGGGCACAAGGTGGCCACGGACGGGATCAGGTCCATGGAGTCGCTGGGCGCACCGCCGACGCCGCGCCAGTCAGTGATGGCGCTCGCTGCTCCCCTTGCGCAGCCCATCGGCGATGCCCTGTTCCAGGAGGCTTCCAAGGTGGCCCCGATCATGCAGGCCAAGCGGTCCAAGGCGGTGGCCGCGGCCCCTGTCCGCTCTAGCTCGCGCTCCAGGGGCGCTAAGGCTGGCCTCCCGGCGATGCAGCGGGCCCAGCTCATTCAAGCGCAGGAGAATCTCGAGACGTCAGGTAACCCTCCCCCTCGCTTTATGATTTTGCAGTCCTTTTCCGATGACCGTCTTAGCGAGGTGCTGCGGGAGAGTGGTGTAGACGCGTCGTGCTCGGGGGGTATGCGTGAGCTGTTGCCTCTGTTGCGTGCGACAGAGCAGGCGCAAGCGGCGATCGCAGCTGCGGCTGACGCGCGCGCTGACCAGCTAGAGCAGGAGGCGGGGGCCTCACAGGCTCTAGCGTCTCGGCCCAATGAGGTGGTGTTGGCAACAGGGGTTGCCCCCCCTCCCTCGCCTTGCAGGGTCAAGGCGAGGTGCATGGCCAAAGCGGTGTCCTTTAGGGGCATCCGTCTCCGTAACAGAATTCTTTAGATGCGGGCTATCTTTTGGAACATTTGTGGGTTCGGCCATGTGGGTCGGCGATCCCAGTTGAAGGAATACATGCGTAGAGAAGGGATTGATATAGTAGCTTTGCAGGAAACCATTAAATCTGACTTCCAGCACCACGATCTGTTGTCGATCGATCCCCTGGAGAGGTTCTCATGGTATCACCTTGCTACTAATGGGCACTCAGGGGGTATGCTGCTAGGTTTTGATCAAGCAGTCTATGAGGTTCTCGCGTGGGATGCGGGCACCTTTTTCCTGGTCGGCCACATTCGCCACTGTCAGTCTCAGAGGGAGCTGGTGGTGATCCAGGTCTATGGGCCAGCGGATCACGCGCGTTCGGCGGAGTTTTTGTCCGAACTGCAAGTGAGGGTGCTTGCGGTAAGGACTACGCTCACGCCCCTGGTGGTGGGGGAGATTTTAATCTTATCCGTTTGGGTGCGGATAAGAACAACAGCAACATTAATTGGTCCAGGGTATCCATGTTCAACAATGCGATCGCCTAGATGGCTATTAGGGAAGTAGCCAGATCTGGGGTATGCTACACTTGGACGAACAAGCAATTGGATCCGGTGCGATCGGTGCTTGACAGAGTGTTCATCTCCCCCGAATGGGAAGTGATGTACCCACTCTGTTCGCTAGTTGCTGAGACCAGGATAGGGTCGGATCACGTGCCTCTAATCCTTGCCTCAGGGGAGGAAAGGATTCGGCGTAGTCCTCGGTTTTACTTCGAGACGGCGTGGTTTGAAAACCCTAATTTCGACTCCATTTTAGAGAGAAGTGGCTGGCCTGTGTTAGCCAGGTGGGCCAACAGCGGGGCCCCATGGATCTCTGGATCGCGGCAGGGAGCCGCCTTCGGGCCAGGCTCAAGGGCTGGGGAGCCAACTTGGGCAGGCAGGACAGAGCGCTAAGAGAGGGCATTTTAGCCGAGATCGCGAGCCTCGACCAACAGGCGGATGCGCGGCCGTTCTCTGAACAGGAGTGGGCTCGACGCTACGCATTGGAAAACCAAGTTCAGTCCTTGCTGCGGGCGGAAGATGAGTACTGGAGGCGTCGGGGAGGCCTAAAGTGGACCCTTAAAGGGGACGCTAACACTAAGTACTTCCACGCATACGCCAACGGGCGACGGCGTAGATGTGCAATCCTTCGCTTGCAATCCGATCAGGGTTTGCTGCTGTCGCAGGAGGCCATCACGCGTCATGTTTATGATTTCTACATCCAACTTATGGGGACGAGCGAAGAGCAGCGTCGGGGGTGTGCGCTGACTTATGGGATCCCTCCCAGTTTGTCACTGACTGGGAAAATGAGGAGCTGGGGCTCGCCTTTTTGCCCGAGGAAATCGACGCGGCTCTCAAGAGCATGAAGACTGACATGGCTCCAGGCCTGGACGGCTGGCCTGTTACCATGTTCAAACACTTCTGGTCGATCCTGTAGGGGCCAGTGTTCGATGTGTGTAACGGCTTTATGCGTGGTATGGTAGATATCTCTAGGCTAAATTTTGGGATCCTCTCGCTGATCCCTAAGGTGGCAGGGGCAGATAACATTCGTCAGTTTAGGCCGATAGCGCTCATCAATGTTCCGTTCAAGATCTGCTCAAAAGCCACCACCTCCCGCCTGGTCCCGATAGCGCACCCCACCATCAGTCGTACCCAAACGGTTTTCATTCGTGGCCGGAACATCTTGGAGGGCTCCCTTGCGCTTCAGGAGGTCATCCACGAACTAAAACGTACTAAGGAACCGGCCATTCTCCTGAAATTAGATTTTGAGAAAGCGTACGATCGAGTGAATTGGGACTTTTTGTGTCAGATCCTGCTGAGCCGAGGATTCTCGGTCATGTGGGTGCACCGAATTATGCAGCTGGTCCCGGGTGGCCAGACAGCTATTTCGGTAAATGGAGAAATAGGGAATTTCTTCCGGAACAAGCGGGGACTGCGTCAGGGCGATCCCATGTCTCCGCTCCTGTTCAACTTTGTGGTAGACGCCCTCGCGGCAATGTTGCGCAGGGCGACCGCGGCAGGCCACATCAAGGGAGTGGTCGGCCACCTAATCCCAGGGGGGATCTCGCACTTGCAGTACGCAGACGACACACTGTTGCTGTTCCAGCCGGACAACCACAGCATCGCCACGGTGAAGGCTCTACTGTTAAGTTTCAAACTGATGTCCGGCCTTAAAATTAATTTTCACAAGTGTGAAGTTCTGTCTATGGGGACAGACAGCGAGGAGGGGCGTCGCGTCGCAGACCTTCTTAATTGTAAAGTGGGCAAATTCCCCTTTACGTATCTGGGACTGCCTCTAGCGCCACGTAGAGTGACGATAGACGAGTGGGCCCCCTTAACGGGGAAGGCGGGAAAGAAGGTGAGCCCATGGCGAGGCAAGTACATGTCCTCTGCCGCTAGATTGGTTCTCACCAACTCGAGCCTATCCTCGCTTCCCATGTTTGCTATGGGCCTGTTCCTTTTGGCGGAAGGGCTTCATGCCAAGTTGGACACGTCGCGCGCCCGTTTCTTTTGGGAAGGCTCGGGCCTTAAGCGTAAATACCACATGGTAAAATGGGCAGCGGTTTGTAGGCCCAAATCCTTGGGAGGATTAGGGATCATCAATACCAGACTGCAGAATATTGCGCTCATGTGCAAATGGATCTGGAAGCTCTCGCAAGGGGCGACAGGTTTGTGGGCTGACATCTTACGGGCTAAGTACTTCCCTAACGGGAATTTCTTTGAAGGGGAAACAAGGGGCTCCCCTTTCTGGCAAGACTTGCAGGCCATTAGACCCGCGTTTGATCTAGGAGCCAAGTTCTCAGTCCGCAAAGGTCGCTCCACCCGTTTCTGGCTCGATTTTTGGGTGGGCACTCGTCCACTCTTGGAAGAGTTCCCAGAGCTTTATGCTCTCGCGGTGTTGCCAAATCAAAGGGTGGCAGAGGCTTTGGCAAATCCCCAGGCCATTGCTTTCTGTCGAAACCTAAACGAGCAGGAAGTAGCAAAGTGGGTTGCTTTGCTGGACCTCGTCTCCCCTGTGTCGCTTACCGAGGAGCAAGATAGGGTTTCATGGCACCTCAATGCGCCCGGGAAGTTCTCCGTCAAGTCTTTGTACCACAAACTGTGCCAAGGGACGGTACAGAGAGAGGTTAAAGGTCTTTGACAAGCGCGCGTGCCGCTGAAGATCAAAGTATTTCTTTGGCAACTGCTCCGTGACCGTCTCCCTACCTCCATTAACATTGCTAAAAGGAACGGTCCGGCAACAGGGCCGTGCGCGCTGTGTGGGAACCCTGAGGATGCGAATCACGTTTTCTTCCAATGTACTCTGGCGCGTTTCGCTTGGAGTGCAATGCGCGAGGCGGCTGGGGTCTCTTGGACCCGCGCTCCTCGTCCGAGCTTGTGGATCTCCTGGACTCGGTTCAGGGTCAGGGCAAGAGGGTGCTTTGGACTAGTATAGGAGCGATGCTTTGGTCCTTGTGGCTGACCCGTAACAAATTTACCATCGAAGGACAGTACCCGTCGCACCCAGCTAACATCATATACAAATGCTATATCCTCTTGCAGCAATGGAGTCCGTTGGTGAAGCAGAAGGACGCTGGTCTCATGAAGCTTGCCCAAGTTCGTGTTCACCAAGTCTATGTTGCGGCTAGGGAGCCGGTGTTGCCAACCTAAGGATGGGGAACGTATTTTGTTGGCGAGTCTGCGCACTCCAGGCCATGGGCTTCGGCCTTGTAACGCGATCGCTGCCAGGCTTAGAACCTTTAGGCCCTGTTTGGTTCGGCTGTGGATTTCTAAAAGCAGTTGTGAAAAATCTGCTGTGGAAAAACAGATGTGGAAAATCTGATGTGAAAAAGATGTAGGTCATTTGACAAACCAGCTGATACAGCTGTTTCAGATTTTGGCCCGCATCGGAATCATATTTTGGAAAGCACGTCCTGGGCTGCTTCCGCTTTTGGTTCAAATTTTGGCAGCAGATTTCTGGAATCGGATTCTGCTGGGTTCGCCCATTGGTTCAGATTCTGCTGCGCTGCAGTGGAATCCGTCGATAAAAGCTGAACCAAACAGGGCCTTAGTCTTATGTTGCTACGCATAGCCCTGGCTTTTGTCTCCGCAGTGTTATGACCGTGTGACTGGCACTCTGCCTGTTCCGTTGTGGGCTTTATTAATTTAAAGCCGGACGCTCCTAGCGTCTTCGTTTTAAAAAAAAAAAAGTCTCGTCCACAGAATGGTGCCACTATTGTTGTCGTGCATATAACATGAGATTAGGGAGGCGTCAGGGAGGCGTCATTAGCAAAATAGTCGCAACAATGAGATCTCACAATAAAAGAGCAAAAGAATAAGTTAAATCAGATTCGATGCAAGGGGACCTTGTGCAATAGAAAGAGAGAAAACAAACAAGCAATACTGTAATTATGATCTCGATATGGTCAGATTGGAACATAAAACACCTTTGCTACTTGAACTAGTATAATGATCGGGATATGCTCAGATTGGAATCGAGCGAAATGATAGCTCAGATTGCAGAAGTAAATATGGTGTATCTTGTTTACATTCAGACGATACCGCCGATAGTAGGGTACCAGGAACGTCGGCATGGTCGGTGCACCCGTCACGGAGGAGCACCACCTGAACTGAACTTGCGTCCGACTGTCTGGCCACAGCCGTTGACTGGCCGGCGCCGCACACGCACAGACCCCGAGCCAGCAGAGCCCTCCCTGTCCGTCCGATCTTCGGGGGGCGGTGTCGAGATCCCGGACACCTTTAACCGCCTCGGGCAGGCCCCACCGACGCACCCCACAGTTTCGAATTCAAACCCCTCCCCCCTCTCTCTCCCCTCCCTCCCCACGCGGCGCGCTGCTCCCGAATCGAAGCTTCCAGAAGCCTACGCGGAGGCGCGCCGGGACCCGAGCGGAGGGCGGAGGGCCGGAGGCGCATGGCGGAGGCGCGGAGGGTGTCGTTCCGCGACGGCCGCTTCGCGTCGCGGAAGACGGAGGAGGCTGGTACGCAGATCTCTCGTCGCCCCCCATCCATGGCTTCTTGCTTGATCGGTTCATCCCTGTAGGCTGTAGCGCGGTGCTTCCTTTGAGATTCCTGCGGCGCATCTTCTTCTTCTTTCTTGCTGCGCCTCGTTTTGGTTCGGTTCTGGGCGGGTTTGCGCTGAAGCGAGCGCGTGGCCATTTTGGGGCGCGTTTGTTTTAGTAACTTTGGCGGAGGGCTCGCGGGAATCGCGCGGTTCCATTTCTGGATACCATATTGAATCACGGGATCCTCTGGATATTGTGCCATCTGAGGCGCAGCGATTAATTTCCCCCCCTGCTTCTTATGGGTCAAATCGATGCACTTGTTGGCGGAAGTTCGTTGTACAAATCGGGGTTCGTCAGACTCAGACGTGCTGCTGTGCCTTCAACCCTAGTTCCGCAGTACGTTTCGGTGATTCCTGAATCTGTCGCTGCTATCTTTGCTCCAAGAACCCGTGCAAAGCAGTGAAAGTGCAGCTTTTATTCCGATTATTATTATTATGCATGCTTTCATTTCTGTAAGAAAAACAATGGTAGTTGCGGAGAAAAATCCTAAATCAGATTGTGCAGTTGGCCAGTTCTAATTACACTTTTAATGCAAGAGTGCCATTCTTGCAGCTAGAACGCCGCATTACTGCATTTCCTTGCATATGTAGCCAATACTACCATGTTTAGTTTAACATGCCACAATTTCCAACACATGGAGTTGTGCTTGTGTAAATCTCATTGGCTCACTGTACTTCTTGCTTTGGTTTGTGCAAGCATGGAGACGGCACCAGGCTGCAGCCTGGCTAGAGAGCATGGTTGGGCCCTTCGGCCTTACCCATTGCCCATCGGAACAAGAATTTGTCGCTGCTCTAAGAAACGGCATTGTCCTATGCAAGGCCATCAACAAAATACAGCCAGGTGTTGTGCCAAAGGTTGTTGCAAACGCCCCCTGCGATAGCCAGCCATCGACGGCTTTTCAGTATTTCGAGAACATCCGCAATTTCTTGGTTGCTGTTCAGGCGCTAAAGTTGCCGAGCTTTGAGGCCTCTGATTTGGAGAAGGTTTGCTAGCTATCCTTACCGTGTTAATCTTGATGATGGATCGATGCCCATTAGCCACGACGCTAATTTGGTTGTTTGTGCAGGATAATCTTGATGCTGGGTCAGTGGGCAAGATAGTTGATTGCGTCAATTCTCTGAAGTCCTATCAGGAGCGAAAGAAATGCAGCGGAACCTATGGGCCAGTCAAGTATATGAAATCACCTCTTGCACCACGCTCTGCAATTCATGTTCAGTCTGAAAATGTCACTTTAGGATCTTCTACCCCTCAAAAGTGTCTAGACTTGACAGAGATTGATGCCGAGGGACAATCTTCTCAAAACGTGGGTCCTAACATGGAAGGTTTGTGATGCACTTTACTTTGCAAGTTTTGTACACTTATAGTGCTTAAATGTTTCTAGCTAATAAGTAACCTCTGTCGCCATATGGATGCTGCTGCTTTAGTTGATTTCTCAATTAATTGTGCTATTTATGTTTTGCTCCATTGTTTTTAAGGCGGTAAGGCGACCTAAGGAGAGCACCACCCGCTCTAGCGCCTAGGCGACGCCTAAGCGCCTAAGGCGGGCATATTTGTAAGGCGCTGCCTGGGCGCCTTATCGCCTAAGCGTCGCCTAAGCGTCCAAGGCAGGACGCCTTAAAAACAATGTTTTGCTCCATGCATTAACTAATTTCAGCGACTTGGTTAAACATAGTATCTGATGAATAATTCGACCATCTATGTATTGTGCATTTGCAGAGGCAATTGGAAAACTTCAGAGGATTATTCTTGATTGCATGATAAGCTGCAAGGAAAATCTGAACCAGGACGTTCTTAAAAAGGTCCGTAGTCAACAATTTTTTTGGTTGAATGTACAGAACCATGTATCAGTTTTCTGATATGGCTAAACTTATTTTCCAGGATCCAGTAACGCTAGTTGGCACTATTTTATCAAATCAGCTGGAAAAAGAACAGGTGACTTATCTATTGAATTCTTCCTCTCAAATGCCATATGTATTTGTTGACGCTAGCCTCACCAATTTAGTCACACTCAGGCTCACTTTTGTTTTATAGGCAGGCCGCAACAGTAAGCACCTGCGTCTTTCCATATTCGGTATAAGACATCTTTTCTGAAAAATGCCTGTGTCAAATGGTTGAGAATCCACATACATATGTGGTTCCTTCGCCATTAGTTGCAGTGTTATTGTTCACATGACATCTCAGTATAATTTTGCATATCATAAGTTGATGTCTACTCAAAGCGTTGTTGCACCAAATATTTTCCATTTCTTATCATCATCTCAACTAAATTGTGTTGTCTTATTCTTTTCATGCACACTTATATTCATGCTCAATTTAGTGCACACCAATATGTGTGATATGTGAACTTCTTTCCATATATTAGTGATTATTACATCATAACTTAAGTATATTACTGTTACCACACTGTAATACTGGGAGAGATGTTAGAACTACATCTTTCTACGTAAAACAAAGAACAAGTTCTGTATAAAAGTAACAATACTGATACCGTAGAAATGTAGAACTATGAGGAATCTTAACTTTATTTCCTACTCTTGGCGGTTGGGTTCCTCCTAACGAATGAAACCGATGGAGTTTGTATTTGTTTTATTACTCTGAAGCACAGCTTTTAGAAAATACCATGTGATACAAGCAGACACTAAGATCTTCGATCTTTCATATTTCTCAGTTCTGAATTTTAAACTGTGGTTATACCAAGTTCCTTTTGTTTGTGTTGTCAGACTTGTGCATTTTGTGCAATGAATTATATGGCCTTGCAGGCTGGTATAGTTGGTCTACATTTCTGTTCGCCGGTCTATCAGGATTTTTCCAATTGGAAATTTTCCTTTTTAGCGCCTCTTAATATTTTATCAAGGCTAATTACAGCTGACATCAATGCCTTTTATGCAGTTCAAACCACTCCTTCAACTTATTTCTCCAGAAGGGGCTGCTACGAAAAATGAACCAAATCAACATATCGAGGTAATGTTTAAATACTGCAATGTCCTTTTCCATTTATCTGCAGAAGTTAGCGGAAATGACTTGGACAATATTTTTCTCAAGAGAGAAGCAAAAGCTTTGTGTTTATAGAATAATAGAATGAAAAGCATGGTTGACAAGCCTAAAGACACCTAAGCAATATGTAGCTGCTATGCCATATTGGCAGCTAAAGATTTCATGCATCGCCTTTAATCTCATGAATAAACTTTTAAAATGTGCAACTAGAGAATAGCCATTTTAGTATTTGGCTGTGATACAGGTTCATAACCTGACATTCTATCAGTTTTTCCTCATAGTTATGGTAACAGGCTACATATATCTTTGCTGATTTGACTATGTACTTCACATCTGGGATGCGTAATAAATGCCGGTGCTGAAGCCTGAAGAACACAATACCAGAATAAACTCTTACTCTGTTTAAAAATGTTGTTATAGGGTAGAGAAAAGGTCGAATAACTCTAGCTTCTGAGGAGTTCCCCCAAGACATTTATTTCCGCAACACTTCAGTGACGAATTATGACACTTAGCTCAAATTTTGTACATCATTGTGATGCATTTTTTTCTTTCAGTGTTCAAACTCGCAGAATGAGAATAGACTGCGTCTCTTGGAAGCACAGGAATCTGAACTTTTGGTGAGATCTCATGCTGCTAACTAAAGTATATTCAAGTTTGATAGTCAGCATCATCCATTTAAGGTTTTCTTAAAATAAACGTGTTTTTGAGATACTGCAATGATCTTATATGTTCCTTAAATGGCAAGTTTACCTCTTTGTGGGTTCAACAACAGTTTGCTCAGCACTCAGTTTGTACTTTGTAATGGCATGACTTATTTTACAGGAGCTCAAGACAATGTTTCAAGAGGTTAAAGTTGATTTCAGGTCTTTGCAGACCCAATTCCAAGATGATATCACAGAATTAGGTATGTTGCTTAAACCTTCGCCAGAGCACACAGTTCCAGGTATTCGAAGTAAGTTCCATTTACAAGCTTTAGCGGTCTGGTGTAACACTGAGACTTACTTTACAGGCCATAACATTCAAGGGATATCCAAAGCTGCTCTTGGCTATAACCAAGCTGTGAAAGAAAACAGAAACCTGTATAACATGCTTCAAGAAGTGCGAGGTATCAGTATAGTTCAGTGTTGTCATGGATGTTACTGTTTTGATGACTTCTAAGAGTTTTTTTTTATAGGGAATATCCGAGTCTTCTGCCGGATAAGACCACTTATGAACTCAAAGTCTATTTCTTCAATTGAACATGTTGGAAATGATGGTTCGATAATGGTTTGTGATCCATATAAGCCACAAACTACACGTAAGATCTTTCAGTTCAACCAAATTTTTGGGCCAACAACCACTCAAGGTAATATGGTCTAAACTTTTCCTCAAAATATTGGTCTAAACTCTACTTGAAGTTGCATGCCCATGTCTTTATCTAATTTTTACATCTTCATGCTCAAATTTCCCCAGATGAGATTTACAGGGAGACGCAATCATTGATTAGATCTGTCATGGATGGTTATAATGTGTGCATATTGGCTTATGGGCAGACAGGTTCTGGCAAAACCCATACAATGGTATAGAGACAAATCATATTTTCTACAGTAACTCCTTATTTTTACTGGACCATATTGAATCACATGTAATTGTTCTTTGTCTGTGCATGATGGTGATTAGTGCGGCCCGTCTGGTGGGTTATCGTCTAACGATCTTGGAATTAATTACATGGCACTGAACGATCTCTTCACTATATCAACTTCTAGAGAAGATGTAAAGTATGATATACGAGTGCAGATGGTTGAAATATACAATGAGCAAGTTCGTGATCTCCTAAGCGAAGATACTTCAAGCACGAAATATCCTTTCATATCTGATGTGCCACTCTTGTTATATTTTTGTCCCAGTGGAATCCAATTTCATAACTGTGTTGGTTCCTGACATTAATTTCACATTAGATATAAGGTCTTCAAGCAATGGTCTGTTCAACCTCCCAGATGCAAAGATGTGCCCAGTTCAGTCCCCTTCTGATGTTATGACTTTGATGCTGCTGGGGGAAAAGCACCGTGCTTCTGGTCCAACAGCAATGAACAATAGAAGCAGTAGATCTCACAGGTTTGAGTTCGCATTATCTGCCCCATTAACCTTTTTGTGTGCTCTTTCAATATTTGCTGCAACTGATTTTTGAAGTTTGCAGTATCTTGACTGTCCATGTAAATGGGAAGGACATTTCTGGCAATGTCAGCTGTAGCTGCCTGCATTTGGTAGATCTTGCAGGGAGTGAAAGGGTTGACAGGTCAGAAGCCACGGGGGACAGATTGAAGGAGGCTCAGCATATTAACAAGTCACTGTCTTGCCTAGGGGATGTCATCACTGCCTTAGCTCAGAAGAATTCTCACATTCCCTACAGAAATAGCAAACTTACCCAATTGCTACAGAGTTCATTAGGTATATGGCTACATCTTGGAACATGCTCACCACATTCACTGGTCTAGCTATTGATATTAATACTACTGATCAACCAAGTGGTTGGTCACTTTTGATGTTATATGTCTTTTCTTTAAGTATCTTCTACATAATCAGCATCATAGTGTAAGTGCATGCAAAATCACTGATAATGAAGCAGTGCTTTCATTGGCTCCATCCTACCTTGTTATACATTGACGTTATATGCCCACTGTAATATCTTATAATATTGTTTTTGCATTGCCGATGACAGGGGGAAATGCAAAGACATTGATGTTAGCCCACATAAGTCCGGAGGGGGAATCTTATGTAGAAACTCTTAGCACACTGAAATTTGCCCAAAGGGCTTCTACTGTTGAACTTGGAACTGCTCATGCAAACAAAGAAAGCAATGATATAAGAGAGCTTAAAGAACAGGTAATTTTCCTGTTGCTTCCAATTGCATATTCAAGAGTTGTTGCTAGTTTCCTAAATCAACAATATAATTTGACCACCTTTACAATGTTGCATTTACACTTAAATTTATTATTTCATCACTTTATCTTTGTGTGAAACATTGGACTGAAGAATGGAAGACTTTGTCCTTACAGAATTTTGCATTTATCTCTGTTACTATTGTACATTGAATTTTTATTGCTCCAAATGCTTACATTTGATATGTATTTCATTTGCTTTACAAACAGAAGATAAGTATGTAAGATTCAACGTATTTTCAGGTAGAAACTCTCAAAAAGGCATTGGCAACCAAAGAATTTGAAAGATCGTCACTTAAACTGAAGGAAAATACAGTAACGAGTGAGAGAACAAAGCAACTCCCGCAGCGTACCCCACCAAGGCCGCGTAGGCTAAGTCTAGAGACTACTAGTAGTGAAAAGGGTAGCATACCAGGAAAGCCACCAAAATCACCTGTTTCAGCGATGACGTTCAACAGAGATCACGGGACAGCTCGTGACAAGGAGTGCCGTATTGATGGCTTCAACCGCACAAAGATCCACGGATCTGTAATACAGGTATATCTTGCTCTGAATAACTTCATAATGTTTGGTGATGTAACGACTGACCTTTTATCCTTCTTCCTCATTGTGATAAAAGATGTCCCCAACATTATCTGAAGAGCCAGTCGGACATGAGAATGAGAAGATAGTTACAACAGATGATATGGTTACCTCTTATCAACTACCCCCTGATGGTTATAATCAATACAAGCAGTCAGGTTTGGATACTCTCCAGAGAACACCATGCAGATCAAGGTACATGGGTGTGCAAGTGAGTCAGACGGAAGAACCTTCTGATGCCAAATTGGATAAAACAACCACAAGCAGCGTGGCGAAGAGAGGGTCACATTTAAGAAGATCCATTCAGAGCAGCATAGGGAAGTTGATTCATGGCTCTGAAAGAAGGTAGGTCCATTCAGAACAGCATATTAGTATGCACTTGCAAACGATTATAGATTGTAATTCTGCATGTGCACTAAGCTTTCTCTGCCGTTGACACACGTTGCAGGAATACTCCACATTCAGCCCAAGCAACTCCTGCCAAAATCACAACTAACGCAAATAATGACGGCGCATCTCCAATTACTACCAACGCGAGGTTAAGAAGAAGACAGTCACTAACAGGTCTCCCACCTCCATCGACGACCATGTCACGCAGATCGTCTCTAGGAGGAAAGTCGGATTCGAGTAAGTATCTGGATAAAGAAATTGTTGTTTTGCTCCTACTTCATATACTTAATATGTAATGATGGAGGCTGCCTTGTGCAGAGGAGTAATCAACTAAATTGTTACTAATGTTGTACCGTTTGATGAAAGGTGTACAAAATAGCCAAATCATTGCATGTGCTGCCAGCGCCAGAAATTACAAGCCACTGCCATTCTCCTGGGTTCGATGGCCTGAACAACATCAATGTGAATTCTCCATTCTTTCTTAACCAATCCTTTGCTTCCCAGGCCAAAACCACTATAACCCTCTTTTAGCTGCTTGCATTCTATTTCCTCATGGCTTCAGTAATCATTGGTTTTGATGCATATGCAATCAAAGAAATCATCAAGGATTCTTGCCATTGCTTTCTGAGCCTATAGGTCCCTTCCTGTCAGTATATTGTTCCTAGTTTTTAAAATTTTCCGAGTGAGCTGCTAGTTGATGCTTGGAACTGAATTTTACTTGTTCCCCACTGCAACTTTAAGAATGCAGCAAGTGGGAAACAGAGCTCTGCAGGAGAAAATGCCCAGTTAGATATAATTTTACTATAAATCCTGGTGTTGTATATAGTTTTATGATGATCCTAAGTTTTTACTGAAAGAGCTTCAACTTCCATTGCCAGGTTCAAGTGACAGAAAAGCCAAAACGCCACCTCTGATGAATTCAGCTGCGAAGGCAAAGAGATGGCTGTGAATCCTCAGTGAAAATCGTCAGAGATTTCCATCTCAAGCTGAGCATGAGTCCGCGATAGCTGCCGAGTTAGAGTCATCAGCTTCTGTCAAACCTTGATATTGCTGAAAAAGGAACACCAGGCGAGGGTTCGCAATGTTGAGAGAGAGCCCCACAGGTTCAGGCTAGGTTACATTCCTTGTAACAACTGAAACTTCTTGAGAGGTTACATAACATGTGGATGGAGTATGGCAGGTGTGAAAACGAAGCAAGTAAAGAACGCTTGTTTTGTGTTTGTTGTATTCTGAATCTCTGAATGTGTCGAGAAAGCAATGCAAACATGATTCAGATTAACCTAGCAGCAGGGTGTCAGATTTGGCATATGTAATTTCATGGCTACTTCTGAAACTTTTTTGTAACTGCTCGTTCGGCCTCAGTCCTCTTTCCTTTTTCTTTATTTCACAGGAGCTAAATAGCCATTGCATGGTCAGGATACGTACGCTTTAGAGTCTTCACTTACGCTGATGCATCAGTTTCAGACAACCAGACTTGGAGGGGTTCGTATTGTTGTGAGAGACCATGGGGCACACTTTGTGGTGGCAAGAAATATTAGATTTCACAACATGACTGATCCACTTTCAGTTTAGTTTAGTTTTTTTTTTTTTTTTTTTTTTTTGCGGGGACTCTTTCAGTTTAGTTTAGTCGGGATGCAATTTGGTTTTTGACAAAGGGTGGATTTCCTTAGCTTAAAATTGAGCATCAGGAATACAAACCCAGTGGGCACACACCGGCCTTTGCATGGTTAGGATACACACAACCAACATCAACACATACACAAAAAACACACTGGCACAAGTCAGAATCTGAAGTGAGCTGTTGACTCTTTCAGTAAAGTAGCGAGGGAAAAAGAGGCATGTCTGATTGAATTGGGAGCAATGAAGGGTCATATGGATTTATTACTCAATCAACTTGATTTACTTACAAACAAAGTGGACAAGCAAGACTCCTGTATATATGTGAAAAAAACAAGGAGTTTGGTATGATTGCCGGCAGGCTGGAGCGAGCTGTGCAGCATGTACGTCAAAATGAGGTCAATTTGAGTGAGTTACTTGACAGATTTAGAAATGGTAGACTCTCTAAAGGAGGTGGAGAAACAAAATCAATATTTACGTAACATCACTGAAGAAAAGGAGAAAATATTCACATCAACCATTTATAAGGAAACAGAGTTTTCTTTTTTTGAAAGAAAAGGCAGAGCAATTTCTGCCTTATGCATTTCAAAACAGGTATGAAACCTGAGTGACCGAGGTCAATTACATGAAGGCAATGTTAGCGCTGCACGAAAAATGAAGCTGGCCATTGCCAAGACATGTTGAGCTAGGAACAGAAGAAAAGGGGCAGGAAAAGAGATACAAAAGGAGCTACAGGATGGGGAATACGAGAGCCTATCTAAAAATCTCCATCCACCGAAGCATGATCTGCTGGTCTGCAGAGTTCTTCGCCCAATGATGCCATAGGTCATGTTGGCTGCTTCACTTAGTAAGAGAGCATCAGGCCATCTGTTATTGCCAAAAACTCGGGCATTTCGAGTGCTCCATAAAGTGACCGCACACACAGCAAAAAGCACATGCCATAGTTTGCCAATTCTGTATGATGCCAGAGGTGATGAGAC
This sequence comes from Triticum aestivum, assembly GCF_018294505.1. Classification (NCBI taxonomy): domain Eukaryota; kingdom Viridiplantae; phylum Streptophyta; class Magnoliopsida; order Poales; family Poaceae; genus Triticum; species Triticum aestivum. The sequence goes on from NC_057802.1 coordinate 153,309,373, forward strand.
AAACTCCAGAAGGCTGTTTGCCTGCACAGCCAGGTCTAGCACCCCAATTTTCTTCCAAAGGACATCCGCAGCTTTGCATCTGAGCACCAAGTGAGTAATTGATTCAGTGGCAGGGCAAACATCACATCCGTCATGTGATGCAATAGCTTTCCAATTCTTGTTAACCATGTTATCTCGAGTGTTCAGCCTACCATGAAAGGCCAGCCAGAGAAAAACTCAGTGCCGCATGGGGATGATGCCGTTCCATATGAAAGCAGCCCGCGGCCAATTCATACCTCTGAAAGTTAACAAATTATAAAAGTACGCCGTTGTTGCTTCGCCCTTATGAATAGAAGAAACCCTTTTATCACCATGTGTTAGATCCGGCTGTATGTTGCAAAGCTTTGCCAGCAGGTCATCCAGTTGCCGTGGAGCGGTCATAGACAGGTTGGGATGTAATTGAATGTTCCATTGCCCACTGTAGTGAGAGGCCACAGTGCATAACTTGTTCCTGGCAAAAGTGAAAAGCGTGGGAAAAGAGTCCCTTAACCGGCCATTGCCTGACCAATCATCTAGCCAGAAGGAAATCCTGGAGCCGTCTCTAACGAGCACTTTGTAGCGTTGATGACCAGAGGCATCGAGTTTTTGAGGTATCTCCAGATAGGTGCGTCTCCATTGCTTGCTACCATTGGAATGGTGCGTTCACAGTATCGTCGTCCAAACCAACTAAAGCAGGGCACTTCACTATCTTGCAACACCTTCATGGTGAAGCGGCAGATCATAGCCAAATTATGCGCACGTAAATCCCGGATTCCGAGTCCCCCACTGCCCCTGGGGAGGGTAACAACATCCCAGGCCACCAAGCATTGCCCTCCAAGGGCAGATTTCTTTCCTTGCCACAAAAACCCCCTGAGAATTTGCTCAAGCTTATCCAGGGACTCCTTCGGCCATAGAAATCAGGCCATATAATAATTTGGTATAGCTGCAAGTACGGAGTTTATGTAAGCCTCCCTCCCCAAGACAAGAAGGTTACCAACCAGCCAGAGAGTCTTTTGTCCACTCGGTGTATGACTGGCATCAACATCGCATGGGTGATCTTGTTTGTTGACAACGGCAAGCCCAAGTAGTTACAAGGGAAGGTTGAGACCGGACACTCTAGCAGCTCAGAAACTTGCTGGCTAGTAGATTGCTCCATGTTGATGGGCACAAAGGTGCTTTTATTGAAGTTGATCTGCAGACCAGTGAAGTCAGAGAAACGCTTAAGCATCCTCTTGACGATTGCGGTTTGCTCCACAGTCCCTTTGATCAGAATCAGGGTGTCGTCGGCGTACTGCAGCACCGGGAAAAAGGAATCCATCTCCAACGGATGTAGCAGATTGCCTCTCTTGAACTCCTCACAACACATCTGCCACTAAAATAAACAGGCAGGGTGATAATGAATCCCCCTGCCGGAGACCACACTTTGCGAGGATCGGCTCCCCCAGTTTTCCATTCAAAGTAACCCTTGCCAACTGTGTAGAGAAGGTTCTTGATCCAGAAGATCCACCTTTGTCCAAAACCCCTGGCGGCCAAAACAGCAAACAGTGCGTCCCAGCTAATACTATCAAAAGCTTTCTTGAAGTCTAGCTTCAGTACAATCATTGGGATCTTCTTCTTTTTTGCATATTGTACAAGCTCCGCAGCGAGGGAAATTTTTTCAACAATGCATCTGCCAGCAAGGAAACCAGATTGTAGTGGGTGCACTAGTTTAGGTATCCACAGCTGCAGCCTGGTAGTTAAGGCCCTGTTTGGTTCATAAGTTCTAGGACTTTTTTTAGTCCCAACTTATAAGTCCCAAGTCCCTAAAAAGTCCCTACTTGTTTGGTTCCTGGGACTTAACATGGACTAAAAGACCATATTACAACTATAAGACCCTATAAGACTCTCCTTTAGAGTCTTATTTCATAAGTCTCAAATGCCCACTTTAAGTCCCTATAAGTCCCTCCTGTTTGATTTAGATGGGACTTATAGGGACGTTTGATTTAGATGGGACTTATAGGGACTTTTTTAAGTCCCTAAACCAATAAGTCCCTGGAAACAAACACCCTCTAAGACTTTTGTGGCTAGCTTGGGGAGGCTATGCACCAAGGATATAGGCCGGAAGTCTTTAATCTCCATTGAAATTTCTTTTTAGGCAGCAAGAAATGGATGCAGAATTGACGCCTGAGAGATCGGCATTATTTGCATGAAAGTCACTGAAAAAATTCAGCAGATCAGGTTTCAGAGTTTCCTTGAAGCATTTGTAGAACTCATTTGTGAAACCGTCTGGCCCAGGGCTACGGTTGTTCGGGGAACGGTTGATTGCAGAGACGATTTCGGCCCATGAAAACTGCTCTTCTAGCGAGCTTAGGTCGATCGGATCATAGAGCGCTGAGATATCTACGACCGGTACCGAAGGAGAGGCCTGTCCGAACAAGGTGTTGAAATACTCAGTTGCTATCCTGAGCTTGTCCTCATCATCAAAGAATTCGATACCATCCTTGACAAGAACTCTGATTTTGTTCCTTCTTGAATGACTATTTGCAGCAGGATGGAAAAAACGGGTGTTTTCATCCCCCAAAGTGCATTGACGGATTTTTGCCCTTCTCCTCCAAATGCTAGTTTGCCAAAGGATTAACTGCTGGACTTTCTTATTGGCATAATCTCTAAGACAAAACTCCAAGTTAGAGAGTGTCCTGTACTCCTCAACCGCATTCAAAAAGTCCACAACATGCTTGTTATTTTCCATGAGCAGCTGAACACTTCCCCTGCTTCTACCCCACTTGCGGATGGCAGCTCGAATTCTTCTCATCTTAATGCTGATAAGAGATGTAGTCACAGCAAAGGCCCTGGTGCCTCTAGTCCAACCTTCTGAGATAACCCCCCTGACCTCTTCAATATCCAGCCAAAAATTCTCGAACCTGAAAAAATTGCTTCTGGTGGTGTCTTTACTGAATTCCACGATGAACAGAGCATGATCAGAAGTTGCGGCCATTATGGCAGTGGCCACAGTTTGGAAGAAACCCAAATTCCACTCGGCGTTGACGAGCACCCTGTCCAGCTTAACAAGCGTTGGTTCCCTTCTCTTATTGGACCAAGTATATTTGCGATTTGCAATAGGAATATCATCCAAGCCATGTTCTCTAATCCAGCTGTTAAAGTGCTCCATGACTGACCAGTTTATGCATCCTCTAGATTTCTCATGGGCAGACCTGTACATGTTGAAGTCACCCAGCAGTATCCACGATCCACCCACAAGAGCAGCAGCTTGGTTGAGGTGCTGAAAAAAAATCTTCCCTTTCTGAACTATCACATGGGGCATATACAGTGGTCAGTGTGGCGGCATTTCCATTGGAATTTGACTGAAAGTTAACAGTAATGCAGAACTCCACTTCAAAGCAGGAGACAGTTGATGGATTCCAAGCCTTCAAGCTCTGAAGTTTTGTTTCCTGCAAGCACGCAACGTCAGCACGGCTTATAGAGTGAGTCGCATCCTTGATTAAAGAGCATTTATCAGTGTCACCAAGACCGCATATGTTCCAGTTTAGAATCCTCATATTAGATGTGGGGGGCACACAAAAAACAAGGAAGAACAAAGACAGAGGACAGCAAGGAGGTACTCTGAATGTAAGACTGGAAATTCATTCGAATAGAGACAAGAGATGCAAATACAAGTAGGATGCAGATACAACAGCCGCAGACGCAGCAGACCGACACATGCAGATACAACTACCCCTGAGAGTGACATGGACTGAAGATAATAACGCATGACAAGTCTTGTTGAATCTATCGAAAAAAAAGTCTTGTTGAATCTATGAGAGAGTTTGAGAATCTTGTTACAGATCAAGAAACTATCATTTCACAGTGAATCTAGGTTGGCTGTTTTTTTTCATTCTTGATATAAGGTTGCCTATATGATCGAGATTTGTGTTCGATGCTGAAGAAATTCGCGGAGAAGGGACATAACTAAAAAGAATTTCTATTCATAATAATACTAATTCAGACACCAATTACATCAAGAGTAGCCCCATTGGCCACGTTTGGTTCCAGAGACCATATTCACACCTAGACTGGCTAGAATCAGCCGAGCTACACTCTGATTCTGATGGCTAGCACGATTTACACTAACAGCTGAGCTACACTGATTCTGTGCCCTGCCATGGGTGGTTCATTCAGTTGGTCCATACGAAGTAGGGGCACACGGGTCCCATGGCCGGCGTCCAGTTGCCACAGCCGAAGAAGCACTTCCCCTGCATCGGCCCTGGCATGGACACCACGCCTCCTCTGGTCGGTACCCTGCAGTAGCAGAAGCACGTCGCAGAGGTGCCACCGCAGGGGCTTATCATGTGTGGCTGCGGCTGCTGCTGCTGCTGCTGCTTCTGCTGGATCAGCGGCGTCGCCAGCGCCGATGAGCCACCGCAAGGGCTTGTAAGTAACTGCGGCGGCTGCTGCTTCTGCTGGATCGGCGGCGATGGCGCCAGCGAGCCGGTGATGGTCATCTTGACCCCACGCAGCATGAGCTCAACGAGCAGCCGCGCCGTGTTGCGCGCGTCGTCCAACCCGCAGTGCAGGCGGCCCTCCCAGTCCAGCCCCGCCGCCCGGACCGCCTCCTGAAGGGTGACCCGCCCTCCGCCGCCGAGCGCCGCCTGGAAGGGGACCCTCAGGTTGATCCAGCGATCGAAGTAGGAGGGCTTCTCGATCCCCTTGAAACGGCACTCTGACTCGAGCATGGTGCGGCAATCCCAATCTCCCCACGTCACGACGGCCAAGCTCCCTGCCCCCGCCGTCGCCGCCTTCAGCCAATTGTCGTGCATCCAGAGCGCCTCGCCAAGATCCACGCCGCCGTCCACGTCCTCCTGCCGGATGCCGGTGAGTTCCCTGCAAAACTCGGTCAGCACAGGGTGATGTTTTGGACGAACGTACCTGCGAAACGCGGACTCGATGCGGCCGGTGGCGCCGTCGACGAGCACGGCGGGGAACTCGATGATTTCCTGCGGGAAGATCCGCGCGTCTTTCACGCACGTCGCCTCGAAGTCGACCACCACGAAGAAGTCGAAATCTTGCACCTGCCCCTGCCCGCGCGCCGCCATGATCGCTGCCATGTTCGACGAGGTGCGCGCAAACTGCGAGAGTCGAGATCGGGGAAACTAGGGATCGAAAACTAGGGCGGCGAAGATCGGGGAAAGTGGGAATCGAAAACTAGGGCAGCGAAGGTCGGGGAAAGCTGGGATCGAAATCTGATTTGTTTTATCGTCACGCTTCGGGCAGGCACAATTTCTAATCCAATCCGATACTTATCGGAACAACACTTGGCGCTCTCTTTTTTTTACGCAGTTGGCGCTATTTTTTAATCTACTCCCTCCGTTTCTAAAGGAGAACGCTCCTTTGCGGGCGATCGTTGCAACGCTCGATCCATATCCTCTCCTCCAGTTAATTCTATTAATTAGTGGGACTCAGTTTTTTCTTCCATAAATCTCTGCCGCAATAAATTAAACAAGTGGGGCCCAGCATTGCCTTTCATAAATCTCTCTGCCCCCCTGATTTCAACGGGGTGGGCCAGGTGCATCCCTTAATTTTCGGAGTGAATTGCAAAAACCACCACATTTGAAGTTAAAGCATCCAATTGCCACCACATTTCCAGCGCGTCCCAAAAATCCACCACTTTACTTGTAAATTTTCTCAATAAAAACAAATGACCGGTTTGCCGCAGTTAACCCGATTTCTGACAGGGCTGGCCCACCCGTCAGGTGCCACGTGGGCGAGGCCAGACGGCAAGTGGGTTGACGGCCGTTAGGGCTGTCGGTACAAAACAGAGCCCCCACTCCCCGTCGCTCACACTCCACTCGCTCACTCTCTCACTCTCACTCCTCTGCTCTGTCCCCTGTTGCCGCCGCCGGAGGCACGGTTCCCTCCCCGCCGTAGAAGATGCCGTCGTGGAAGGATGGAGAGGAGAGCAGCGACGAGGAGGAGCTGGTCGGCATGGATCTGGAGCAGCACTGGGTAAGATATCTGCTTTGCACCTAGGGTTAGGGTTAGTGTTCAAGTGTTCTTCGATTTGAGACCATGTTTGGAGCAGTTGCTATCTTTTCTGCGGTTCACTAGTGTGCTACAATGCAGGCGAACCCTGACACCACTATAGATCCATCCTTCTGTGGTAGAGCTGCAGATGCAAGCATCACATGTAGACTGCACTTGGCCCCATGCATGAAATATGTTGCATTTGAAGGAAAGGACACTGGGAGGAGGTTCTATGGATGTGTTGTTCCTCAGGTCAGTGTTATCCAACGAGTTAATTTGGAGTGTCTGCTGTAGATTTGCAGTCTAATGTAGATTTGGTAGTGTAATGTAGATTTGGTAAATTCAGTTAAATGTAAGTTAGTCTGCAGTAAATTTGCAGTGTATGCAGTAGATTTGGTAGTTAGTATGCAGTAAATTTGGACTGTCTGCAGTTGCTGTCAGTAAATTCAGTTAAATTGTGTTAGTGGTAGTTAGTCTGCAGTGAATTAAGTAAATTCAGTCAATTTGGACTGTCTACAGTTGATGAAACATGTTTTTCACAGTGATTTTGCAAGCATCAGTTTCTGTCAGTAAATGAAACATGTTTAGGACATTGATTAAGTAAATGAAACATGTCAGTAAATTAAGTAAATGAAACATGTCAGTAAATTAAGTAAATGAAACTTGATGCAGGATGGTATTGACTGTGGAGTTGCTCAGTGGGTTGATGCCCCATGGCCTTCTATTCTGCAAAGATGTTTGGAGAAGTTATGGGAGATGTTTCATGAGGAGAATCATGGCAGAATGATTGACCATGAGAAGTATAAGAAAGAGTTGGACAAGGTCAGCAAGCAGTTGGATACACTTGGGGATCAGTACAGTCAGCTGGTTGAGGAAGTCACCAAGATGTTTGATTGGGTAGATCAGAACAACAGGGTCATGAGTGATGAAGAGTTCAAGCAGAAGCAGATGGATGTGGACAAGGACATGGAGAAGCTAGCTATCAGCAAGGAGAAGCAGAGTGCTGACTTTGGCAAGATGAAGGAGATGGAGAAGCTGGCTCAGGAGCTGAAGGAGATGAAGTGCATTCTTAGGTCTCAGGGGGAGATCATTAGGAACACAAGGAAGGAGAGGGATGAGATGAAGAAAGAGAGGGACAGGCTGGTAGAGGAGAAGAAGAAGCTGGAGTTTCTGGTGGGTGATCTTATGAAAGCTGGTCATGGCAACAAGGACAAGCTTGCCAAGATCAAGTCAATCCTTGATGAGTGAACAATGATGTTCATCACCTCAGTTATGTTAAGCTAATATGTGGCCTTGGAACAGTATAGCTGGCCTTGGGGTTGTATATTTTGGGAATCCCCTAGTTATGTAATGACTGTAATGATTTTCTACAAAACTACCTCCAGTTAAGTTATGTAATGTATGTAATGACTAGCTACAAAACTACCTCCAGTTAAGTTATGTAATGTATGTAATGACTAGCTGCAAAACTACCCCAGTTATGTAATTGTTGATGACCAAGGTGGCCAAAATCTTTTAGAATAGAAAATCAAACAAGGCTTGGGCTCAAGGTGGCCAAAATCTTTTAGAATAGAAAAAGCATCAAATCAAACAAGTAATGATCAGTCAAAATATCAGTCAAAATATCAATCAAACAAGCATGAAACTTTCTCAGATTAGTCACATAGATATGAATGATTTACTGTAATTTTTAGAATTTTTTCTAGCAACTTTTAAATATCAGTCAAAATGTGGTCAAACTAGTCAAGCTCAAAGTTGAAATGCATTAAGGCCATAGTAACTGGCCATTCATATCAAAAGCACAAGGCCATAGTAACTGCCATGTTTCTGGCCATGTTTTTACTGCCATGTTTTTCAACTTCTTACTGCCATGTTTTTCAACCAAAAGCACAAGGCCATAGTAACTGGCCATTTTACAACCAAAAGCATAAAGAAATAGTAGCTGCCATGCTGCCATGTTACATCCAAGGTGGCCAAAATCTTTTAGAATAGAAAATCAAACAAGGCTTGGGCTCAAGGTGGCAAAAATCAAACAAGTAAATTGTTGATGACACAAACATGTTCTCAACCATAAAAGTTCTCATCCATAACAGTTCTCAAACTTAGCATGGTAACACAAACAAGTTCTCAAGCTAAATACTGATTACACATAGCAGTTCACACATAGCAGTTCTCAGGCATAGTTTATGATATTTAGAAATACTTAAGGTAGGCAGTTCAAAATACAACAGCCAAATTGTGCACTGACTAGTTGCCACTGGCATAAAAGTAACCCCTCATCCTGGTGCTCTGGAACCTCTTCCTTTTAGACCCTACTGTTGCTCCCTCTGTTGTAGTTGCAGCCCTAGGTGCCATGTAGGGCCTTCCACCTCTCCTGCTGGCTGCATTGCTTGAACCTGAAGCTCTTGTGGCAGCCTGGGAAGTAGTAGAAGCATCAATGGTGATGCTTGCCCTTGTAGAAGCAGCAGTTGTTCTTCTTGGCCTTGTAGAAGCAGCAGGCTGGGCAGGACCAGTAGAAGCAGCAGTTGATTTTCTTCCCCTGGTAGATGTAGCAGGCTGGGAATGACCAGTAGCAGTTGTTCTTCTAACCCTAGTAGTTGCAGCAGGTGGTGCACTGGTTGCAGGCTGTGCAGTAGCAGTAGAACTTCCCCCAGCTCCATGGTAGTGAGTTCTGGTTGTCTAAGAAAGCACACATCATAGCCCAACAATTAGGATGAATCAAATGATTAAAACAATGAAAACTGGTGAGGCTAGTTGTTTGTGCCAGTTTCATGGTAATAAGTTGAAAACAATGACAACAGTGTGCATATTCCATACCTTGTGCTTGTCCTTTCTTGCCTGCAGATGAGGCTTCAGGGGCTGAGGGCAGTAGGTGTACCTATGTTTCTGCATCTTGCAGTTGCTACAGGTGATAGTTGCCATCCTTGATGTATCCTTCTTTGTTGGGACCTCAAATTGCCCCTTCCTCCTAGCTGTTTGCTTTCTGCCCTTCTTCTCTTTGAACACTGGTGGATCTATGTCAGCAGTTGGTGTCCTAGGCCAACAGTCAGGCCCTGGTACAGGGTAGATGATGTGCTTGTATGTTTCCTTATACAATGGTTTTTTGAAGAACTCATGCACATAGTCTTCTGGCTGCCCCTTCACTCTTGTAATGGCAGAAACTGCATGGTTACATGGCCAACCACATAGGTCCCACTTCTTGCAGTCACAGGTCCACTTATCAAGGTTCACACAGTAGGTAGACTCCCCACTAGTGACTTGCCAAATACCAGGACCTGCCATGTATGCAGTGCATTGCCTTGAGTACTTCTTTGACTCCTCCAACTTCTCCATATAAGTGGGTGTTATCTCCCACTTACTCTTCTCTGTCTTCTCTCTAACTGCTTGGTACTTAACCATCAACTTAGTTCTGAATCCATCTACACAGCTCCTTATTGGCTTGTTCCTCACATCTAGTATCATCTTGTTATACACTTCACTAAGATTGTTAACTACTAGGTCTGTCTTGCATGTGTGATCCATAGCATGCCTTGCCCAAGTCTCTTTAGGGATATCACAAAGCCACTTCCAAGCATCTTCATCCTCCTTTCTCAGTTCATTCATTGCAACCTCAAAACCATTCTTGGTGTATGAATATGCAGCATTGTCCATATGCTTCTTCAACTCCTCACTCCTGAAGCCAGCTGACTGGAAATTTGCATAGATATGTCTAAGACAATATCTTTGAGGTGAGTGTGGGAACACAGCTTGAATTGCATTCAACAGCCCCTGTTGAAGTCATTACATAGATGGCAACAAGTATTAATCATATAACTTCATAATGGCAGCAAGTATTAATCATATAACTTCATAATGGCAGCAAGTATTAATCATATAACTTCATAATGGCAGCAAGTATAACAAATTATTATTTCTAGAAATTGCTCATTCAATTGTGAAATGAAAAATATACCTTCTGTCTATCAGAGATGATTGTGTATGTGCCCCACTTGTTCCCCTCTCCAATGCAAGCTCTTAATTGGCTAAGAAACCAAGTCCAACTTTCCTTGTCCTCCTTATCAACAATACCAATTGCAATAGGGAATATGTTGTTATTCCCATCCCTACCAGTGGCAGCAAGTATCTGTTGCCTAGTAGAAAGCTTGATAAAGCAACCATCTAAACCTGTATTAAAGCATTGGGTAGTGAAATGAGTGCATTATTAAGTACAAGATATGGGCAATGAATTGGAGTAATTTAGAATGCATATAATACCTATAAAGGGCCTACACCCATTCAAGAAACCTTCTTTTGAAGCATTCAGACAGTAGAACATGTAGTGGAACCTAGGATTTGGGCTAGGATGGAGCTCAAGCTCTCTGGTAGTCACAATGCATCTGCTCCCAAGGTTGGTATCAAGCACAGCTTCAAGATAATCCCTAAACCTTGTGTATTGTCCCTTCATGTCACCTTCCACCACTTCAATGGCCAATGACCTTGCCCTGTAGGCCTTGGTCTTTGGCACTTCCAGCCCATACTTAGTCTTTGTTCTTTTTAAAATTGCATCAACACCAGCCCTTGGATTATCTCTCAGTTGCTGCTCACATGTTCTGGCCATCCAGTCAACTGTCACTTTGGTTTTTTCTCCATGTGCACCACAAGTGTGCAACAACTTCATCTTCTTGATGCAGAATGTCTTCTCATGAGCAATTGTGGATGCAGTCATGAAAAAAGGACACCCATTGTCCCTTTCTTTGCAATGCACAATGATCCTATCCTTGCAGTTCCTATGGTACTGGAAATTTCTAAGGATTCTGATATGAAAATTCCTAAGTGCTCTTCTAAACTGATACACATCAGTGAAGCACATACTCAAGCAAAGTTGGTCATGAGCATCTGGCTTGGTCTCATCATACCAGATCCTAGTCCTGGCCCTCTTGGCTTGACTCTTCCTTCCACAGGGCAGTGGTAGACCTGACTCATCATCTGAATCACTAATGCCATAGTCCCCAGGGAAACAAGCAGAATCATCAGATGGAATGAAATCAGGAATTACCTCAATGTCAGCTTCATGGTGTGATCTTGTAGTGGGGCCTGCTTTGCCTACTTTCTTGAATGTTTGAGGAAGAGGTGTCTCAGGTTCTGTGTCTGAGTCCTCTGCCTCTGGACACATCTCTTCCACTTCTGTGTCTCCTTCAAAGTGATGCATAGGATCCTCTCTCTGTTTCCTTTTCTGCTTCAGCTTCTCAATGATTTCATCTTCCTCCTCATTACCTATGTCATGCTCTTCCTCCTCAATGATTTCATCTTCCTTCTCAATGATTTCATCTTCCTCCTCAGAGCAGTCCTCACAACAGTTCAAATCAACAAACACTTCATCATCAGAGGGGCCAACATCTTCCTGTAATTTCTCTTTGCCCTTTGCTTTCTTCAAATTCATGCTCTGTTGTGTGTTAATATATGCAGACTCTTCACCTGGCTCTACAACAGCAATAGGCACAGCATAGAGCTCTTCAACTGTGTCTTCAACAGCAATAGGGAACAATACTCCTGCCTCATCTATAGAAATAATGTTGGAATCCCCCACATTACTTATAGGCACTTGTTCCTCCACAATATTTGACCTGTTAAACTCTCCTGGATTAGGCTCATTAGCCTTAATTACAGTTATGTTGAGCACCTTCTGCTCAGCATAATAGTCTAGCATCTCTTCCACACTATCTTCACTGTCAATAACCTGCATTCCTGCTGCCCCCTTTCCTTCTTCTTTCATATAGAACATGTAGTCAGCTTCAGTATATCCCTCTTCAGTCTCTAGCAGTGCTAACATGTTAATATAAGTAATTTCTGACAGAGAAATGGTCCTCTCCAAGTTGTCTCTCCCTTGAAAATGGTACCTTATTTCCCATATCTCATCATCCAAACTACAGAAAATTGAGGAGAATTAGTGCTTCATTGATTCTGTTTTAATAATGTAACATGTTATTCAGACAAGATATTAGCACTATCTTCACTGTCAATAAGGACTAAACAAAGCATTCATGCATAAAACCATAAACCCAGAGCTATATTTCCTACTGAAACATGTTGTACAGAAAAGATATTAACTATATCAGCTACAACACTTGAGTAAACAAACAATAATCTTCAGTAAACAAAGCACTAAAATCAAACTGCCCTAAAATCTCCTAAAATCTAACAACCCTAAAATTTCCTAAAATCTAACAGCCCATTAACAACCATACTGTAACATGATAGGTTTATATGCAATCTAACAACCCTAAAATTTCCAGTGAATCCAATGAAGAGAGGGGTGGAGGGGGAAGAAATCTTACCACACGCCGCCGAACCCTGAAGCCCACTGATGGCCTTCTCCCACGCCTGAAGCCCTGATCTTGCGTGCTAGGGCCGCCGCCGCACGGCGCTCTATGTCCCACTCCGGCGGCGAGGGGGGCGAAGGGGATCGCTCCGGTGAAGGAGCCCGCTGCGTCAGCAAGCTACTGCTGCCGAACCAGTTGTCCACCTCCGAGAACCCATCACCATCGCCTCCAGTCCCTCCGCCGCCTGCTGACTCGCCGCCGCCGCCGGTAGGTTTAGCCGCCGCCGCCATCGCAGGACAGAGAGAGAGAGACGGGGGAAAGAGGGGAGAATGGGCCAAGCAGTCAGAGCCGCGACCGCTTTGACCACGCGCGTGCCGTAACGGCCGTCAACCCACTCGCCGTCTGGCCTCGCCCACGTGGCACCTGACGGGTGGGCCAGCCCTGTCAGAAATCCGGTTAACTGCGGCAAACCAGTCATTTGTTTTTATTGAGAAAATTTACAAGTAAAGTGGTGGATTTTTGGGACGCGCTGGAAATGTGGTGGCAATTGGATGCTTTAACTTCAAATGTGGTGTTTTTTGCAATTCACTCTAATTTTCCTGACACACAGATTTGCTTAATAGGAAGGTTGAGATCCCGTCAAAACAAATAAGGAAAGTTGAGTTACCTTAGTTCCGGTCGGAAACCGAGCGCTAGAACGCTCGCGCGCGAAATAGCATCTCTCGTTTCTAAATATAAGTATTTTTACATATTTCGAATAGTCTATAACATACGAATGTATGTAGACATATTTTAAAATGTAGATTCACTTATTTTACTCCGTATATAGTCATGTGTTGGAATCTCTAAAAAGACTTACATTTGGGAACAGAGTGAGTAATCAACAAACCAAAGGCTGTGATTTCTCTAAAAAAACAAACAAAGGTTGTGATTAGCGGGGAATAAAAACAATGGCTGTGCATCTTCACATGTTCATGTGTTAGTTGGTTTTGTTGGAGCCTTTCTTATTATTATCTTGCTACTTCTACTTTAGAGTCTTAGAGCATCTATAGTCGGGCATCCCAAACCTGCCTCAAACCCTGGGCGGACAGCCCATCACTGACCAGTAAAACAAAAATGGCTCATCCGGGCGCTTCAAAACGCCCTTAAAAGCACGGACTGTCCGACGCCCATTAATCCATCGGCAAGTTGTCGGTGGAGCCCGACGAGGACAGCGGCTCCGCGCTTGGGTCTACCGTCGGTCGCTGACGACGGCGGGGACGGACGCTTGGCGGCTCCGCTGGATGAACGCCAAGGCGTGGCAGCTTGCCATTGAGCAGTCTGAGTGCGAGGGGGCAGAGGCAACGGCGGAGGCGGCTCGGCTCACGAAGCTCAAGCGGCAGGAAGACACGACCGTCCGGTGGCTCAAAGTGCCCATCGTCCTCTCCGACACCTCCGAGACGACAACGGCGACGACCATGGCACCTCGTCCGATGACTCGGGCAATCCTCCACCAACCGCCGACACCTACAGCTGCACTGTCGACCGAAAGGGGAAAGGTTCGGCGAGGAAGTGGTGAAGATCCACCTTCTCCACTTTAATTTCAAGTTTCCAGGTGTAGTTTAAATTTGTCCGTCATATATGTGCATTATGTGAATTTTGGCGATCTTTTAAAGATCTGTTGGTGATCTTTTGGCGAACGGATTGTGCATTTATATGTCCGGTTGTATGTCTGTTTCATGTTCTACGTAGTTTTATTCATGTTCCATGATTTGGTATTGATATAAGGGATCGAATATAAGATACACGGATGTGGACGACGCTTTTTGAGGCCTGGCCGATCAATGCACGCGGACACGACTGGACGCGTCAGCGGACGCTTCAACAGATGATGTAAAACTTGATGATATAAAAATGATTATAGGCTAGAAAAGATAAGATGTTTGGACACCGTGGTTGTGGTTGCTTTTCCATATGCCCAAAAACTGGAGCCCAAAGAAGTGAAAAACTGAAAAGCAATTGAAACATGAAATCCAACGGTGGAGAGGTCAGGAGCTTCGAACGGGACTAGCGACTCGGTGGTGGTCAGGTCGGTAGATTGGAGGACACCTGATCGCTAATAAACCTCAGCGGCCGACGATGGTGTGGCAGCTACCATCTTGGACGGGGAACTGTTTGAATTGACAACGGCGTTTCGAGCTTCCACAATAGTTTTATTGACCGAAAGGTACGAGCAATGGGGTGGCAGCGGGGCTGGGGCGGTCACCGGATTGTCGGTGACAAGTAAGTTTCACCGTGGCGGTTGGGTTCCCGACACCGGAAGACGTCTAAACATTAGGGATAGTTACTTTGACTCTTATAACATGACCCAAAGTTCGCTAGGCAGCTGGAACATTTTGGTCCCAGCTCACCTGGTCAATTTGGGCCATGCTTCAGAGATCCAATGATCCACGTGTATTTTTTTTTTATTTGTGCACCTAGAGGGCGATTGCATTGTAGTCTCCTACACATTTTTTGGAGCCCTTATAAATACCCAAATGATATGTATTACAAGTCAGATGCGTGGCACTTTGGCCCTGACGTTTTTTGACAACAATTATAGTCACGCATTGATAGAAAATGAGTGGATGAAAAGAAAAACTGTTATCCGCGGAAGGGAAGGAAATCTTACTCAAATCAGTTGTACAATCTATCCCAACTTATGCCATATCTGTCTTTAAAATCCCTAAAAAATTGCGAAGGAATCATTGACGCGTGCTACCTCTTGAGCACTCCGTTGGTTTTCCCTTGAAGAGGAAAGGGTGATGCAGCAAAATAGCGTAAGTATTTCCCTCAGTTTCGAGAACCAAGGTATCAATCCAGTAGGAGACTACACGCAAGTCGTCTCGTACCTACACAAACAAATAAGAACCTTGCAACCAACACGATAAAAGGGTTGTCAATCCCTTCACGGCCACTTGCAAAAGTGATATCTGATAGAGATAATAAGATAAATATTTTTGATATTTTTATGATATCGATTGGAAAGTAAAGATTGCAAAATAAAAGACGGAAGGAATAGTAAATTAATAGGAAAATAATATGATGGAAAATAGACTCGGGGGACATAGGTTTCACTAGTGGTTTCTCTCAAGATAGCATAATTATGGTGGGTGAACAAATTACTGTCGAGCAATTGATAGAAAAGTGCATAATTATGAGAATATCTAGGCATGATCATGTATATAGGCATCACGTCCGCGACAAGTTGACCGAAACGATTTTGCATCTACTACTATTACTCCACACATCGACCGCTATCCAGCATGCATCTAGAGTATTAAGTTCATAAGAACAGAGTAACACATTAGGCAAGATGACATGATGTAGAGGGATAAACTCAAGCAATATGATATAAACCCATCTTTTTATCCTCGATAGCAACAATACAATGCGTGCCTTGATGCCCCTGCTGTCACTGGGAAAGGACACCGCAAGATTGAACCCAAAGCTAAGAACTTCTCCCATTGCAAGAAAGATCAATCTAGTAGGCCAAACCAAACTGATAATTCAAAGAGACTTGCAAAGATAACAAATCATACATAAAAGAATTCAGAGGAGCTTCAAATATTGTTCATAGATAATCTTGATCATAAACCCACAATTCATCGGATCTCGATAAACACACCGCAAAAAGTATTACATCGAATAGATCTCCAAGAAGATCGAGGAGAACTTTGTATTGAGATCCAAAGAGAGAGAAGAAGCCATCTAGCTAATAACTATGGACCCGAAGGTCTATGGTAAACTACTCACACATCATCGGAGAGGCTATGGTGTTGATGTAGAAGCCCTCCGTGATCGATTCCCCCTCCGGCGGAGCGCCGGAAAAGGCCCCAAGATGGGATCTCACGGGTATAGAAGGTTGCGGCGGTGGAAATAGGGTTTGGTGGTGCTCTCGGATGTTTTCAGGGTATATGAGTATATATAGGCGAAAGAAGTCGGTCAGGGGAGCCACGAGGAGCCCACGAGGGTGGGGGCGCGCCTACCCCCCTGGGCGCGCCCTCCTGCCTCGTGGCCTCCTCGTTTCTTTCTTGACGTCCACTCCAAGTGTAACACCTCGCATGTAACTTTCCACTTTTGTAACTCCGACTCTTGCCATTTTCGGCTATGTGCTATGATATTCCCTTCGTGGTCGGGTTTTGTTTTTATTTTTTATTTTGTTCATGTCATGCATTTCATATCATGTCATCATGTGCATTGCATTTGCATACGTGTTCGTCTCATGCATCCGAGCATTTTCCCCGTTGTCCGTTTTGCAATTTGGCGCTCCCATCTCCTCCGGTGCACCCCTCTTGTTTTCTTTCATGTGCGGGTGTCAAACGTTCTCGGAATGGACCGAGGCTTGTCAAGTGGCCTTGGTATACCACCGGTAGACCACCGGTCAAGTTTCATTCCATTTGGAGGTCGTTTGGTACTCCAACGGTTAACCGGGCATCCGCAAAGTCCTTTTGTGTGTTGCAGCAAAACCCCCTCTCTAAACAGCCCCAAACCCACCAAACTCTCTTCCATGCTCTAGGTCGTTCGATCACGATCGTGTGGGCGAAAACCGCACCTCATTTGGACTCTCCTAACTCCCTCTACCTATAAAAATGCATCCCCTCCCGAAAACGTATGCAGTCCAAACCCTAACCCTCGTCCCTCCGCGCGCCGGACATGTCCGCCCGGCGCCGGAAAAATCGCCACCGCGCCCGGAGCCAGTCCGCCGCCGCCACGTGGCGCCGTACGCCGCGCGCGCCCGGCGGCCCGCCGAAGCCCGCCGCGGGCCCGCTGGCCCGTACGCCGCCGCGCGCCTTCCCCCGCTCGCCTCCTGCACCGCGCCGCCGCCTGCCTGCGCCGCCGCCGCCGCCTCGCCGCCTCGCCGCGCTCGCCTCCGCGCCACTGGCCGCCGCGCGTCCCTCCGCTGGAGCTCGTCGCCGCCCCGTGCCCTCCGGCCTCCTCCGCCTCTCCTCCGGCCGGCCGCCGCCTTCCTCTCCCCTTCCGTCGCCGACGAGGGATCGTACCCGATCAGATCTGGTAGAACTCCCCTGCGTTGACTTTCCCGAGACCCCGTTTTTCTCCTAGTTTTTCAATATGTTACAGCATATGCCCCTGTTCATCATTGCATAACTCTCTGCATATAGCTCCGTTTCGCGCGTGTAATATGTCAAATTGTTCATCTCGTGATGCTATACATTTTGTTCAATTGCACCATGTTCATTTGAGGCCATCTTGATGCCCAAATCTCTGTTGCAAGAGTGCTAGTTGCTGTTATCTGCTGGTTCTTAGCAGAACTTGGAGATTTGTCATTTTTGTATCATTTAATCTGTGCATCTTATGGGCATGAGCTCTACATGTGTTTTGTTGTATGCCACGCCATCTTTCCAAGGGTGTATGCCATGTATATTTGTGATCTCTGTGGTGACTAGCACAAGCATGCAAACTAGGCCCCGTAATGTTTCTGATTTCAGAGACTTAGTAATTTCTCCAAGTCTTTGTCTGCTGTTATTTTGTTGCCATGTAAACTTGATGCTACAGAGAGATCCATGCATATTTTGGAGATGTTCAGTAAGGATGATTTGTAGATATAGTTGTAATTGATCCTTTCCTGCCCTTGTTTGCAATTATGGAGTGCCATAGCATGACTCAATCTTGCTCTACTTTTGCTATAAAATATTTCTGGCAGATTCTTAACATGATATGCAATATTGCCAAGCTTGTTGTAGTTGATCCATACATGCTACGCTTTTGTTCTTGCCATGGTTAGCTTCATAAACTTGCCATCTTGCTGTAGGTATGCTTGTTTTATCATGCATTGCTTTGTGGTGAGTGCATCAAGCTCACAAAAATGCCTTCATATTATTGTTTCTGCCATGCTCTGTTTTCTGCTAAGTCTGAAACCTGATAACGAAACTTGCTATGTTTACAAGGTTGCCATTATATCTTCTGGTCCTTTTTGGCTTATGGTCAGTAAGGGACTTTTGTCATATGAATTTAGTAGAATACTGCCATGCCTTGTTTTGCCATGTCAAGTTCCTGTAGCATGTTGATTTCGTGCTCTGAACATTGCTACCTGATGTTGTTTTCTGCCATGTCCAGTAATTTCACCAAGTCTGTGAACCTGTTATCTTTTGCACTTTTGCCATGCTTGTTTGAGCTTGTTATGTTGTGATCTAGCCGTGGCTCAGTGTTCATCTTTTGTCAAGCATCTTCTGTAGATTACTGCCATATGCTTTGTTGCTATGTTGGAGTGCTGTAGCATTGTTACTTGTTGCGTTCTGATTGCTATCATGCTATTAATCGCAGATTCGTGTCATTCTTGTTTTGCTTGCCTTTTGCAAACCGTGCATCCGTTTCCGGTGATCTTTATATCGATTTCGACCAAAATCATCTCATCTTTCCAGTGGCATGCTTGGTTTGCCAAGTTACTGCCTTGTTCATCTTTTTCCTTCCGGAGCACGCATATGCATCGCATATCATATCTCGCATATCATACATGTTTTGCATCATGTTGCTTGTGCATTTCTCGGGATTGATTGTGGTTCCGTTGCTTGTGTTCTTGTCTTGGGTGAGCCGGGAGACGAGTTTGTGAACGAGGAACCTATTGAGTACGCTTACGAGGATCAAGCTTTTGACAACTCTGAGAACCTTGCAGGCAAGATGACCACCCCTCGAAATCACTTATATCTTTGCTTTGCTAGTTGTTCGCTCTATTGCCATGCTGCGCTACCTATCACTTGCTATATCATGCCTCCCATGTTGCCATGTCAGCCTAACCATCTTTTCCTAGCAAACCGTTGTTTGGCCAAGTTACTGCTTTTGCTCAGCCCTTCTTATAGCGTTGCTAGTTGCAGGTGAAGTTGAAGTTTGTTCCATGTTGGAACATGGATATGTTGGGATATCACAATATCTCTTATTTAATTAATGCATCTATATATTTTGGTAAAGGGTGGAAGGCTCGGCCTTATGCCTGGTGTTTTGTTCCACTCTTGCCGCCCTAGTTTCTGTCATACCGGTATTATGTTCCTTGAGTTTGCGTTCCTTACGCGGTTGGGTGATTTATGGGACCCCCTTGACAGTTCGCCTTGAATAAAACTCCTCCAGCAAGGCCCAACCTTGGTTTTACCATTTGCCACCTAAGCCTTTTCCCCCGGGTTTTCGCGAGCCCGAGGGTCATCTTTATTTTAACCCCCGGACCAGTGCTCCTTCGAGTGCTGGCCCAAACCGAGCGATGTCCTGCGCCCCCTGGGCAACCAGGGTCTATGCCAACCCGACGTCTGGCTCATCCGTTGTGCCCTGAGAACGAGATATGTGCAGCTCCTATCGGGATTTGTCGGCACATTCGGGGGCTTTGCTGGTCTTGTTTTACCATTGTCGAAATGTCTTGTAGACCGGGATTCCGAGACTGATCGGGTCTTTCCGGGAGAAGGTTTATCCTTCGTTGACCGTGAGAGATTATGATGGGCTAAGTTGGGACACCCCTGCAGGGTATTATCTTTTGAAAGCCGTGCCTGCGGTTATGAGGCAGATGGGAATTTGTTAATGTCCGGTTGTAGAGAACTTGTCACTTGACCCAATTAAAATACATCAACCGTGTGTGTAGCCGTGATGGTCTCTTCTCGGCGGAGTCCGGGAAGTGAACACGGTTTGAGTTATGAATGACGTAAGTAGGAGTTCAGGATCACTTCTTGGTCATTGCTAGATGACGACCGTTCCGTTGCTTCTCTTCTCGCTCTCTTTTGCGTATGTTAGCCACCATATATGCTTATTGCCGCTGCAGCTCCACCTCATTACACCAACCTTTTCCTATAAGCTTAAATAGTCTTGATCTCGCGGGTGTGAGATTGCTGAGTCCTCGTGACTCACAGATTCTACCAAAACAGTTGCAGGTGCCGACGATGCCAGTGCAGATGATGGGATCGATCTCAAGTGGGAGTTCGATGAGGAACGTGGTCGTTACTATGTGTCTTTTCCTGATGATCAGTAGTGGAGCCCAGTTGGGACGATCGGGGATCTAGCATTTGGGGTTATCTTATTTTCATTTGGATCTTGACTGTAGTCGGTCTATGTGTGTATTTTGGATGATGTATGAATTATATTTATGTATTGTGTGAAGTGGCGATTGTAAGCCAACTCTTTATCCCATTCTTGTTCATTACATGGGATTGTGTGAAGATGACCCTTCTTGCGACAAAACCACTATGCGCTTATGCCTCTAAGTCGTGCCTCGACACGTGGGAGATATAGCCGCATCATGGGCGTTACACCAAGTCTCCTGGATTGCGTTTGTTCCAAAAATCACTCTCCCGAAGGTTTCATTCCGTTTGGATTCCGTTTGATATTCCTTTTCTGCGAAACACTATAGGCAAAAAAACAGCAATTTGCACTGGGCCTTTGGTTAGTAGGTTAGTCCCAAAAATAATATAAAAGTATATAATAAAGCCCATTAAACATCCAAAACAGATAATATAATAGCATGGAACAATAAAAAAATTATAGATGCGTTGGAGACGTATCAAGCATCCCCAAGCTTAATTCCTGCTCGTCCTCGAGTAGGTAAATGATAAAAACAGAATTTTTGATGTGGAATGCTACCTAGCATAATTTTCTATGTAATTTTTTTTATTGTGGCATGAATGTTCAGATCCAAAAGATTCAAGATAAAAGTTTAATGTTGACATAAAAATAATAATATTCAAGCATACTAACTAAGCAATTATGTCTTCTCGAAATAACATGGCCAAAGAAAGTTCATCCCTACAAAATCATATAGTTTGGTCATGCTCCATTTTCGTCACACAAGAATGCTCTCATCATGCACAACCCTGATGACAAGCCAAGCAATTGTTTCATACTTTAGTAATCTCAAACGTTTTTCAACTTTCACGCAATACATGAGCGTGAGCCATGGACATAGCACTATGGGTGGAATAGAATATAATGATGGGGGTTATATGGAGAAGACAAAAAGGAGAAAGTCTCACATTGACGCGACTAATCAACGGGCTAGGGAGATGCCCATCAATTGATGTCAATTCAAGGAGTAGGGATTGCCATGCAACGGATGCACTAGAGCTATAAATGTATGAAAGCTCAACAAAAGAAACTAAGTGGGTGTGCATCCAACTTGCTTGCTCACGAAGACCTAGGGCATTTGAGGAAGCCCATTGTTGGAATATACAAGCCAAGTTCTATAATGAAAAATCCCCACTAGTATATGAAAGCGACAAAACAAGAGACTCTCTATCATAAAGATCATGGTGCTACTTTGAAGCACAAGTGTCGAAAAAAGGATAGTAGCATTGTCCCTTTTTATTTCTTTTTTTTGGCCTTTCTTTTTTTGGCCTTTCTTCTCTTTTTTTATTTGGGACAATGCTCTATTAATGATGATCATCACACTTCTATTTTTTACAACTCGATACTAGAACAAAATATGACTCTATATGAATGCCTCCGGCGGTGTACCGGGATGGGCAATGAATCAAGAGTGACATGTATGATAAATTATGCATGGTGGCTTTGCCACAAATACGATGTCAACTATATGATCATGCAAGGTGTTGGTGTGCAAAAGTAGGGGCTCTCCTTTTGACCCCTTTACTTGTGCACGGGCAGTCAGAGCCACGTGCCACGGCCACACTTAACAGAGCAGAGGAGGGAAGCCGGAGAGAAGCCGAAGCACAAGCCAACCAAGGCAACGCCAAGACCAGAAACACAGGAGAGCAAGAGGGCGAGGTGGACTCCCCCGGCAAGACCCTTGTCGGGGCGGCCTCCGCGGCCCCGTTAAGAGCCTTGCCGGAGCAACTTGCCCGATGCTAGCAGAGTAGGCCACCCTTGAGCCCGTGGGTTCCAACACCACCAACCCACCACATTGGAAACAAGGCTCGGGAGGAGCCTCTGTGGTGGCATGCAGATCTTCGTCAAGATCAAGAACATATGAGATCAGGTGAGGACTAGAAGACGGTGACCCTCGGCGGGATCCCAGCCGAGGAAATCCACAAGACCCCCGGCAAGACCCTTGCCGGGGACGACTGCAACGCCACGGCAAGACCCTTGCCGAGGGCATCAGCGGGGCCACTGCCAGGCCCGCACCAGCCAAGACTCCGCCGCCGTTCGCATGCGGTCGCCAGCCCAACCAGCTAGGCAGGCACCTGCGTGGAAACATGCGGCTTCCAGACCAACTCAGCAAGCACCTGCGTGGTGGCATGCAGATCTTCGTGAAGACCCTAACACCGCGCCACCTCAGCAGCCTGCCTGCCTACATGGCGCTGCACGCATCACTGGCCTGGGCGTGTGTCGAAGCAAGGCGGAGCGGCGACGGACGGGACGGGCCTCGTTCCCGTCCCCGATAAAGCTAATGGACACCTAAGTAACGCATTTAATGCGCTTTGTCCCGTAATGCCGGGCGATAAACTCGCACACTGTACACCTTTCCACCTCCTGTGTGCCACTGTGGCAACCCCTTTTGTCTATAAAAGGAGGCCCGAGGCATACTGGAGGGGGATTCAGCTCTTTGGAACGACGCAGCCACCGTAGCTAGTTCGAGAGCTCAAGAACACTCTGAAATACACACCAAAGCAGGACTAGGGTATTACGCATCTTCGCGGCCTGAACCTGGGTAAACGATCTTTGTGCTAGCTCCTGAACCTGCTCTTCTCACAACCCCGCGCCCGCCGACCGTAGAAGGGGTTCCAGTGATCCCATAGGTGTCGTTTCCACCGACATCTTTGGCGCGCCAGGTAGGGGTTGGCGAAGTTGTGAGAATCTGGTCTAGCAGTTAGCCTAGCAGTTCTTCATTGCCATGGCTTCAAAAGAAGAAGACGGCCAAGAGAGCGGCGTCGCCTGCAAGCGCGAAGGGCGCCAGTGCGGCGACAGGAAAGCTAAGTCATGCCGAACCTTAAATAATTCCTTTTTTATATAAGGTTATTCCCCTCGGAGATCTCGTTCGTTGTATGGAAAACCTGCACGCAACGGGGCCATTCTGCTATTGGCAACGCCCTTACTCTGTTTCGAGTCCGCTCAATAGCTTAAGCGGTCGCGTCGAGAACGACACGGTAGCCTTCCGCAATTGGCAACGCTCTCGATTCTGACTCGAGTCAAGCTCGACAGTTCGAGCGGCCGCGCTGAGAGTGGTAAGGTGGTTCGCTTGGCAGCAAGCACACCCAGCAGGCTATCGAGGATCCGTCCTCGAGGCGCCGCGCCCTGGGTTACGCGCCGGCAACCCTACCCGGTTAACGTAGGGTGGACATACAGAGAGAGAGATTGAACAGGGAAATAACATGCACTGATTCAAAAGTACTGCAGAGTTATATTACATCAATTGTTGGTGCGGTTCTAACTAAAGATATAAATTGTCTTGGTCATGAACCTGCAGCGATGATAAGAAGCGGGGTGCCTAGTCCCGGCGCTGGCCCTCTACCCTATGGATTCCATCGATGCCGCTGATGACGGGCTCGATACGCTCCCTGAGCGGCGCGAGGTCCACATCCTCCGGCAAGCTCTCCAGCGCAGCGTAGAAGTCGAGGGTGAGATTCCAGTATGCCACCTTGATGAGAACCTTGGTCATGGCACCCTGACAAAGCCTCCGGGCCTCATTGGCCAGGAAAGTCACCCTGGTGGAGCGGAAATGCTTCAGGTCTCCAAGAACACCCTTGAAACAGGGTCAGCCTGGCGTTGGGAGTCGTGCTGCTATCCGGAGCGTACCTCACATTTGGCATCTCCATGGTGGCTAGCTGCGCGGTGATCCTGCCGGCGACATCTTCGAGGCGGCCGATCCAGCGATTCTCGCCATCCACGAAATCCCTATGGTTGGTGGCTTCATTCTTCCGCTGCTGCTTCTCGGCCTCCAAATCCTTGGCCAGGGTCTCCTCCCGGGCCTTGGCCTCCGAGACCGTCTCCTCAAGGCCCTCCAGCTTCAGCTTCAGGTCTTTGATAGAGTCGTTGGCCTTGGAGAGCTGCCCAGCCTTGCCAAGGACTGCGCCGTGCGCCTCCACCAGGGCACCGTTGAGCGTATTCTTCTCCTCGGCCAGCTTTTGGGTCTGGTCCTTCAGCCCGTCCCGCTCCACCTCCAACTCCTTCACCCTGTCGGCGTGAACCAGAGCCTGGGCATCGAGTGCCTCCTTGTGCCTCTGCTCCAGTTCCCGGGTCCGCTGCACGACGAGCTTCTCCACCTCCTCATCCTTGCCGTGGAGCGTTGCGGCAAGCTTCTCCTCGCGCGCGGCAAGGTCCTCCTCCTGGGAGTTCAGTGCGGCCTCGTGCTAGGTTCGAGCGGCCTCGGTTGCGGTGGCTAGTTTCTCCGCCATCTCCTGGGCCTTCTCGATGTCGGCCCGCTTTATGGTGAGCTCCACATCACGCTTGGCCAGCTCGCCCTGG
This sequence comes from Triticum aestivum, assembly GCF_018294505.1. Taxonomy (NCBI): domain Eukaryota; kingdom Viridiplantae; phylum Streptophyta; class Magnoliopsida; order Poales; family Poaceae; genus Triticum; species Triticum aestivum. The sequence goes on from NC_057802.1 coordinate 153,334,056, forward strand.
GCGGCCTTTAGCTCCTCACAAGCTTGGCGGAACCAAGTTTGCATTTCGGCGACGCGTCCCTTGAGGTCCGCCTCCGCCTTGTCCACCGTCGCCATCCTAGACTTGACCTTGTCCAGGCGGGCGCGGTGGAGCGCCTGAAGCTTCCGAAAGCTGGCGCCGATGGCATGGAGAAGCCGCTCCTCCTGAGAACCGTCACCACCGGCGCTCGGCTCGTCAACAACCTCGAGCCCGGCAGCGGCAAGCACCTCCTCATCGAACGCCTCTCCCTCGATGGGCGCCCTGGAGCTCGACGTCCCTGGAAGGTGGACGAAAAGGTCATCGCTCACCTTCAGATACCTGCCGGGGCCGGAGGCAGCGGAGGAGGAAGGCTGGTCATCAACCACCTCCTCCTCGGCAGTGGACTTGCCGGCCTCCCCGGCGGGCCCCTTGCCGGCCTCCTCGGCAGTAGCCTTGCCGGCCTCCCCGGCAGGCCCCTTGGCGGCGTCCTCAGCAGCGCCCTTGGCGACCTCCTCGGCGGCAATCTTCTCGGCCTCCGCCTCGGCGGCCTTGGCGACATCCTCGATGATGGTGTCTATGTCCTCCTGGTCCGCCGAGGGAGGATCTGGATATCGAGAAGGAGATGAGGTGAAACCAAGACCAAGACTCAGAAAGAAAAAGAAAAGACAGGGACGGAAGGCGAGTGACTTACCTGTGCCGGGCTGGGAAGCAGAGGTCCCCTCCCCGCCAACATTTGGCGCCGAGGCAAAGCCACCAGCGCCCGAGCTCGCCTCCTCCTCCTCCGTGTGCATGGGCTCAGTGCTTGGCGCCCTTGCCGGGGACGCCCCTCGGGGCGGCGTGATCGATGGGGGCGGCGTGTTGGGGGTAGCCCTCCGTGGCTCCTCCCGCTGCTGTCCTCCTCCTGCAACCATGGCAAGGTCAGCACCAAGAGATCGTGCCCCCAACACACGTTGACGAGGGGTGAGTGATGGACTTACACTGGGGGCTGTGCCGGGGGCTGCTGTCCGGGCTGCTCAACACCACCAGCGGTGTACCAGAAGCATCGGCCGGGGGCTGGCCGCTCGCCGAAGCCCTGGCCCTCTTCACCCTCTGGGCCAGTGTCCCCGCATGCCTGCAAAAATGAAAGCAATCCAAGATAAGCGGCACAGTTTGAGGAGAAAAAGATGACAGAAAGGGACAGGATGCTTACTCGTCCTCCACCTCCTCCTCTGCCGCCTTCCTCTTCCTTCTTGGGCTGAGGGACCCGAAGTCGAAGACGACCTCCACGTCGATGTCTATCGGAGGAGGGGAAGAAGGCAGACTCTGGACGCGCTTGGATGAAGAAGAGACAGATGCTCTCTTCTTCGCCTTCGCGGCCTTCACCAACCTCTTCGCCACCGCGGCCCTCGTTTGGCGCGCGGACGTCTCCTGGGCATGCCGGGGTTTCACGGCCCTGCCGGGCCAAACCGGCTCGCCGGAGCTGGCCCGCCGCAGGACGCGCCCTCTTCCCGTGGCTGGAGGGTCGACGGCTTCGGCCTCCTCCTCCTACTCCTCCTCCTCCGACGACGACTCGTCGGGAGCATCTTCAATGAGAGGGGCCCCGGTGCCGGCGCTGCTGGCCTCTCCAGCGGATTCCGCCCACTGGGCGAGCTTCTTCTCCTCCGCGGCTACCGCAGCCTCGTCCTCCATGCCGCCAGCGCTGCTGGCCTGCCTGGCGAGCTCCGCCTCCACCGCCCTGGTGGCGATATAGTCCAGCTCTGCCTGCGTGGTGTCCTCGATGAGCAGCGGCTCATTGCGGACATACACCTCTGCCAAGCCATCAAAGAACTCCTGCACCTGCTCGTCCGGCGGTGCGGCCCAGTTCTGGACGGGACCGTGCGCGTTGCAGTCCGGCATCATGGTGATGATGTCGGTCTGGCGTGAGTTGTTGCTCAGCGGGACCACCCCCACCGGCAACCCAAACAAGGGCCCCTTGACGACCTTGTCGGCCTTCGCGGCCTTGTCGGATCTCTCGGCCCAGCCCTCGTGGTTCACGTCGAGTTGAAAGATCCGCTGGCAGAAGTGAGCGTGTCCCATCACCATGAAGTTGTGATTGAGGCCAGGGCGAAGCCTCATGATGTCGGCCGCGTTCTGGAAAAGCCAGGCCGGCCTCCCCTTGTTGTGTAGAGGAGTGATTCGGCGGCGGAGGAAATCCGCCCCAATCATCTCCAGGGTAAGCCCGGCAATGGTGAGGCGGTGGATCCTGGTGGTGGCGATCTTGAGCTTGCCGTCCTGGGCATCGACGTCACCCCAGTCACTCCCGTGGATAGGCGGCGCCTGGCGGACCCGGCAGAACTCCTGTGGGTCCTCCTCCTCAATCCAGCACCACCGGCCCCGCCATTCTTCCCACCTCTCCTTTTGGGCGCCCTCCGGGTACGTCCCTTTGTACCTTGGGATCCAGGTGACGCAACCAGAAATGGCGCCTCCCTTCTGGATGCGGGGGTAAAAATAATGGCGGAAGAGCGCCGTGTTGGGAAGAACTCCAGCGAAGCCCTCACAGAGATGGGCGAACAGAGCCATGCACGCCACAACGTTTGGAGTAAAATCCAGAAGGTGGAAGCCAAATGTGTGCATGATATCGTTGAAGAAATCGGAGAAAGGGGGGCAAAGGCCGCAAGAAAAGTAGTCGACGAAGAATGGGTACCGATTCGGAGCGGCTTCGGCACAATTGGCGGGGATGACGCGCGTGGCTGCATGCCCCGTTGTCTCCCCCCCGTCTTGCACCTCCATAGGGGCCTGAAGCAGTCCCGGAGCTCGAACACGTCGACCGTCGAGGGGAAGTAGGCGAGCTGCATCCGCCGCGCCGCCGACTCGCTCTCCGGCGGCTCCGACGCCCCGGCGTCCCTAGCCACTCCCTTGCCCTTGGTGGATTTGGGGGCCATGGCGACCGCGAGAACCAAGGGACAGAAGATAGCGAAGACATAGCGGCAGCAAGGAAAAGCGGAAGCTTGCGAAGGAAGGAGAAGGGAACGGCGGCTCCGAGATTAAAGAAGACGCAGGGGGTAAATGAGCAGCGCGCCCGCGGTTATTCCTTTTTACGGGGAAGGCGCGGGCCGCCTCTTTTCCCATTAACTGCGATGTGACACATGCGTGCGGGAACCGCCCCATGCATGACCCCCACATCACACATGATTCTCCATGTCGCGCGTTCAACGCGGGTCGTGGGGAAGCGCAGCGGACGAAACAGTCACTGCGGTAAAATCCGCCCCACCTGCTCGCGCACCGTTCTGGGCCTGGCCCAACAATGCGTCGCGCTTATGTGAGGACCAGACCCGGGGGCTCCTATCAGTGTGAAAAAGTAGGGGTTCTCCTTTTGACCCCTTTACTTGTGCACGGGCAGTCAGAGCCACGTGCCACGACCACACTTAACAGAGCAGAGGAGGGAAGCCAGAGAGAAGCCGAAGCACAAGACAACCAAGGCAACGCCAAGACCAGAAACGCAGGAGAGCAAGAGGGCGAGGTGGACTCCCCCGGCAAGACCCTTGCCGGGGCGGCCTCCGCGGTCCCGGCAAGAGCCTTGTCGGAGCAACTTGCCCGATGCCAGCAGAGCAGGCCACCCTTGAGCCCGTGGGTTCCAACACCACCAACCCACCACATTGGAACCAAGGCTCGGGAGGCGCCTCTGTGGTGGCATGTAGATCTTCGTCAAGATCAAGAACATATGAGATCAGGTGAGGACCAGAAGACGGTGACCCTTGGCGGGATCCCAGCCGAGGAAATCCACAAGACCCCCGGCAAGACCCTTGCCGGGGACGACTGCAACGCCACGGCAAGACCCTTGCCAAGGGCATCAGCAGGGCCACTGCCAGGCCCGCACCAGCCAAGACTCCGCCGCCGTTCGCATGCGGCTGCTAGCCCAACCAGCTGGGCAGGCACCTGCGTGGCAACATGCGGCTTCCAGACCAACTCAGCAAGCACCTGCGTGGTGGCATGCAGATCTTCGTGAAGACCCTGCCACCGCGCCACCTCAGCAACCTGCGTGCCTACATGGCGCTGCACGCATCGCTGGCCTGGGCGCGTGTCGAAGCAAGGCGGAGCGGCGACGGACGGGACGGGCCTCGTTCCCGTCCCCGATAAAGCTAATGGACACCTAAGTAGCACATTCAATGCGCTTTGTCCCGTAATGCCGGGCGATAAGCTCGCACACTGTACACCTTTCCACCTCCTGTGTGCCACTGTGGCAACCCCTTTTGTCTATAAAAGGAAGCCCAAGGCATACTAGTGGGGGATTCGGCTCTTTGGAACGACGCATCCACCGTAGCTAGTTCGAGAGCTCAAGAACACTCTGAAATACACACCAAAGCAGGACTAGGGTATTACGCATCTTCGCGGCCCGAACCTGGGTAAACGATCTTTGTGCTAGCTCCTGAACCTGCTCTTCTCACAACCCCGCGCCCGCCGACCGTAGAAGTGGTTCCAGTGATCCCATAGGTGTCGTTTCCACCGACACAAGGCAATATGAAAATGATGAAGCGTGTCATAATAAATGAATGGTGGAATGTTGCATGGCAATATATCTCGGAATGGCTATGGAAATGCCATAATAGGTAGGTATGGTGGCTGCTTTGAGGAAGATATAAGGAGGTTTATGTGTGATAGTATGTATCATATCACGGGGTTTGGATGCACCGGCGAAGTTTGCACCAACTCTCAAGGTGAGAAAGGGCAATGCACGGCACCGAAGAGGCTAGCAATGATGGAAAGGTGAGAGTGCGTATAATCCATGGACTCAACATTAGTCATAAAGAACTCACATACTTATTGCAAAAATCTACAAGTCATAAAAAACCAAGCATTACGCGCATGCTCCTAGGGGGATAGATTGGTAGGAAAAGACCATCGCTCGTCGGGCCCGCCACTCATAAGGATGACAATCAAAGAACACCTCATGTTTCAAATTTGTTACACAATGGTTACCATACGTGCATGCTATGGGACTTGCAAACTTCAACACAAGTATTTCTCAAATTCACAACTACTCAACTAGCACGACTCTAATATTACCATCTTCATATCTCAAAACAATCATCAAGTATCAAACTTCTCATAGTATTCAATGCACTTTTTATGAAAGTTTTTATTATACCAATATTGGATGCCTATCATATTAGGACTAATTTTATAGCCAAAGAAAATTACCATGCTCTTCTAAAGGACTCTCAAAATAATATAAGTGAAGCATGAGAGATCAATAATTTCTATAAAATAAAACCACCACCGTACTCTAAAAGATATAAGTGAAGCACTAGAGCAAAATTATCTAGCTCAGAAGATATAAGTGAAGCACATAGAGTATTCTAATAAATTCCGATTCATGTGTGTCTCTCCAAAAAGGTGTGTACAGCAAGGATGATTGTGGTAGACTAAAAAGCAAAGACTCAAATCATACAAGATGCTCCAAGCAAAACACATATCATGTGGTGAATAAAAATATAGCATTAAGTAAAGTTACCGATGGACGAAGACGAAAGAGGGGATGCCTTCCGGGGCATCCCCAAGCTTAGGCATTTGTTTGTCCTTGAATTTTACCTTGGGGTGCCTTGGGCATCCCCAAGCTTAGGCTCTTTCCACTCCTTATTCCATAATACATCAAATCTTTACCCAAAACTTGAAAACTTCACAACACAAAACTCAACAAAAAATCTCATGAGCTCTGTTAGCGAAAGAAAACAAACCACCACTTCAAGGTACTGTAATAAACTCATTATTTATTTATATTGGTGTTAAACCTACTGTATTCCAACTTCTCTATGGTTCATACCCCCCGATACTAGCCATAGATTCATCAAAATAAGCAAACAACACACGAAAAACAGAATCTGTCAAAAACAGAACAGTCTGTAGTAATCTGTATCAAACGTATACTTCGGGAGCTCCAAAAATTCTGAAATAAATTTGTGGACGTGAGGAATTTATCTATTAATCATCTGCAAAAAGAATCAACCTAAAATCAGTCTCCAGTAAAAAAATAGCAGCTAATCTCGTGAGCGCTAAAGTTTCTGTTTTTTTACAGCAAGATCATAAAGACTTCATCCAAGTCTTCCCAAAGGTTCTAGTTGGCACAAACACTAATTAAAACATAAAAACACATCTAAACAGAAGCTAGATGAATTATTTATTACTAAACAGAACCAAAAAGCAAGAAACAAAAATAAAATTGGGTTGCCTCCCAACAAGCGCTATCGTTTAACGCCCCTAGCTAGGCATAAAGGCAAGGATAGATCTAGGTATTATCATCTTTGGTATGCAATCCGTAAATGACTCTCATAATAGATTCATAAGGTAATTTAATTTTCTTTCTAGGAAAGTGTTCCATGCCTTTCCTTAACGGAAATTAGAATCTAATATTTCCTTCTTTCATATCAATAATTGCACCAATCGTTCTAAGGAAAGGTCTACCAAGAATAATAGGACATGTAGGATTGCAATCTATATCAAGAACAATGAAATCTACGGGCACATAATTCCTATTTGCAACAATAAGAACATCATTAATTCTTCCCATAGGTTTCTTAATGGTGGAATCCGAAGATGCAAATTTAAAGAACAATCATCAAATTCACGGAAACCTAATACATCACACAAAGTTTTTGGAATCGTGGAAACACTAGCACCCAAATCACATAAAGCATAGCATTCATGGTCTTCAATCTTAATTTTAATAGTCGGTTCCCACTCATCATAAAGTTTTCTAGGGATAGAAACTTCTAATTCAATCTTTTCTTCATAGGATTGTATTAAGGCATCAACGATATGTTTGGTAAAAGCTTTATTTTGAATATAAGCATGAGGAGAATTTAACACAGATTGCAACAAGGAACTACAATATGTTAAAGAACAATTATCATAATTAAATTCCTTGAAATCCAAAATAGTGGGTTCGTTGCTATGTAAAGTTTTGACCTCTTCAATCCCACTTTTACCAAATTTTGCATCAAGATCTAAAAACTCCGAATCATTGGGACGCCTTTTAACTAAAGTTGACTCATCTCCAGTCCCATCATTATCAAGATTCATATTGCAAAACAAAGATTTAATAGGAGACACATCAATCACTTTTAGATCTTCATCCTTATTACCTTCTAGATCTTCCGGTTTGGCGGCCATCTTATTGACTAAGGTGGCCTGCTTATCCGAAATTTGAGCTATTAATTTTTCAAGATGAGCAAACTGAGATTTCAAACCATAAAATTCCTTAGACATATCATCAGCTCTTTATTCATGTACTCCATAAAGCCTTTTTGTTCTTTAAGCTCGTTTCTAAAGAAATTATTATGCTCAAATTGCAAAGTCATAAAGCTTCTGACGTTGTTTTCAATTTCTTCCAATCTTTTAAGGTGAGGATCAACGTTTTTAGGCAGGGCTATTAGGGCAAACAGGCAACAAGAAGCAAGCAAAGAGAGGCGAACGGAAAAAGAGGGGAAGCGTGAAGTGGGGGAGAGGAAAACGAGAGGCAAATGACGAATAATGTAATGCGAGGGATAAGAGTTTGTGATGGGTACTTGGTATGTCTTGACTTGACTTGGCGTAGATCTCCCCGGCAAACGGCGCCAGAAATCGGCTAGTTGACGGGAGATCAACTCTTGTCTTGACTTGGTGTAAGCCTCCCCGGCAACGACGCCAGAAATCCTTCTTGCTACCTCTTGAGCACTGCGTTGGTTTTCCCTTGAAGAGGAAAGGATGATGCAGCAAAGTAGCGTAAGTATTTCCCTCAGTTTTGAGAACCAAGTATCAATCCAGTAGGAGACTACATGCAAGTCGTATCGTACCTACACAAACAAATAAGAACCTTGCAACCAACATGATAAAGGGGTTGTCAATCCCTTCATGGCCACTTGCAAAAGTGAGATCTCTTATAGATAATAAGATAAATATTTTGGTATTTTTATGACATAGATTGGAAAGTAAAGATTGCAAAATAAAAGATGGAAGGAATAGTAAATTAATAAGAAAATAATGTGATGGAAGATAGACCCGGAGGCCATAGGTTTCACTAGTGGCTTCTCTCAAGATAGCATAATTTATGGTGGGTGAACAAATTACTGTCGAGCAATTGATAGAAAAGTGCATAATTATGAGAATATCTAGGCATGATCATGTATATAGGCATCACGTCCACGACAAGTAGACCGAAATGATTCTGCATCTACTACTATTACTCCACACATCGGCCGCTATCCAGTATGCATCTAGAGTATTAAGTTCATAAGAACAGAGTAACGCATTAGGCAACATGACATGATGTAGAGGGATAAACTCAAGCAATATGATATAAACCCCATCTTTTTATCCTCGATGGCAACAATACAATGCGTGCCTTGCTGCCCCTACTGTCACTGGGAAAGGACACCGCAAGATTGAACCCAAAGCTAAGCACTTCTCCCATTGCAAGAAAGATCAATCTAGTAGGCCAAACCAAACTGATAATTCGAAGAGACTTGCAAAGATAACAAATCATACATAAAAGAATTTAGAGGAGATTCAAATATTGTTCATAGATAATCTTGATCATAAACCCACAATTCATCGGATCTCGACAGACACACCGCAAAAATAATTACATCGAATATATCTCCAAGAAGATCGAGGAGAACTTTGTATTGAGATCCAAAGAGAGAGAAGAAGCCATCTAGCTAATAACTATGGACCCGAAGGTCTGTGGTAAACTACTCACACATCATCGGAGAGGCTATGGTGTTGATGTAGAAGCCCTCCGTGATCGATTCCCCCTCCGACGGAGCGCCGGAAAAGGCCCCAAGATGGGATCTCACGGGTACAGAAGGTTGCGGCGGTGGAAATAGGGTTTCGTGGTGCTCTCGGATGTTTTCGGGGTATATGAGTATATATAGGCGAAAGAAGTCGGTCAGGGGAGCAATGAGGGGCCCACGAGGGTGGGGGGCACGGCCTCCTGCCTCTTGGCCTCCTCGTTTCTTTCTTGACGTCCACTCCAAGTCTCCTGGATTGCGTTTGTTCCAAAAATCACTCTCCCGAAGGTTTCATTCCGTTTGGATTCCGTTTGATATTCATTTTCTGCGAAACACTGAAATAGGCAAAAAAGCAGCAATTTGCACTGGGCCTTTGGTTAGTAGGTTAGTCCCAAAAATAATATAAAAGTGTATAATAAATCCCATTAAACATCCAAAACAGATAATATAATAGCATGGAACAATCAAAAATTATAGATACGTTGGAGACGTATCAACGCGATGTCGCAATTTTGGTGGGGCGGCGATGAAAATCAGAAAAGAATGGATTGGATCGCGTGATGGAGATGTGTGTGTCAAAAGACCAAGGAGGAATGGGCTTCCGAGATATACATTGTTTCAATCTGGCTTTGTTAGCCAAACAAGTGTGGCGTCTCCTTGATAATCCAAATTCCCTATGTGCCACCATCTCAAGAACTAAATATTTTCCGAATGGCGACTTAATGAATGCAAGTCTAAAAAATGGTTCTTCCTTTACTTGCAAAGCATTATGGCGGGAGTTGATTCTCTCAAACATGGTTATATTTGGAGCACTGTTCAAGATATCTTCCGATATTCCGATAAATCGACTGATTTATCGCTTATCGATGTCTGACCGATAAGATAGATCGACCGATAAATCAGTCGATATGGCGATAAATCGTTCGATATGCCGATAAAATGGCCGATTTACCCCTTATCATGGGTTGACCGATAAGTTCCCGATAAGCGATATCCCCAACATTGATTTGGAGAGTCGGAAATAGACAAAATATTGATAGTTTGAGAGATGCATGGATCCTGAACTATGCAAATAGGAAAATTATTACTCCTAGAAGAGAGCATCTTCTGTCAAAAGTTGTTGATCTTATCGATCCAGTCACCATTTTTTTGGATGAAGATTTAGTAAGACAAACGTTGTGTCTAATTAATGGTCAAAGGGTGCTCGCGATTCCCCTCCCTATGCATAATATGACAGATTTCATTGCTTGAAGCTATAAAAGAATGTATTGTTCATGGTTCGTTCGGCTTATTTGAAGGAATTGAACAAACAACATGGGAGGAAATTGCAACACACAAATGGTATTGGTAGAACAAATGTCAATCCTATTTGGAGTAAGATTCGGAAATTATCTTCTCCAGCAAAGGTGAAAATTTTCATTTGGCATACTTTGAGTTCTTACTTCTTATGCCGGAGCAAGAACTATCTATAGTGGGCATCCAATATGTACATGAATTGATCGCTATAACAGCTTGGTATTTATGGTGGGACAGACGTACGCTAGTTCATCAGGGAAAGTCTTAAGATGCATACCGAACTTCGATGAGGGACCGTGCTATAATGGCAAACTATGTTATTGTTAATGCACACTCCTCAAGGGCAACAAATAGAATAGAGGGATGGACAAGACCTCCTATTGTTTTGTGAAAGTGAATATCGATGCTTGTTTTGATAAGGACATTCTTAGAGGCACAATTGGGGTTTTCCTTAGGGATGACAAAGGAAGGTTCATTGTTGGCGGGAATTGGAAGATGGATTTGAAGGAAATATGCCCTAGAGGCAATAATAAAGTTGTTATTTATATTTCCTTATATCATGATAAATGTTTATTATTCATGCTAGAATTCTATTAACCGGAAACTTAGTACATGTGTGAATACATAGACAAACAGAGTGTCACTAGTATGCCTCTACTTGACTAGCTCGTTAATCAAAGATGGTTAAGTTTCCTAGCCATTGACATGAGTTGTCATTTGATGAACGGGATCACATCATTAGCGAATGATGTGATTGACATGACCCATCCGTTATCTTAGGACTATGATCGTTTAGTTTATTGCTATTGCTTTCTTCATGACTTATACATGTTCCTATGACTATGAGATTATGCAACTCCCGAATACCGGAGCAACTCTTAGTGTGCTATCAAATGTCACAACGTAACTGGGTGATTATAAAGATGCTCTACAGGTGTCTCCGATGGTTTTTTTTTGAGTTGGCATAGATCGAGATTAGGATTTGTCACTCCGATTGTCGGAGAGGTATCTCTGGGCCCTCTCGATAATGCACATCATTATAAGCCTTGCAAGAAATGTGACTAATGAGTTAGTTGCAGGATGATGCACTACGGAACGAGTAAAGGGACTTGCCGGTAACGAGATTGAACTAGGCATGATGATACCGACGATCGAATCTCGGGCAAGTAACATACCGATGACAAAGGGAACAACGTATGTTGTTATGCGGTTTGACTGATAAAGATCTTCGTAGAATATGTAGGAACCAATATGAGCATCCAGGTTCCACTATTGGTTATTGACCGGAGATGAGTCTCGGTCATGTCTACATAGTTATCGAACCCGTAGGGTCCGCACGCTTAACGTTCGATGATGATATGTATTGTGAGTTATGTGATTTGATGTACCGAAGGTTGTTCGGAGTCCCGGATGTGATCACGGACATGACGAGGAGTCTCAAAATGGTCGAGACATAAATATTGATATATTGGAAGGTTACGTTTGGACACCGGAAAGGTTTCAGATAGGTTCGGGCAAGTACCTGGGGGTTACCAGAACCCCCCGGGGGTTAAATGGGCTTTCATGGGCCTTAGTGGAAGAGAAGAGGAGGCGGCCAAGTGGAGGCACGCGCCCCCCAAGCCCAATCCGAATTGGGGGGGGGGGGCTTTCCTTCTCTCCCTCTTCCCGTTTCCTTCCCCTCCTAGTTGGACTAGGAAAGGGGGAATCTACTCCTGGTAGGAGTAGGATTCCCCTCCTTGGGGCGCGCCCCATGAGGCTGGCCGGCCCCCTCCTCCCCTCCTTTATATACGGGGGGGGGGGGGGGCACCCCATAGACACACAAGTTGATCTTTAGCCGTGTGTGGTGCCCCCCTCCACAGTTTTCCACCTCGGTCATATTGTCGTAGTGCTTAGGCGAAGCCCTGCGTCGGTAACTTCATCATCACCGTCACCATGCCGACGTGCTGACGAAACTCTCCCTCGGCCTCAGCTGGATCTAGAGTTCGAGGGACGTCACCGAGCTGAACGTGTGCAGATCGCGAAGGTGCCGTGCGTTCGGTACTTGATCGGTTGGATCGCGAAGAAGTTCGACTATATCAACCGCGTTACTAAACGCCTCCGCTTTCGGTCTACGAGGGTACGTGGACACACTCTCCCCGCTCGTTGCTATGCGTCTCCTAGAAAGATCTTGTTTGATCGTAGGATTTTTTTGAAATACTACGTTCCCCAACAGTGGCATCCGAGCCAGGTCTATGCGTAGATGTTATATGCACGAGTAGAACACAAAGAGTTGTGGGCGATAATAGTCATACTGCTTACCAGCATGTCATACTTTGATTCGGCGGTATTGTTGGATGAAGCGGCCCAGACCGACATTACATGACCGCGTTCATGAGACTGGTTCTACCGCTATGCTTCGCACACAGGTGGCTAGTGGGTGTCTGTTTCTCCAACTTTAGTTGAATCGAGTGTGACTACGCCCGGTCCTTGTTGAAGGTTAAAACAACAAACTTGACGAAAATCGTTGTGGTTTTGATGCGTAGGTAAGAACGGTTCTTGCTAAAGCCCGTAGCAGCCACGTAAAACTTGCAACAACAAAGTAGAGGACGTATAACTTGTTTTTGCAGGGCTTGCTGTGATGTGATATGGTCAAGACGTGATGATATATAAATTGTTGTATGAGATGATCATGTTTGGTAACAGTTATCGGCAACTGGCAGGAGCCATATGGTTGTCGCTTTATTGTATGAAATGCAATCGCCATGTAATTGCTTTACTTTATCACTAAGCGGTAGCGATAGTTGTAGAAGCAATAGTTGGCGAGACGACAACGATGCTTCGATGGAGACCAAGGTGTCAAGCCGGTGACGATGGTGATCATGACGGTGCTTTGGAGATGGAGATCAAAGACACAAGATGATGATGGCCATATCATATCTCTTATATTGATTGCATGTGATGTTTATCCTTTATGCATCTTATTTTGCTTAGTACGGCGGTAGCATTATAAGATGATCTCTCACAAAATTTCAAGGTACAAGTGTTCTCCCTGAGTATGCACCGTTGATACAGTTCATCGTGCCGAGACACCACGTGATGATCGGGTGTGATAAGCTCTACATTCACATACAATGGGTGCAAGCCAATTTTGCACACGCATAATACTCGGATTAATCTTGACGAGCCTAGCATATGCAGATATGGCCTTGGAACACTGAGACCGAAAGGTCGAGCGTGAATCATATAGTAGATATTGTTGGAAATATGCCCTAGAGGCAATAATAAATGGTTATTATTATATTTCTTTGTTCATGATAATTGTCTATTATTCATGCTATAATTGTATTGTCCGGAAATCGTAATACATGTGTGAATACATAGACCACAACGTGTCCCTAGTAAGCCTCTAGTTGACTAGCTCGTTGATCAACAGATAGTCATGGTTTCCTGACTATGGACATTGGATGTCATTGATAACGGGATCACATCATTAGGAGAATGATGTGATGGACAAGACCCAATCCTAAGCATAGCATAAAAGATCGTGTAGTTTCGTTTGCTAGAGCTTTTCCAATGTCAAGTATCTTTTCCTTAGACCATGAGATCGTGCAACTCCCGGATACCGTAGGAGTGCTTTGGGTGTGCCAAACGTCACAACGTAACTGGGTGACTATAAAGGTGCACTACGGGTATCTCCGAAAGTGTCTGTTGGGTTGGCACGGATCGAGACTGGGATTTGTCACTCCGTGTGACGGAGAGGTATCTCTGGGCCCACTCGGTAATGCATCATCATAATGAGCTCAATGTGACTAAGGCGTTAGTCACGGGATCATGCATTGCGGTACGAGTAAAGGGACTTGCCGGTAACGAGATTGAACAAGGTATTGGGATACCGATGATCGAATCTCGGGCAAGTAACATACCGATTGACAAAGGGAATTGCATACGGGATTGATTGAATCCTCGACACTGTGGTTCATCCGATGAGATCATCGTGGAACATGTGGGAGCCAACATGGGTATCCAGATCCCGCTGTTGGTTATTGACCGGAGAGGCGTCTCGGTCATCTCCACATGTCTCCCGAACCCGTAGGGTCTACACACTTAAGGTTCGGTGACGCTAGGGTTGTAGAGATATGTGTATGCGGAAACCCGAAAGTTGTTCGGAGTCCCGGATGAGATCTCGGACGTCACGAGAGGTTCCGGAATGGTCCGGAGGTGAAGAATTATATATAGGAAGTCAAGTTTCGGCCACCGGGAAAGTTTCGGGGGTTACCGGTATTGTACCGGGACCATCGGAAGGGTCCCGGGGGTCCACCGGGTGGGGCCACCTATCCCGGAGGGCCCCATGGGCTGAAGTGGGAAGGGAACCAGCCCCTAGTGGGCTGGGCGCCCCCCCCATGGGCCTCCCCCCATGCGCCTAGGGTTGGGAACCCTAGGGTGGGGGGGTTTCCCACTTGCCTTGGGGGGCAAGGCACCCCTTCCCCCCCTTTGGCCGCCGCCCCCCACCCTAGATGGGATCTGGCCGGCGCCCCCCTCCCAGGGGGCCTATATAAAGGGGGGAGGGAGGGCAGCAACACACAGCCTTGGGCGCCTCCCTCTCCCCCTGCAACACCTCTCTCTCTCTCGCAGAAGCTCGGCGAAGCCCTGCCGGAGACCCGCTACATCCACCACCACGCCGTCGTGCTGCTGGATCTCCATCAACCTCTCCTCCCCCCTTGCTGGATCAAGAAGGAGGAGACGTCGCTGCACCGTACGTGTGTTGAACGCGGAGGTGCCATCCGTTCGGCACTCGGTCATCGGTGATTTGGATCACGGCGAGTACGACTCCGTCATCCACGTTCATTGGAACGCTTCCGCTCGTGATCTACAAGGGTATGTAGATGCACTCCTTTCCCCTCGTTGCTAGTAGACTCCATAGATGCATCTTGGTGAGCGTAGGAAAATTTTAAAATTATGCTACGATTCCCAACAGTGGCATCATGAGCCAGGCCTATGTGTAGTTACTATGCACGAGTAGAACACAAAGCAGTTGTGGGCGTTGAGTTTGCCAATTCTTCTTGCCGCTACTAGTCTTTTCTTGTTTCGGCGGCATTGTAGGATGAAGCGGCCCGGACTGACCTTACACGTACGCTTACGTGAGACAGGTTCCACCGACTGACATGCACTAGATGCATAAGGTGGCTAGCGGGTGTCTGTCTCTCCTACTTTAATCGGAACGGATTCGATGAAAAGGGTCCTTATGAAGGGTAAATAGAAATTGGCAAATCACGTTGTGGTCATACGTAGGTAAGAAAACGTTCTTGCTAGAAACCTACAAACCACGTAAAAACTTGCAACAACAATTAGAGGACGTCTAACTTGTTTTTGCAGCAAGTGCTATGTGATGTGATATGGCCAGAAGATGTGATGAATGATATATGAGATGTATGAGATTGATCATATTCTTGTAATAGGAATCACGACTTGCATGTCGATGAGTATGACAACCGGCAGGAGCCATAGGAGTTGTCTTTATTATTTTGCATGACCTGCGTGTCATTGAATAACGCCATGTAATTTACTTTACTTTGTTGCTAAACGCGTTATCCATAGAAGTAGAAGTAATCGTTGGCGTGACGACTTCATGAAGACACAATGATGGAGATCATGGTGTCATGCCGGTGACGAAGATGATCATGGTGCCCCGATGATGGAGATCAAAGGAGCATGATGATATTGGCCATATCATGTCACTATTTCATTGCATGTGATGTTTATCATGTTTTTGCATCTTATTTGCTTAGAACGACGGTAGTAAGTAAGATGATCCCTTATAATAATTTCAAGAAAGTGTTCACCCTAACTGTGCACCGTTGCGAAGGTTCGTTGTTTCGAAGCACCACGTGATGATCGGGTGTGATAGATTCTAACGTTCGAATACAACGGGTGTTGACGAGCCTAGCATGTACAGACATGGCCTCGGAACACACGCAATACACTTAGGTTGACTTGACGAGCCTAGCATGTACAGACATGGCCTCGGAACACGGAGGACCGAAAGGTCGAGCATGAGTCGTATAGAAGATACGATCAACATGGAGATGTTCACCGATCTTGACTAGTCCGTCTCACGTGATGATCGGACACAGCCTAGTTAAACTCGGATCATGTTTCACTTAGATGACTAGAGGGATGTCTATCTGAGTGGGAGTTCATTAAATAATTCGATTATATGAACTCAATTATCATGAACTTAGTCTAAAATCTTTACACTATGTCTTGTAGATCAAATGGCCAACGTTGTCCTCAATTTCAACGCGTTCCTAGAGAAAACCAAGCTGAAAGATGATGGCAGCAACTATACGGACTGGGTCCGGAACCTGAGGCTCATCCTCATAGTAGCCAAGAAAGATTATGTCTTAGAAGCACCGCTAGGTGATGCACCAATCCCACAGAACCAAGACGTTATGAACGCTTGGCAATCATGTGCTGATGATTACTCCCTCGTTCAGTGCGGCATGCTTTACAGCCTAGAACCGGGTCTCCAAAAGCGTTTTGAGAAACATGGAGCATATGAGATGTTCGAGGAGCTGAAATTAGTTTTTCAAGCTCATGCCCGGGTCGAGAGATATGATGTCTCCGACAAGTTCTTCAGCTGTAAAATGGAGGAGAACAGTTCTGTTAGTGAGCACATACTCAGAATGTCTGGGTTGCACAACCGCTTGTCTCAGCTAGGAGTTAATCTCCCGGATGACGCGGTCATTGACAGAATCCTCCAGTCGCTTCCACCAAGCTACAAGAGCTTTGTGATGAACTACAATATGCAGGGGATGGAAAAAACCATTCCCGAAGTATATTCAATGCTGAAATCAGCGGAAGGGGAGATCAGAAAAGAACATCAAGTGTTGATGGTGAATAAAACCACTAAGTTCAAGAAGGGCAAGGGTAAGAAGAACTTCAAGAAGGACGGCAAGGGAGTTGCCGCGCCCGGTAAACCAGTTACTGGGAAGAAGTCAAAGTATGGACCCAAGCCCGAGACTGAGTGCTTTTATTGCAAGGGAAGTGGTCACTGGAAGCGGAACTGCCCCAAATACTTAGCGGACAAGAAGAAGGCCGGCAACACCAAAGGTATATGTGATATACATGTAATTGATGTGTACCTTACCAGTACTCGTAGTAGCTCCTGGGTATTTGATACCGGTGCGGTTGCTCATATTTGTAACTCAAAATAGGAACTACGGAATAAACAGAGACTAGCGAAGGACGAGGTGACGATGCGCGTCGGGAATGGTTCCAAGGTCGATGTGATCGCCGTCGGCACGCTACCTCTGCATCTACCCACGGGATTAGTTTTAAACCTCAATAATTGTTATTTAGTGCCAGCTTTGAGCATGAACATTGTATCTGGATCTCGTTTAATTCGAGATGGCTACTCATTTAAATCCGAGAATAATGGTTGTTCTATTTATTTGAGAGATATGTTTTATGGTCATGCCCCGCTGGTCAATGGTTTATTTTTGATGAATCTCGAACGTGATGTTACACATGTTCATAGTGTGAATACCAAAAGATGTAAAGTTGATAACGATAGTCCCACATACTTGTGGCACTGCCGCCTTGGTCACATTGGTGTCAAGCGCATGAAGAAGCTCCATGCAGATGGACTTTTGGAGTCTCTTGATTACGAATCATTTGACACGTGCGAACCATGCCTCATGGGTAAGATGACCAAGACTCCGTTCTCCGGAACAATGGAGCGAGCAACCAACTTATTGGAAATCATACATACCGATGTGTGCGGTCCAATGAGTGTTGAGGCTCGCGGAGGATATCGTTATGTTCTCACTCTCACTGATGACTTAAGTAGATATGGGTATGTCTACCTAATGAAACACAAGTCTGAAACCTTTGAAAAGTTCAAGGAATTTCAGAGTGAGGTTGAGAATCAACGTGACAGGAAAATAAAATTCTTACGATCAGATCGTGGTGGAGAATATTTAAGTCACGAGTTTGGTGCACACTTAAGGAAATGTGGAATAGTTTCACAACTCACGCCGCCTGGAACACCTCAGAGAAATGGTGTGTCCGAACGTCGTAATCGCACTCTATTGGATATGGTGCGATCTATGATGTCTCTTACCGATTTACCGCTCTCATTTTGGGGCTATGCTTTAGAGACTGCCGCATTCACTTTAAATAGGGCTCCGTCGAAATCCGTTGAGACGACACCGTATGAATTATGGTTTGGGAAGAAACCTAAGCTGTCGTTTCTAAAAGTTTGGGGATGCGATGCTTATGTCAAGAAACTTCAACCTGAAAAGCTCGAACCCAAGTCGGAAAAATGCGTCTTCATAGGATACCCTAAGGAAACTATTGGGTATACCTTCTACCTCAGATCCGAAGGCAAGATCTTCGTTGCCAAGAACGGGTCCTTTCTGGAGAAGGAGTTTCTCTCGAAAGAATTGAGTGGGAGGAAAGTGGAACTTGATGAGGTGATAGTCACCCCTTCCGAACCGGAAAGTAGCGCAGCGCGGGAAAATGTTCCTGTGGTGCCTACACCGACTGGGGAGGAAGTTAATGATGATGATCATGAAGCTTCGGATCAAGTTACTGAACTTCGTAGGTCCACAAGGACACGTTCCGCACCAGAGTGGTACGGCAACCCTGTCCTGGAAATCATGTTGTTAGACAACGGTGAACCTTCGAACTATGAAGAAGCGATGGCGGGCCCGGATTCCGACAAATGGCTAGAAGCCATGAAATCGAGATAGAATCCATGTATGAAAACAAAGTATGGACTTTGACTGACTTGCCCGATGAGCGGCGAGCCATAGAAAACAAATGGATCTTTAAGAAGAAGACGGACGCAGATGGTAATGTGACCATCTACAAAGCTCGACTTGTCGCTAAGGGTTATCGACAAGTTCAAGGGGTTGACTACGATGAGACTTTCTCACCCGTAGCGAAGCTGAAGTCCGTCCGAATCATGTTAGCAATTGCCGCATACTATGATTATGAGATATGGCAGATGGACGTCAAAACGGCATTCCTTAATGGCTTCCTTAAGGAAGAGTTGTATATGATGCAGCCGGAAGGTTTTGTCGATCCTAAGAATGCTAACAAAGTATGCAAGCTCCAGCGCTCAATCTATGGGCTGGTGCAAGCATCTCGGAGTTGGAACATTCGCTTTGATGAGATGATCAAAGCGTTTGGGTTTACACAGACTTATGGAGAAGCCTGTGTTTACAAGAAAGTGAGTGGGAGCTCTGTAGCATTTCTCATATTATATGTGGATGACATACTATTGATGGGAAATGATATAGAATTCTTGGAAAGTATAAAGGCCTATTTGAATAAGTGTTTTTCAATGAAGGACCTTGGAGAAGCTGCTTATATATTAGGCATCAAGATCTATAGAGATAGATCAAGACGCCTCATTGGTCTTTCACAGAGTACATACCTTGACAAGATATTGAAGAAGTTCAATATGGATCAGTCCAAGAAGGGGTTCTTGCCTGTATTGCAAGGTGTGCAATTGAGCACGGCTCAATGCCCGACCACGGCAGAAGATATAGAAAAGATGAGTGTCATCCCCTATGCCTCGGCCATAGGGTCTATTATGTATGCCATGCTGTGTACCAGACCTGATGTAAACCTTGCCGTAAGTTTGGTAGGAAGGTACCAAAGTAATCCCGGCATGGAACACTGGACAGCGGTCAAGAATATCCTGAAGTACCTGAAGAGGACTAAGGATATGTTTCTCGTTTATGGAGGTGACGAAGAGCTCGTCGTAAAGGGTTACGTCGACGCTAGCTTCGACACAGATCTGGATGACTCGAAGTCACAAACCGGATACGTGTATATTTTGAATGGAGGAGCAGTAAGCTGGTGCAGTTGCAAGCAAAGCGTCGTGGCGGGATCTACATGTGAAGCGGAGTACATGGCAGCCTCGGAGGCAGCACAGGAAGCAGTCTGGATGAAGGAGTTCATTACCGACCTAGGGGTGATTCCCAATGCGTCGGGCCCGATGACTCTCTTCTGTGACAACACTGGAGCTATTGCCCTTGCGAAGGAGCCCAGGTTTCACAGGAAGACCAGGCATATCAAGCGTCGCTTCAACTCCATTCGTGAAAGTGTTCAAAATGGAGACATAGATATTTGTAAAGTACATACGGACCTGAATGTAGCAGATCCGTTGACTAAACCTCTCCCTAGGGCAAAACATGATCAACACCAGGACGCAATGGGTGTTCGATTCATCACAATGTAACTAGATTATTGACTCTAGTGCAAGTGGGAGACTGTTGGAAATATGCCCTAGAGGCAATAATAAATGGTTATTATTATATTTCTTTGTTCATGATAATTGTCTATTATTCATGCTATAATTGTATTGTCCGGAAATCGTAATACATGTGTGAATACATAGACCACAACGTGTCCCTAGTAAGCCTCTAGTTGACTAGCTCGTTGATCAACAGATAGTCATGGTTTCCTGACTATGGACATTGGATGTCATTGATAACGGGATCACATCATTAGGAGAATGATGTGATGGACAAGACCCAATCCTAAGCATAGCATAAAAGATCGTGTAGTTTCGTTTGCTAGAGCTTTTCCAATGTCAAGTATCTTTCCTTAGACCATGAGATCGTGCAACTCCCGGATACCGTAGGAGTGCTTTGGGTGTGTCAAATGTCACAACGTAACTGGGTGACTATAAAGGTGCACTACGGGTATCTCCGAAAGTGTCTGTTGGGTTGGCACGGATCGAGACTGGGATTTGTCACTCCGTGTGACGGAGAGGTATCTCTGGGCCCACTCGGTAATGCATCATCATAATGAGCTCAATGTGACTAAGGCGTTAGTCACGGGATCATGCATTGCGGTACGAGTAAAGAGACTTGCCGGTAACGAGATTGAACAAGGTATTGGGATACCGACGATCGAATCTCGGGCAAGTAACATACCGATTGGCAAAGGGAATTGCATACGGGATTGATTGAATCCTCGACATCCGTGGTTCATCCGATGAGATCATCGTGGAACATGTGGGAGCCAACATGGGTATCCAGATCCCGCTGTTGGTTATTGACCGGAGAGGCGTCTCGGTCATGTCCGCATGTCTCCCGAACCCGTAGGGTCTACACACTTAAGGTTCGGTGACGCTAGGGTTGTAGAGATATGTGTATGCGGAAACCCGAAAGTTGTTCGGAGTCCCGGATGAGATCCCGGACGTCACGAGAGGTTCCGGAATGGTCCGGAGGTGAAGAATTATATATAGGAAGTCAAGTTTCGGCCACCGGGAAAGTTTCGGGGGTTACCGGTATTGTACCGGGACCACCGGAAGGGTCCCGGGGGTCCACCGGGTGGGGCCACCTATCCCGGAGGGCCCCATGGGCTGAAGTGGGAAGGGAACCAGCCCCTAGTGGGCTGGGCGCCCCCCATGCGCCTCCCCCCATGCGCCTAGGGTTGGGAACCCTAGGGTGGGGGGTTCCCCACTTGCCTTGGGGGGCAAGGCACCCTTCCCCCCTTTGGCCGCCGCCCCCACCCTAGATGGGATCTGGCCGGCGCCCCCCCTCCCAGGGGGCCTATATAAAGGGGGGAGGGAGGGCAGCAACACACAGCCTTGGGCGCCTCCCTCTCCCCCTGCAACACCTCTCTCTCTCTCTCGCAGAAGCTCGGCGAAGCCCTGCCGGAGACCCGCTACATCCACCACCACGCCGTCGTGCTGCTGGATCTCCATCAACCTCTCCTCCCCCCTTGCTGGGTCAAGAAGGAGGAGACGTCGCTGCACTGTACATGTGTTGAACGCGGAGGTGCCGTCCGTTCGGCACTCGGTCATCGGTGATTTGGATCACGGCGAGTACGACTCCGTCATCCACGTTCATTGGAACGCTTCCGCTCGCGATCTACAAGGGTATGTAGATTCACTCCTTTCCCCTCGTTGCTAGTAGACTCCATAGATGCATCTTGGTGAGCGTAGGAAAATTTTAAAATTATGCTACGATTCCCAACAGATATGGTCAATGCTACCTCTTGAGCACTGCGTTGGTTTTCCCTTGAAGAGGAAAGGGTGATGCAGTAAAGTAGCGTAAGTATTTCCCTCAGTTTTTGAGAACCAAGGTATCAATCCAGTAGGAGACCACGCTCAAGTCCCTCGCACCTACACAAACAAATAAAAACCTCGCAACCACCGCAATAAAGGGGTTGTCAATCCCTTCACGGTCGCTTACGAAAGTGAGATCTGATAGATATGATAAGATAATATTTTTGGTATTTTTATAATAAAGATGCAAAGTAAAATAAAAGGCAATAAAAATAACTAAGTGTTGGAAGATTAATATGATGGAAAATAGACCCGGGGGCCATAGGTTTCACTAGTGGCTTCTCTCAAGAGCATAAGTGTAACGCCCACGATGCGGCTATATCTCCCACGTGTCGAGGCACGACTTAGAGGCATAACCACATTGTGGTTTTGTCTCAAGAAGGGTCATCTTCACACAATCCCATGTAATGAACAAGAATGGGATAAAGAGTTGGCTTACAATCGCCACTTCACACAATACATAAATAAATCATACATCAATCAGAGTACACACATAGGTCCGACTACGGAACCAAAATAAAAGAAGACAACCCCAAATGCTAGATCCCCGATCATCCCAACTGGGCTCCACTACTGATCAACAGGAAAACAAAACATAGTAACGACCAAGGTCTTCATCGAACTCCCACTTGAGTTCGGTAGCATCGCCTGCACTGGTCTCATCGGCACCTGCAACTATTTTGGAAGTATCTGTGAGTCACGAGGACTCAGCAATCTCACACCCGCAAGATCAAGACTATTTAAGCTTATAGGAAAGGATGGGGTAATGAGGTGGAGCTGCATCAAGCACTAAGCATATATGGTGGCTAACATACGCAAATAAGAGCGAGAAGAGGAGCAACGGAACGGTCGTCAACTAGTAATGATCAAGAAGTGATCCTGAACTCCTACTTACGTCAACCATAACCCAAAAGCCGTGTTCACTTCCCGGACTCCGCCGAAAAGAGACCATCACGGCTACACACGCGGTTGATGCGTTTTAATTAAGTCGAGTGTCAAGTTCTCTACAACCGGATATTAACAAATTCCCATCTGCCACATAACCGCGGGAACGGCTTTCGAAAGATAATACCCTGCAGGGGTGTCCCAACTTAGCCCATTATAAGCTCTCACGGTCAACGAAGGATATTCCTTCTCCCGGGAAGACCCGATCAGTCTCGGAATCCCGGTTTACAAGACATTTCGACGATGGTAAAACAAAACCAGCAAAGCCGCCCGATGTGCCGACAATCCCGATAGGAGCTGCACATATCTCGTTCTCAGGGAAACACGGATAAGTCAAGCTACGAGTAGAACTAGACCTCGAGTTTCCCCGAGGTGGCCCCGCAGGCTGCTCGGTTCGGACCAACACTTAGAGAAGCACTGGCCTGGGGGGTTAAATAAAGATGACCCTCGGGAGCGCGACTCCCTAGGGAAAAGAAATAGGTGATAGGCAAATGGTAAAACCAAGGTTGGGCCTTGCTGGAGGAGTTTTATTCAAAGCGAAATGTCAAGGGGGTCCCATAAATCACCCAACCGCGTAAGGAACGCAAAATCAAGGAACATAACACCGGTATGACGGAAACTAGGGCGGAAAGAGTGGAACAAAACACCAGGCATAAGGCCGAGCCTTCCACCCTTTACCTAGTATATAGATGCATTAATTAAATAAGAGATATTGTGATATCCCAACATATCCATGTTCCAACATGGAACAAACTTCATCTTCACCTGCAACTAGCAACGCTATAAGAGGGGCTGAGCAAAAGCGGTAACATAGCCAAACAACGGTTTGCTAGGAAAGGTGGGTTAGAGGCTTGACATGGCAATATGGGAGGCATGATATAGCAAGTGGTAGGTAGCGCGACAAAGCAATAGAGCGAACAACTAGCAAGCAAAGATAGAAGTGATTTCGAGGGTATGGTCATCTTGCCTGAAATCCCGCTAGGAAGAAGAACGAGTCCATGAAGAAGACAAACGGATGTAGTCGAACGAATCCTCACAACTCCGGAACGAAACCGAAGCTAACGAGAGAAGCAACCCGGAAAGAAACAAACAACATAGTAAACAACCACCACATACACATGGCAGGATGCACAAACAAGTATGGTGCATGTCCGGTTTAAAGAGGCATGGCATGGCAAAGTGCACAAACAATACTACAAATTAAGTGATGCTCAACATGTAACAAGTTGCATATTGACGAAACACCACATCAATTATTTAGTTCTCTCTCGGTTATGTACCCAACAATATTAAATGTTGATTAACATGGCAAGAGGTGAAGCATAAGTAAACTATCTATTTCGGCAAGTTTAAATGAGGCCGGAACAACAAATAACAATTCCGGAAAATCCCCACATCAATTATTTAGATTTGGTACTGTTCTGCCTAAAACCATATTTTATTGTTGTTAAACAGGAAAATAAAGTGCACCAAGTTAATCTATGCATTTATCCACCCCATTTACATATAAAGTTTATTTAAAACCGAGCTACGGTTATTTAGTTATGAAATAAATCATTTTAACATGGCATTTAAGCAAAATTAAACAAACAGCATTTTAAACATTTTAAACAAGGATGAAAATGGCATAATGTGAAACTAGACAGAATTCTAAGCATTTTACATATTAAAATCATTTTAATCCGATGCACAGTTAATTAGTTATTAGATGCATGAACATTAGGGGTTTTTTGGGCCCTCCGATTTAAATCGGACGGTCAAGAAAAAATAAGCTAGGAGAGTCCAACAAAGAAAACGGTGATGTTTTATAGATGTTTGGGGATGATCCAAATCCAACAGTGACAACAACCCGGGTCGGGTTCGGGTAAGTTTTGGACGCGCACGCGAGGGGTTTGCGGGATGTGCAGAGAGGTTAGGAAGCCAGGCAAGAAGGAAACAAAAATCTGGTTGGTCTCGGAATGGTCAAAGAAGGCAAGGCGAACGCGGCAACTACGAGCGACTACAAGTTTTATGAAAACATGCGGATGCAATGCGAATGATGCGATGATGAATGCAACAAACAAATAAATAACACAACTGGCACGCAAAACAAGGAAGACATCTGGAGCGTCAGTCTCGGGGCGTTACAACACTCCACCACTACGAGAGGATCTCGTCCCGAGATCTAGGATGGCACCAGAGAGAAACGGAAGAGGAAGAGGTAAAACAAAGTTGCTTCTTGACAAACGAGTGAAACCAAAGAACCTTGAGAGGTTAAACAATTTTTGAGAAAAGAATACAACGGAGATGAACGAGATTACAAACACTCCGTTAGAAAAAGGGGAACAAGGAACATTAAGAGAACCTTGTGGGTTGAAAGACATGAAACAAGGGCTTAACGAACCAAAAGAATATGAAACCATACCGGTATAACGAGATAGCCTAAGAACAAGAATGACGTAATTTTGACAGCACTCCGGTTGGAAAAGAGAAGGAAACTTGATAAGATGAAAAGAAATTGAAGAGATGACAGAACACTCCGGTTACTGGATAAGCAAGGAAAGAAGATGATCTTGACAAAACAAGAAGATGGGTCGAAGAGAGCGATATCACAATGCCTCCGGTAGAAATGAAAGAATGCAATGAAAAGAACGGAGAAGAAAACAACATGTTTTACCTTAAGTGAATTTGAGAGAGCATCCTTAAAAGAAGGATAAAATGGAGTTGTTGAAAAATCAACAAAGAAAGGATATGATCTTCGTGGGCTTATGGAGACATCTCAAAACTTGAGGTGAAATTTGTGACGCCCCCGATTTGACCGTACACTAATCATGCACGCAAATGTGTACGATCAAGATCAGGGACTCACGGGAAGATATCACAACACAACTCTACAACATAAATAAGCCATACAAGCATCATAATACAAGCCAGGGGCCTCGAGGGCTCGAATACAAGTGCTCGATCACAGATGAGTCAGCGGAAGCAACAATATCTGAGTACAGACATAAGTTAAACAAGTTTGCCTTAAGAAGGCTAGCACAAACTGGGATACAGATCGAACGAGGCGCAGGCCTCCTGCCTGGGATCCTCCTAACTACTCCTGGTCGTCGTCAGCGGCCTGCACGTAGTAGTAGGCACCTCCAGTGTCGTAGGTGTCGTCGTCGACGGTGGCGTCTGGCTCCTGGACTCCAGCATCTGGTTGTGACAACCAGATAGAAAGGAAAGGGGGAAAAGAGGGAGAGAAGCAACCGTGAGTACTCATCCAAAGTACTCGCAAGCAAGGAGCTACACTACATATGCATGGGTATATGTGTAAAGGGGCATATCAGTGGACTGAACTGCAGAATGCCAGAATAAAAGGGGGATAGCTAGTCCTGTCGAAGACTACGCTTCTGGCCATCTCCATCTTGCAGCATGTAGAAGAGAGTAGATTGAAGTCCTCCAAGTAGCATCGCATAGCATAATCCTACCCGGCGATCCCCTCCTCGTCGCCCTGTTAGAGAGCGATCACCGGGTTGTATCTGGCACTTGGAAGGGTGTATTTTATTCAGTATCCAGTTCTAGTTGTCATAAGGTCAAGGTACAACTCCGGGTCGTCCTTTTACCGAGGGACACGGCTATTCGAATAGATAAACTTCCCTGCAGGGGTGCACCACATAACCCAACACGCTCGATCCCATTTGGCCGGACACACTTTTCTGGGTCATGCCCGGCCTCGTAAGATCAACGCGTCGCAGCCCCACCTAAGCACAACAGAGCGGTCAGCACGCCGGTCTAACCCTATGCGCGCAGGGGTCTGGGCCCATCGCCCTATGCACACCTGCACGTTGCGTACGCGGCCGGAAGCAGACCTAGCCTAGTGGCGTTCCAGTCCAATCCGGCGCGCGCCACTCAGTCGCTGACGTCAAGAAGGCTTCGGCTGATACCACGACGCCGGGATACCCATAACTACTCCCGCGTAGATGGCTAGTGCGTATAGACCAAATGGCCAGACTCAGATCAAATACCAAGATCTCGTTAAGCGTGTTAAGTATCCGCGAACGCCGACCAGGGCCAGGCCCACCTCTCACCTAGGCGGTCTCAACCTGCCCTGTCGCTCCGCCACAAAGATCCACTTGCGGGTACTCCTACGAGCCGACCCGACTTTAGTCATCACATGTGTCATGTATATAGTATATAAGTATATACCCGTGATCACCGCCCAGGTGATCACGGCCCGATAGTATAGCACAGCAGACGGACAAGAATGTAGGGCCACTGATGGAAATCTAGCATCCTATACTAAGCATGTAGGATTGCAGGTAAAGGTAACAACAGTAGTAGCAAGGATAGGCTATGCATCAGGATAGGATATCGAAAAGCAGTAACATGCTACACTACTCTAATGCAAGCAGTATAGAGAAGAATAGGCGATATCTGGTGATCAAGGGGGGGGGCTTGCCTGGTTGCTCTGGCAAGTAGGTGGGGTCGTCAACTCCGTAGTCGAACTGGGCAGCAGCAGTGTCGGTCTCGTAGTCTACCGGAGAGAAGAGGGGGGAAGAAACAGTAAATACAATGCAAACATAAGCATGACGATGCGTGACATGACAATGAGCGGTGCTAGGTGCGCCCTAACGCGACAGTA
Source organism: Triticum aestivum (assembly GCF_018294505.1). NCBI lineage: Eukaryota > Viridiplantae > Streptophyta > Magnoliopsida > Poales > Poaceae > Triticum > Triticum aestivum. The sequence goes on from NC_057802.1 coordinate 153,361,693, forward strand.
GGTGGTACCGGCGAAGGGGGGGAACATCCGGGAGGTATTCCCGATGTTTCGCGTTCTCGGACAGACGGACCGGAGGGGGAAAGTTGCTAGTTCGATAGGTTAGGGGGTTGTGGTGGACGAACGGACTGCGTATTCGGATTCGTCTCGTCGTTCTGAGCAACTTTCATATAGAAAACATTTTCATCCGAGTTACGGTTTAAAAGATATGAATTTTCAAAGTTTATTTGAATTTCTGGAATTATTTAAATTAAGCAAAAATGAATTATGACGTCAGCATGAGGCAATGCTGACGTCAGCAGGTCAACAGGTCGGCTGACCAGTCAAACCAGACAGGTGGGTCCAGTGGGACCCACATGTCAGCCTCTGTTAGTCTAATATTAATTTAAACTAAACTAACAGTCTAATTAGAGGGGTGGGCCCCATATGTCAGTGAGTGATTAGTTAATCTAATTATTTTTATTTATAAAACATTTTTCTTTTCTCTTTTTTTTAATTTTGCGGCGGGGCCCGCATGTCAGTGGCTGGGCCTGCCCAGTCAGCAGTTGACTGGGTCAACCCAGTCAACTGGGCCCACGGGGCCCACTGGCAGTGGCACTGGGGTGGCCCCAGGCCGGCCACGTCGGCGGCCGGCGCCGGAGCAACTCCGGCGACCAAAACAGCGGCGGCCCCTCGCCGGAGTTGGCCGGAATCGCGCTACGGGGCTCGGGGAGGAGCGGGGCTAGGCCCATTCGAAAGGGCTCGCAGCGCCGCATCCAGGGGTGGCCGGGGCTTCGCCGGACTTGGCCGGAATCGGCGCCGGCGAGCGGCGGAGGCGGCGGCGCGCACGGGTGCCCGACGGAAACGAGGCTACGGCGGGCTATCGAGCAAGCGGAGGGGCTGGGGGGCATCTACGCGAGGTGGGGAGTGCAACGGGCTTGAGCCCGTGACCAACAGGTCACCGGAGCCTCGCCGGCGGCGAGCTCCGCGGCGCGGCGTTCGGGCGCGCGTGGGGAAGCAGCTAGGGGGCGCGCGAGAGAGAAAAGACAGGGGAGGAGGGGGAGAGGCTCACGGCGAGGCTGTAGGGGGACGGCAGCGTGCTCGGGGAGGGCTCGAGGCGGCGAAACGGGGCGGCAATCGACGGCGGCCGTGCGGGGAAGACGAGCTCGGGGGAGGCCGTTGCCAGTGGCTCGGAGCTCCAACGGAGAGGTGGAGGTGGTGTAGTCGAGGGCGGCGACGCGTACGACACGGCGAAGTGGCGATTGGGGCACGGTGGCCGCGGAACGACAGGTGAACGGCGCGACCGCGTCGGGCGTGGGGAAGGGAGGAGCGGCGCGGATCTGGGAGGGGGAGAGAGAGGCGCGGAGGCCGAGAGGTGAGCGGGGCGAGTGGGAGAGGGGCCCGAGAGGCGGGGGGGGCGCTGGCGTCCTATCCTCCCCCGTCGCCGGCGAGGGGTGCGGCGGGGACGGCCCCTGTTCCGACCCCGGTCGGGGGAACAGGGAAGGGGAGGGCGAGTGGGAGAGGTGGCCGGGTGGAGCTGGGCCTTCGGCCGGGGGGGGGGGATGGTGCTGGCCGGCTGGGCCTGGGGTGGCCCAGTTGGGCCAGGTCCATGGGGGGGCTTTTGTTTTTATTTTTTGTTTTCTGTTTTGTTTTGCATTTTCTTTTATTTTATTTTCTTTCCTTTTATTCATTTAAAAGTATTTAGGCATTTTATAAAAATGTGTTTTCTCCACCATAATTACCAGTGTATTATTTGGCACCCACCGAACATTTTTGTTTAAATTTTTGAAAACTTTTATTTTCCACTTTAATTTTAATTGAAGTTTGAATTAGGAGTTTGAAAAGAAATGTGATTCCAATGTGATCAAGCCCTGTTTAGCAACATGATTAGCTTAATCACAGAGAGTTACTGTAGCATGATTCTCGGGGTGTTACAAATCTCCTCCACTACAAGAAATCTCGTCCCGAGATTTAGGAGGTAGAAGGAAACAGTGCGGGGTATTCTTCGCGCAGACGATCCTCTCGTTCCCAAGTGGCCTCATCTTCAGAATGGTGCGACCACTGGACTTTGAGAAACTTGATCGCCTTCTGACGTGTGCGGCGTTCAGCTTGGTCGAGAATGCGGACCGGATGCTCCTTATAGGAGAGGTCTTGCTGCAATTCGAGCACTTCATGATCCACAGCTCGGATTGGATCCTTGAAGCAACGGCGGAGCTGTGACACATGGAACACATCGTGAACCTGAGAAAGGTTCGGCGGTAGCTCCAGTTGGTATGCCACTTTTCCACGCCTTTCGAGAATAGTGAATGGGCCAATATAGCGAGGAGCTAGTTTGCCCTTGATCCCGAAGCGGTGAGCACCCTTCATAGGTGTGACTCGAAGATAAGCCTTTTCGCCAGGTTGATAGACCATGTCTTTATGATGACGGTCATACTGACTCTTCTGACGTGACTGAGCAGTCTTGAGATTCTCACGAATAATGCGGACTTGTTCTTCGGCATCTTGGATAATATCCGGACCGAAGAGTGGACGTTCCCCAGTTTCTGACCAGTTCAGAGGGGTTCGGCACTTTCGTCCATATAACACTTCGAAGGGGGCCATCTTCAGACTAGCTTGATAGCTATTATTATAAGAGAACTCAGCATACGGGAGAGATTCCTCCCATTTCTTGCCGAAGGAAATAACGCAAGCTCGAAGCATGTCTTCGAGAACTTGGTTGACGCGTTCAACTTGTCCTTGCGATTGAGGATGAAACGCAGTACTGAATGACAGATGAGTTCCCATAGCTTCTTGGAAACTTGCCCAGAATCTTGAAGTGAATAAGCTGCCACGGTCTGAGCTGATAACCAATGGAATACCGTGGAGTGAAACAATCCTGGACATATAGAGCGTTGCCAACTGGCTAGCAGTGATCGTTTCTTTGACTGCCAGAAAATGTGCAACTTTGGAAAGTCGGTCAATGACGACAAGAATAGCATCATTACCTTTCTGTGATTTGGGAAATCCAGTGACGAAGTCCATCTCAACATGGTCCCATTTCCATTCAGGAATAGAGATAGGTTGCAGAGTTCCAGCAGGCCTTTGATGTTCTGCTTTGATACGACGGCAAACGTCACACTCAGCAACATAACGAGCAATGGCTTGCTTCATATTAGACCACCAGAATCTCTGACGGATGTCTTGGTACATCTTTGTACTACCAGGATGGATACATAGAGGCGTATCATGAGCTTCTTTCATAACTTCCTGTGTCATATCCAGGTTTTTCTCTGCACATGGCACCACTAGGCGGCCCTTGAAGTATAGGGTGCCATCTTCAGCAATGGTGAAGAATGAGGGCTTTCCTTCTGCGAGGTAGCGCTTAATCTTGTGGGCTTCAGAGTCATACTTCTGTAGCCTTTTGATGCTATCCACGAGATCTGGTTTAGCAACTAGGGTATTGAGGGAACCCTGGGTAACAACGTGGAGGTTCACCTTGCCAAACTCCTTAGGAGGGGGAGTGAGTGCACCCGAAGGAACAATATGGAGGTTCAGCTTCCTGAATTCTTCAACAAGCGAGGGCTGAACTTTGTGAACCTGGAGGTGGTTGCAGTAAGACTTGCGGCTCAAGGCATCAGCCATTACATTAGCCTTGCCTGGCGTATAGGAAATACCCAAGTCAAAGTCTGCAACAAGCTCCATCCATCTCTGTTGACGGAGGTTCAGATCTGGCTGAGTAAACAGATACTTCAGACTTTGGTGGTCAGTGAAGATCTCGCAACGATTACCGAGAAGGTAATGTCGCCACTGCTTCAGCGCATGAATGACAGCAGCAAGTTCGAGGTCGTGAACTGGGTAGTTCTCTTCGTGAGGGCGCAATTGCCGAGAGGCATAAGCAATCACTTTGCGGTCTTGCATTAGGACACAGCCTAATCCTTGACGGGAAGCGTCGCAGTAAATGACGAAGTCCTTCTTAGTATCAGGTGGAGCTAGAACTGGAGCAGAAGTCAACTTGTCTTTGAGTGCCTGGAAACTTTCCTGACATTTGTCTGTCCATTGGAACTTGACACCCTTATGCAACAGGTTAGTCAGAGGCCTGGCGATCTTAGAGAAGTTCTCGACGAATCGACGGCAATAGCTGGCGAGACCGAGAAAACTTCTGACTTGCTTAACGTTCTTGGGAGGAGTCCAATCAAGAATAGCCTGAACTCGCTCGGGGTTGACGGCAATACCATCCTTAGAGATGACATGCCCAAGATAGGTTACTTCCGGTAGCCAGAATTCACATTTGGAGAACTTGGCATATAGTTGATGTTCTCGTAGCTTTTCCAGCACAAGTCGAAGATGTTCAGCATGTTCTTCTTCGTTCTTGGAAATACCAGGATATCATCCAGATAAACCACGACGAACTTGTCGAGGTAATCCATGAATATATAGTTCATCAGACGAGAGAAGGTGGCTGGAGCATTGGTTAAACCGAAAGACATGACGGTGTACTCGTATGAACCATAGCGAGTCACGAAGGCGGTCTTTGGGATATCCTCTTCGCGAACACGGATCTGATGGTAGCCCAACCTCAAGTCGAGCTTAGAGAACACTGACGAACCCGCCAGTTGATCATACAGATCATTGATCCGAGGAAGAGGGTATTTATTCTGAATGGTAGCTTGGTTTATAGGACGGTAGTCTTGAACTAACCGGTTTGTCCCATCCTTCTTCTTGACAAAGAGAGAAGGTGCTCCCCAAGGAGAGCAACTTGGGCGAATGAATCCTTTGCGAAGAGATTTGTCGATTTCCTCCTTAAGCTCAAGGAGTTCATGCGGCGGCATTTTGTAGGGTCGCTTGGCTATAGGAGTGGTGCCTGGTTTCAAGTCGATGATGAATTCGACAGCTCTAGCAGGGGGAATCCCTGGAAGTTCTTCAGGGAAGACGTCGAGGAATTCACGCACGACGGGAATGTTTTCAATGCCCTCGAGTGGTGCAGCGTTCAATGCATTCAATGCATAGAGCCTTGCCTCGGCATTTTGCACCAGATGAGCTTGGTAAGCAACTATTTCATCTGAAGGGTGTAGCAGATGGACGGTCTTAGTGGCGCAAACTATAGAAGCAGTATGCGCTTTCAACCAATCCATACCCAAAATGAGGTCGATGTTAGACGACTTCAGGATAATGGGAGAGGCATAGAATTCCAGCCCTTCGATTTCCACGGGGACATCGATGCCAACCAAGGAGGTTTGACACTGTCCCACGGGGGTTTTGACCAATACAGAGGTGTTCATCTCCTCACATTTAACGTCGTGCTTGTATGCAAAATCTTCTGACATGAATGAATGCGATGCACCTGTATCAAATAAAACGGATGCTGGTACTGAATTTACGAGGAGTGTACCCATCACAGTAGCAGGCTGGTCTTGAGCTTCGTTGAGATCAACGTGGTTGGCATGAGCACGACCATAAGACTTAGCATTGTTGTTGCGGGGCTGATTGTTACCACGGCCAGTTGCTGGAAGGGCCAGTTGATTCTGGTTCTGGTTGCATTCTTTAGCACGGTGTCCTGGTTGACCACACCTGAAGCACAAGCCATTATTCGGAGTGGGAACAGGAGCTTGGGATGGTGGAGCTGGAAGTCTTGACTGCCTAGATGGTGGTGGAGGCAGACGAGGTGCAGCATAGGTCTGCCTTGGGGCAGATGCATTTGGACGGTACATGCTGTTCGGGATCCATATCTTACGCTTCTGTGCGGGCGAGCCCGAAGATGAGCCCGTGTCACGGTTGCGCCTGTGAGAGCTCTGGTATTCCTGCAGACCAGTTTCGACATTGATGGCCTTGTTCACCAAGGTGGCGAAATCAGCAAAGTCATGCACTAGAAGTGCGAGCTTGATGTCAGCTTGAAGGCCATCACGGAACTTCTCCTGTCTGCGTGCATCAGTTGCAATGTCTTCTTCAGCATAGCGGGACAAGTCCAGAAACTCCCGCTGATAAGCTTCGACAGTTTTGTTGCCTTGGGTGAGGTTGCGGAACTCACGCTTCTTCCGGTCCATGACTCCTTGAGGAATGAAGCGGGCACGGAAAGCAGCTTGGAAGTCTGGCCATGTGATGATTGTTCCAGCTGGCAGAGTACGCCTGTGGCTGTCCCACCATTGAGCTGCGGGTCCCTTCAAGAAGAAGGAAGCAAAGGTGACATAGCTGGCAGGGGCTACATCAGCAGACTCCATCTCATAGGTGATGTCACGGAGCCAGTCATCAGCATCCAGAGGCTGAGTTGAGCTGCGGTAGATGGTTGGGTTGAGGCGTATGAAATCTTGAAGAGTCACTTGGGCTTGGCTGCTGGTTCATATTGGGGCGAGGAAACTGAGCCATCATATTTTCCATGAATTGGCGGTTCAGTTCAAACTGTTGGATCATACCAGCCATGTACTCAGGTGGTGGTGGGGCATCGCCACCACGACCACGACCACCTGGTCTAACCATCCTGCTAATATATAACAGGGGTAGTTCAGCATTGAGAAATATGTGCAAAGACAAGAATCATTCAAGATGAAACATGCATAACGAAAGGAGCACGATAGCTACTACATAGTAGTCGGCATAACTTACAAAAGGGGTCATGCATAGAGTTCAGTACACAGAGTTCAGTACATAGACTAAAACATCATAGGCGGCACACAGGCTCGCGGCGAATGCAACTAATACTACAAGCAAGCCTACATCAGTCCCAAGAGGTACTGTGGAGGTAATCGTAGCCCGACAGCTGGTAGTGAGGCAACGGATAGCCCTCCACGTCAGCAGACTGGGGGCCGCGGATACTCAGGTGTAGAGCCCGACGCTCAGGTGGCAGAAGAGGACCAAGTGCGGGAGAGTAGCCTCCCACCTCTGGCCAACCGACACCGTGGGGCATCACGGTCCTGGCTGGGTAGATCGCAGTACGCGGTACCTGTCCAGATCGGACAAAGGGGTGCAGCAGCGTCAGAGCACGGTAAAGGTGCTGACGGGTGGTGTACATCTCGTGGCGAAGAGCTCGGTTAGCTCGATCCAGCCCATCAGCATGCAGAACCAGGTTCTGATGGTAGAAGGGCTCTCGGGTGACAGTGGAGTAGGCAGCAGTATAGTATCCCTCCGCACCAACATCAGATGCGATAGCAATGTGCCTGAAAGGGGAGGTGTCCAACTCCCGATACTCTCCACGAAGACGTGTCAGAGCAGCATAGGCAGCATCGTGGACAGCCATATCGATGGTCACACCAACACCATGTGCGGTGTGCAGCACAGTAGTGGAGTCATACTCCCGAGAGTAGAGGTGGACGATGGCACGGTACTGCTCCTGGTTAAAGTCCTGGTACTCCTCGTAGACGGTGTACTCAGGGTGCCAGCGATAACCCAGATAGGTCATCATCTCAGCTAGCACCGCAGGTGATCCCGAGGCACCAATGGCCGTCGTGTGGCGCACGACCTGCCTCGTGGGTTCCATCTGAAAGCAAAGACGTTTCAAAGGAGTCAAATGACAGTGTGTGAATTGTTCAAAATACTACTCTAAGAAACAACTATGGCTTATCCAACTTTGGGGTGAATGCGGTCACGGGATCCTAGTGTTAAAGTTAGTAAATTCGTTTAACCCGAGTAGAAGAGAGTTCAGAGTCCCAGAGTAAAGGTCGAGGAGTAAAAGATCCTAGTACCACCCAATGGCGACGTGGGCCCGTAAGACACACAGCCATGTTAGTAAAAGTTTTGTAATGTCTAGACTCGACTTCGGCCAAGGAGTGTGGAAAGGGGGATTCCTACAGGCAGTCGGCTCTGATACCAACTTGTGACGCCCCCGATTTGACCGTACACTAATCATGCACGCAAATGTGTACGATCAAGATCAGGGACTCACGGGAAGATATCACAACACAACTCTAAAACATAAATAAGTCATACAAGCATCATAATACAAGCCAGGGGCCTCGAGGGCTCGAATACAAGTGCTCGATCACAGACGAGTCAGCGGAAGCAACAATATCTGAGTACAGACATAAGTTAAACAAGTTTGCCTTAAGAAGGCTAGCACAAACTGGGATACAGATCGAACGAGGCGCAGGCCTCCTGCCTGGGATCCTCCTAACTACTCCTGGTCGTCGTCAGCGGCCTGCACGTAGTAGTAGGCACCTCCAGTGTCGTAGGTGTCGTCGTCGACGGTGGCGTCTGGCTCCTGGACTCCAGCATCTGGTTGTGACAACCAGATAGAAAGGAAAGGGGGAAAAGAGGGAGAGAAGCAACCGTGAGTACTCATCCAAAGTACTCGCAAGCAAGGAGCTACACTACATATGCATGGGTATATGTGTAAAGGGGCATATCAGTGGACTGAACTGCAGAATGCCAGAATAAAAGGGGGATAGCTAGTCCTGTCGAAGACTACGCTTCTGGCCATCTCCATCTTGCAGCATGTAGAAGAGAGTAGATTGAAGTCCTCCAAGTAGCATCGCATAGCATAATCCTACCCGGCGATCCCCTCCTCGTCGCCCTGTTAGAGAGCGATCACCGGGTTGTATCTGGCACTTGGAAGGGTGTATTTTATTCAGTATCCAGTTCTAGTTGTCATAAGGTCAAGGTACAACTCCGGGTCGTCCTTTTACCGAGGGACACGGCTATTCGAATAGATAAACTTCCCTGCAGGGGTGCACCACATAACCCAACACGCTCGATCCCATTTGGCCGGACACACTTTTCTGGGTCATGCCCGGCCTCGTAAGATCAACGCGTCGCAGCCCCACCTAAGCACAACAGAGCGGTCAGCACGCCGGTCTAACCCTATGCGCGCAGGGGTCTGGGCCCATCGCCCTATGCACACCTGCACGTTGCGTACGCGGCCGGAAGCAGACCTAGCCTAGTGGCGTTCCAGTCCAATCCGGCGCGCGCCACTCAGTCGCTGACGTCAAGAAGGCTTCGGCTGATACCACGACGCCGGGATACCCATAACTACTCCCGCGTAGATGGTTAGTGCGTATAGACCAAATGGCCAGACTCAGATCAAATACCAAGATCTCGTTAAGCGTGTTAAGTATCCGCGAACGCCGACCAGGGCCAGGCCCACCTCTCACCTGGGTGGTCTCAACCTGCCCTGTCGCTCCGCCACAAAGATCCACTTGCGGGTACTCCTACGAGCCGACCCGACTTTAGTCATCACATGTGTCATGTATATAGTATATAAGTATATACCCGTGATCACCGCCCAGGTGATCACGGCCCGATAGTATAGCACAGCAGACGGACAAGAATGTAGGGCCACTGATGGAAATCTAGCATCCTATACTAAGTATGTAGGATTGCAGGTAAAGGTAACAACAGTAGTAGCAAGGACAGGCTATGCATCAGGATAGGATATCGGAAAGCAGTAACATGCTACACTACTCTAATGCAAGCAGTATAGAGAAGAGTAGGCGATATCTGGTGATCAAGGGGGGGGGCTTGCCTGGTTGCTCTGGCAAGTAGGAGGGGTCGTCGACTCCGTAGTCGAACTGGGCAGCAGCAGTGTCGGTCTCGTAGTCTACCGGAGAGAAGAGGGGGAAGAAACAGTAAATACAATGCAAACATAAGCATGACGATGCGTGACATGACAATGAGCGGTGCTAGGTGTGCCCTAACGCGACAGTAGGTGGTACCGGCGAAGGGGGGGAACATCCGGAAGGTATTCCCGATGTTTCGCGTTTTCGGACAGACGGACCGGAGGGGGAAAGTTGCTAGTTCGATAGGTTAGGGGGTTGTGGTGGACGAACGGACTGCGTATTCGGATTCGTCTCGTCGTTCTGAGCAACTTTCATATAGAAAACATTTTCATCCGAGTTACGGTTTAAAAGATATGAATTTTCAAAGTTTATTTGAATTTCTGGAATTATTTAAATTAAGCAAAAATGAATTATGATGTCAGCATGAGGCAATGCTGACGTCAGCAGGTCAATAGGTCGGCTGACCAGTCAAACCAGACAGGTGGGTCCAGTGGGACCCACATGTCAGCCTCTGTTAGTCTAATATTAATTTAAACTAAACTAACAGTCTAATTAGAGGGGTGGGCCCCATATGTCAGTGAGTGATTAGTTAATCTAATTATTTTTATTTATAAAACATTTTTCTTTTTCTCTTTTTTTTTATTTTTGCGGCGGGGGCCGCATGTCAGTGGCTGGGCCTGCCCAGTCAGCAGTTGACTGGGTCAACCCAGTCAACTGGGCCCACGGGGCCCACTGGCAGAGGCACTGGGGTGGCCCCAGGCCAGCCACGTCGGCGGCCCGCGCCGGAGCAACTCCGACGACCAAAACAGCGGCGGCCCTCGCCGGAGTTGGCCGGAATCGCGCTACGGGGCTCGGGGAGGAGCGGGGCTAGGCCCATTCGAAAGGGCTCGCAGCGTCGCATCCAGGGGTGGCCGGGGCTTCGCCGGACTTGGCCGGAATCGGCGCCGGCGAGCGGCGGAGGCGGCGGCGCGCACGGGTGCCCGACGGAAACGAGGCTACGGCGGGCTATCGAGCAAGCGGAGGGGCTGGGGGCATCTACGCGAGGTGGGGAGTGCAACGGGCTTGAGCCCGTGACCAACAGGTCACCGGAGCCTCGCCGGCGGCGAGCTCCGCGGCGCGGCGTTCGGGCGCGCGTGGGGAAGCAGCTAGGGGGCGCGCGAGAGAGAAAAGACAGGGGAGGATGGGGAGAGGCTCACGGCGAGGCTGTAGGGGGACGGCAGCGTGCTCGGGGAGGCTCGAGGCGGCGAAACGGGGCGGCAATCGACGGCGGCCATGCGGGGAAGACGAGCTCGGGGAGGCCGTTGCAGTGGCTCGGAGCTCCAACGGAGAGGTGGAGGTGGTGTAGTCGAGGGCGGCGACGTACGACACGGCGAAGTGGCGATTGGGGCACGGTGGCCGCGGGAACGACGGTGAACGGCGGCGACCGCGTCGGGCGTGGGGAAGGGAGGAGCGGCGCGGATCTGGGGGGGGAGAGAGAGGCGCGGAGGCCGAGAGGTGAGCGGGGGCGAGTGGGAGAGGGGCCCGAGGAGGCGGGGGGGCGCTGGCGTCCTTATCCTCCCCCGTCGCCGGCGAGGGGGTGCGGCGGGGACCGGCCCCTGTTCCGACCCCGGTCGGGGGAACAGGGAAGGGGAGGGCGAGTGGGAGAGGTGGGCCGGGGTGGAGCTGGGCCTTTCGGCCGGGGGGGGGGGATGGTGCTGGCCGGCTGGGCCTGGGGTTGGCCCAGTTGGGCCAGGTCCAGTGGGGGGGGCTTTTATTTTTATTTTTTTTGTTTTCTGTTTTGTTTTGCATTTTCTTTTATTTATTTTCTTTCACCTTTTAATCCATTTTAAAATACTTAGGCATTTTCTAAAAAGGAGTTTTCTCCACAATAATTACCAGTGTATTATTTGGCACCCACCGAACATTTTTGTTTAAATTTTTGAAAACTTTTATTTTCCACTTTAATTTTAATTGAAGTTTGAATTAGGAGTTTGAAAAGAAATCTGATTCCAATGTGATCAAGCCCTGTTTAGCAACATGATTAGCTTAATTACAGAGAGTTACTGTAGCATGATCCTCGGGGTGTTACAAAATTCTGCCACTAACGAAAACAATTGCTTGCTTGAGATCAACGAAGTGATGAAAACTTCTCTTGCCGAGAGGATAGGAGAAAAATTTGGATCATTGATAGACACCACAATTAGCAACATTCCTTCGAGAAGGCTTTTAGTGAAATCTATACCAAGATAACTCCAACAAAGAGATTATTATGGGTTGAAACAACTCATGGACGAAGAAAAATATGATGGGTTTAAATATCCCATTCTTGACAACTTGTGAATCATGAAACATGAAGAAAATTATCAAGAATAACATAACACCACCTCAAAAGATAAGAGAGAAGGAATTGCACTTCGGAATGCAAGATGAAGAATGCTTGAACTCCTCAAAACAAACATGTGTTGCTCACCATGTTTATTTTAGAGTATAGCTTGACGGATCTTGACTCCGAAAGAAATCTTGAAGAACAATTGAAGAATGAAAGGAATCCTTGACGAAGCACCATGTAGAGCCTCCATGAAGAACTCCGATAACTAAAAGGATGATAAAAAGAAAGAGAAGTTGACAACACAAGGTGAAGCCTTGCAATGATTTGGGTGTAGCTTTGAAATGATATAACCGAGAAAACTTGGAACTCCGGAAAGAAAGATGAACAAATGAAAACAAGAATTTTGATCAACCTCCAGAATAAGGAATTGAATTTACTCGATGAAAAAAGAATAAGAATTACATTATGCTCATCTTCACCAATTAAATTGATGACAAGCAATGGATTTGGCATACTACTTATTCTCGTAGAAAGGATTAAGATAGATATAGCGCCAACTTGGGAAGGTCTTCAACAAACCACCGGTAGGATTGGAAAGAACGAATGAAATGATACGATAATAAAGGAATAGGAATGTTGAACAAACCACCGGTAGGATTGTGAGAGAACAAATGAATTGATACGATGCCAAACGAAGAGGAATCTTAAACAAACCATCGTAAGAACTGAAAATGAAAATAGCAAAGGCACAATTCACCGGGAAGAGTTGGAAAACGAAAGAAGATACTTGAGGGGATTTAGATACAAGTGAACGAATAGATGACGAGCTGATTAGAGAATACTTGAATGATGCACCAGAATAATATGGAGATGAACAAAGAGACATCAATTTAGAATAATTGGAGAACGAGGCTGAAAACTTAGAACGAAGAAATCTTCTGAAATGATGGCCTATGGATGATCAAGAAACGAAAACAACTCTGAAATGCTCCGGATGGGTAAGAAAAGAAATCTCACAATCGAAAATAATTATGAGAAGATGGCATAAGCTAGAACTGTGAATTTTTAAGAGAGCGGACCAAGATTTAGGAGAAATCCTTCTTCGGTCTTCAAATGTTGAGAATCATGATGAGAAACACCACCATGAATTATTGAGCACTCCGGAACAATGGATAATAGAAATGATGAACCAACGATGAAAGAATTTGAAAGATCTTGGAGAAAGACATATGACTGATGAAAACTCATTCTTACGTCAAACTTTGAAATGAATTTGAGAATAACTCCAGAAAATTAGAAGAGTCAGGTAAGATCCTGGAAAAGACCTGTGGGTTAGGCCCACTCAAAGATACACCATTGAACGATTTAGAAGAGAGATTGCACCGGTAGAATTAAATGGCTCAAAAGAGATAACAACCTCAAGATAGCTTGAACGGATTGGGAATGGAAATGCGAATCTTCTGAGATATCTTCAGCACTCCAGATAACATGAATAGCAAGAGGTGGATGATTAAGAGATGCACCAACATGAGAAAGCATTTGAAACAAGGAAAGGAATGTGACCAACATTGAAGGCTTGAATTTAGTCCACCGGAGAAGAAAAAGAATGAAGAATGATAAACTTGAAGAACATCTTCATGAGAACCACCGGGTAAGAACATTGATTGAAAAGAATGAAGGGACTTCACGTGAATAAAATGGATACTTGGTTAAGACATCTGATTCCTTGAAGGAAAAGGGTGGGAGGGCGGGAAAAACAAAAGGCACCTTGGGACGGATGAAACAAACACCGTTGAGAAAACTTAGAGTTGATCTTGCGGATGTTGAAAAGATCGGATCCACTTGAAGAGAAGCACGCCGGTTGGAAAAGAATTAACATGACGACCTCGATGATCAAGAAGGATTAGTATTCACATAGCAATATAAGAACACCGTTTAGGAAAGGTATGGATTCAACATTTGACTTCGAAGCAACTTGAATACCACAAATAAAACAAAACAAAGGACTGGCTTGCAAAATAAGCCAGAACAAACATATGATAGAGATTTCGTCCGAAGTTTTCGTGGTGGGGCCCACACGGGCTCGATCGTACAACACCATCATGTACAAGGCAGTGCACATGACATACGAAGCGTCCTCGAGTCGGCATAGCCAAGGACTCTTTAAGACACTACGAGACCACTGTAAAACCAACCGTGGAAAGGCGGACCACTAGACGTCGAACCCCAATCTCATATCATGCATCTGTTGGAAAGATATCCCAGGAGCTACTTGAATTCCCACTTATAAACTCCCGAAACTTTCTGGTTATGCAATCAGGTGTTGGGGATACAGGGGACACAAAATATCTCACCCAAACTAACAATACCTAGATCCAGCTGTATCCATCCTTCAACACATAACCAAGAAACCTTCAGAAATCATTTACCTCAGCCTTCGAAAAGCATCCGTTATACGAGTTGTGGCAATACTCCCGAACTCCCGCCCCAGTAGTGGGTGGCATCGTGGTGATCTCACCAACAACTGCATAAAAGAGATTTTCGATGTCGGCGAAACTCAGGTATTCCAGAACTGCAACGATAAAATTGTGAGGACAACACCTCGGAGCTCAACTCCCCGAGACACTGCCACAACCCCTAAATGTCAGGAGGCACCAAGAACAATGTTCTCGTCACAAAACAATCGGAACGATTCCAAGATACCCGCGTGATCCTAAATTTTTTTTAGTGAAATTTGAGGCGAGAAGAGTCAAAACTTCTACGTCAGGAGGCCTCACCAGAGCGACGAAGGGACTGAGGAGTAAAAAGCATCCTACTCTCCGATATATATAATCCTAAGACTCAAAACATTTTTGTTCTAGACTCAACAACAACAGCGATTCGATCAAGCAGGGGGCTCCTAAGTCGGGGATGGCTCTGATTACCAACTTGTAACGCCCACGATGCGGCTACATCGCCCTTTACCAAGTAGTTATGAGAATATCTAGGTATGATCATGTATATAGGCATCATGTCTGTGACAAGTAGACCGACTTCTGCCTGTATCTACTACTATTACTCCACACATCGACCGCTATCCAGCATGCATCTAGAGTATTAAGTTGAAAAGAACAGAGTAACGCTTTAGGTAAGATGACATGATGTAGAGGGATAAACTCATGCAATATGATATAAACCCCATCTTGTTATCCTCGATGGCAACAATACAATACGTGCCTTGCTGCCCCTGCTGTCACTGGGAAAGGACACCGCAAGATTGAACCCAAAGCTAAGCACTTCTCCCATTGCAAGAAAGATCAATCTAGTAGGCCAAACCAAACTGATAATTCGAAGAGACTTGCAAAGATAACCAATCATACATAAAAGAATTCAAAGAAGATTCAAATATTGTTCATAGATAAACTTGATCATAAACCCACAATTCATCGGTCTCAACAAACACACCGCAAAAGACGATTACATCGAATAGATCTCCACGAGAATCATGGAGAACTTTGTATTGAGATCCAAAGAGAGAGAAGAAGCCATCTAGCTAATAACTATGGACCCGAAGGTCTGAGGTAAACTACTCACACATCATCGGAGAGGCTATGGTGTTGATGTAGAAGCCCTCCGTGATCAATGCCCCCTCCGGCAGGATGCCGGAAAAGGCCCCAAGACGGGATCTCACGGGTACAGTAGGTTGTGGCAGTGGAATTAGGTTTTCGTGGATGCTTCTGTTGGTTTGGGGGTATGTAGGTATATATAGGAGGAAGAAGTACGTCAATGGAGCAACGTGGGCCCCACGAGGGTGGAGGGTGCGCCCAGGGGGGTAGGCGTGCCCCCTGCCTCGTGCTCTCGTGGTTGCTTTCTTGACGTAGGGTCCAAGTCCTCTGGATCACGTTTGTTCCAAAAATCACGTTCCCGAAGGTTTCATTCCGTTTGGACTCCATTTGATATTCTTTTTCTGCGAAACTCTAAAATAAGCAAAAAAACAACAATTTGGGCTGGGCCTCCGGTTAATAGGTTAGTGCCAAAAATAATTTAAAAGTGTATAACAAAGCCCATTAATCATCCAAAACAGAATATAATATAGCATGATGCAATAAAAAATTATAGATACGTTGGAGACGTATCAAGCATCCCCAAGCTTAATTCCTGCTCGTCCTCGAGTAGGTAAATGATAAAAACAGAATTTTTGATGTGGAATGCTACTTAGCGTAATTTTATAATGTAACCCTCTTAATTGTGGTATGAATATTCAGATCCGAAAGATTCAAGATAAAAGTTTAATATTGACATAAAAGCAATAATACTTCAAGCATACTAACTAAGCAATTATGTCTTCTCAAAATAACATGGCCAAAGAAAGTTCATCCCTACAAAATCATATAGTTTAGTCATGCTCCATTTTCGTTACACAAGAATGCTCTCATCATGCACAACCCCGATGAAAAGCCAAGCAATTGTTTCATACTTTAGTAATCTCAAACCTTTTCAACCTTCACGCAATACATGAGCGTGAGCCATGGATATAACACTATGGGTGGAATAGAACATAATGATGGGGGTTATGTGGAGAAGACAAAAAAGGAGAAAGTCTCACATCAACGCGGCTAATCAACGGGCTATGGAGATGCCCATCGATTGATGTTAATGCAAGGAGTAGGGATTGCCATGCAACGGATGCACTAGAGCTATAAATGCATAAAAGCTCAACAAAAGAAACTAAGTGGGTGTGCATCCAACTTGCTTGCTCACGAAGACCTAGGGCATTTGAGGAAGCCCATTGTTGGAATATACAAGCCAAGTTCTATAATGAAAAATTCCCACTAGTATATGAAAGTGACAAAACAAGAGACTCTCTATCATGAAAATCATGGTGCTACTTTGAAGCACAAGTGTGGAAAAAAGGATAGTAGCATTGTCCCTTTTTATTATATATATTTTTTTGGGCCTCTTTTTTTTATTTGGCCTTACTCTTTTTTTATTGGGACAATGCTCTATGAATGATGATCATCACACTTCTATTTATTTACAACTCAATGATTACAACTCGATACTAGAACAAAGCATGACTCTATATGAATGCTTCCGGCGGTATACCGGGATGGGCAATGAATCAAGAGTGACATGTATGAAAAATTATGAACGGTGGCTTTGCCACAAATATGATGTCAACTACATGATCATGCAAAGCAATATGACAATGATGAACGTGTCATGATAAACGCAACGGTGGAAAGTTGCATGGCAATATATCTCGGAATGGCTATGGAAATGCCATAATAGGTAGGTATGGTGGCTGTTTTGAGGAAGATATAAGGAGGTTTATGTGTGACAGAGCGTATCATATCACGGGGTTTGGATGCACCGGCGAAGTTTGCACCAACTCTCAATGTGAGAAAGGGCAATGCACGGTACCGAAGAGGCTAGCAATGATGGAAGGGAAGAGTGCGTATAATCCATGGACTCAACATTAGTCATAAAGAACTCACATACTTATTGCAAAAATCTACAAGTCATCAAAAACCAAGCACTACGCGCATGCTCCTAGGGGGATAGATTGGTAGGAAAAGACCATCGCTCATCCCCGACCGCCACTCATAAGGAAGACAATCAAAGAACACCTCATGTTTCAAATTTGTTACATAACGTTTACCATACGTGCATGCTACGGGACTTGCAAACTTCAACACAAGTATTTCTCAATTCCACAACTACTCAACTAGCACAACTTTAATATCACTACCTCCATATCTCAAAACAATCATCAAGCATTAAACTTCTCTTAGTATTCAACACACTCATAAGAAAGTTTTTACTAGTCTTGAATACTTAGCATATTAGGATTAATTTTCCTATTTAAGTAAATTACCATGCTGTTTAAGACTTTCAAAATAATATAAGTGAAGCATGAGAGAATAATAGTTTCTATAAAACAAAACCACCGCCGTCCTCTAAAAGATATAAGTGAAGCACTAGAGCAAAAACTATGTAGCTCAAAAGATATAAGCGAAGCACATAGAGTATTCTAATAAATTCCCAATCATGTGTCTCTCTCTCAAAAGGTGCGTACAGAAAAGATGATTGTGGTAAACTAAAAAGCAAAGACTCAAATCATATAAGACGCTCCAAGCAAAACACATATCATGTGGTGAACAAAAATATAGCTCCAAGTAAAGTTACCGATGGAAGTAGACGAAAGAGGGGATGCCTTCCGGGGCATCCCCAAGCTTTGGCTTTTTGGTGTCCTTACATTATCTTGGGGTGCCATGGGCATCCCCAATCTTAGGCTCTTGCCACTCCTCGTTCCATAATCCATCAAATCTTTTACCCAAAACTTGAAAACTTCACACCACAAAACTTAACAGAAAATCTCTTGAGCTCCGTTAGCGAAAGAAAACAAAACACCACTTCAAGGTACTGTAATGAACTCATTATTTATTTATATAGGTGTTAAACCTACTGTATTCCAACTTATCTATGGTTTATAAACTATTTTACTAGCCATAGATTCATCAAAGCAAACAACACACGAAAAACAGAATCTGTCAAAAACAGAACAATCTGTAGTAATCTGTAACTAACGCAAACTTCTGGAACTCCAAAATATCTACCAAAATAGGACGACCTATAAAATTTGTTTATTGATCAGCAGCAATTGGAATCAGTATTTTATCACGATCTGGTGATTTTTAATAATTGTTTTCGTGAACAGAAAGTTTCTGGAATTTTCAGCAAGATCAAATAACTATCATCCAAGAAGATCCTATAGGTTTAACTTGGCACAAACACTAATTAAAACATAAAAACAAATCTAACCAGAGGCTAGATCAAAGATTTATTCCTAAACAGAAGCAAAAAGCAAAAAAAAACTAAAAATAAATTTGGGTTGCCTCCCAACAAGCGCTATCGTTTAACGCCCGTAGCTAGGCATAAAAGCAAGGATAGATCTAGGTATTGCCATCTTTGGTAGGCAATCCATAAGTGTCTCTCACAATAGATTCATATGGTAGTTTAATTTTCTTTCTAGGGAAGTGTTCCATGCCTTTCTTTAACGGAAATTGGAATCTAATATTTCCTTCCTTCATATCAATAATTGCACCAATCGTTCTAAGGAAAGGTCTACCAAGAATAATAGGACATGAAGGATTGCAATCTATGTCAAGAACAATAAAATCTACGAGTACATAGTTCCTATTTGCAACAATAAGAACATCATTAATTCTTCCCATAGGTTTCTTAATGGTGGAATCCGCAAGGTGCAAGTTCAAAGAACAATCATCAAATTCACGGAAATCTAGCAAATCACACAAAGTTTTTGGAATCGTGGAAACACTAGCACCCAAATCACACAAAGCATAGCATTCATGATGTTTAATTTAAATTTTAATAGTAGGTTCCCACTCATCATAAATTTTTCTAGGGATAGAAAGTTCCAACTCAAGTTTTTCTTCATAAGATTGCATCAAAGCATCAACGATATGTTTAGTAAAAGCTTTATTTTGGCTATAAGCATGTGGAGAATTTAGCACGGATTGCAACAAGGAAATACAATCTATCAAAGAGCAATTATCATAATTAAATTCCTTGAAATCCAAAATAGTGAGTTCATTAATATCTAGAGTTTTGATCTCTTCAATCCCACTTTTACCAATTTTTGCATCAAGATCTAAAAACTCCGAATTTTTGGGACGCCTTCTAGGTAGAGGTGGCTCATATTCAGTCCCATCATTATCAAGATTCATATTGGAAAATAGAGATTTAATAGGGGACACATCAATAACTTTTAGATCTTCATATTTATTCTCATAAAAATTAGGAGAACACGCCTTCACAAAGCAATCTTTCTTAGCACGCATCCTAGCGGTTCTTTCTTTGCACTCATCAATGGAAATTCTCATGGCTTTGAGAGACTAATTGATATCATGCTTAGGTGGGATAGATCTAAGTTTCAAAGAATCAACATCAAGAGAAATTCTATCCACGTTCCTAGCCAATTCATCAACCTTAAGCAATTTTTCTTCAAGCAAAGCATTGAAATTCTTTTGCGAATTCATAAATTCTTTAACACTAGTATCAAATTCAGAGGTCATCTTATTATAATTTCCATAATAATTGTGTTAGGAATTACCATAATTATTAGAGGAATTACTAGGGTACGGCCTAGGATTAAAGTTTCCTCTATACGCGTTGTTACCAAAATTATTCCTACCAACAAAATTCACATCCATAGATTCATTACTATTTTCAATCAAAGTAGACAAAGGCATATCATTAGGATCAGAAGAAACACTTTTATTAGCAAATAATTTCATAAGTTCATCCATCTTTCCACTCAAAACATTAATTTCTTCTATCGCATGCACTTTCTTATTAGTAGATCTTTCGGTGTGCCATTGAGAATAATTAACCATAATATTATATAGGAGTTTAGTAGCTTCTCCTAAAGTGATTTCCATAAAAGTGCCTCCCGCGGCCGAATCTAAAAGATTTCTAGAAGCAAAATTCAATCCGGCATAAAAAATTTGTATGATCATCCACAAATTCAAACCGTGTGTAGGGAAATTACGTATCATTAATTTCATCCTCTCCCAAGCTTGTGCAACGTGTTCATGATCAAGTTGCTTAAAATTCATAATATCATTTCTAAGAGAAATGATCTTAGCGGGAGGAAAATACTTAGAGATAAAAGCATCTTTAAACTTATTCCAAGAATCAATACTATTTTTAGGCAAAAACGAAAACCAAGCTTTAGCACGACCTCTAAGCGAAAAAGGAAATAGCTTCAATTTAACAATATCATTGTCCACATCTTTCTTCTTTTGCATATCGCACAAATCAACGAAGCTATTTAGATGGGTAGCGGCTTCTTCACTAGGAAGGCCGGCGAATTGATCTTTCATGACAAGATTCAACAAAGCAGCATTAATTTCACAAGATTCAGTATCGGTAAGGGGAGCAATCGGAGTGCTAAGAAGATCATTGTTGTTGGTATTGGTAAAGTCACACAATTTAGTATTATCTTGAGCCATCGTGACAAGCAAGCAATCCAACACACGAGCAAACAAGAAGCAAGCGAAAAAGAGGCGAACGGGAAAAGCGAGGGCGAATAAAATGGCAAGGGTGAAGTGGGGGAGAGGAAAATGAGAGGCAAATGGCAAATAATGTAATGCGGGAGATAAAAGTTTGTGATGGGTACTTGGTATGTTGACTTTTGCGTAGACTCCCCGGCAACGGCGCCAGAAATCCTTCTTGCTACCTCTTGAGCACTGCGTTGGTTTTCCCTTGAAGAGGAAAGGGTAATGCAGTAAAGTAGCGTAAGTATTTCTCTCAGTTTTTGAGAACCAAGGTATCAATCCAGTAGGAGGCCACGCTCAAGTCCCTCGCACCTACACAAACAAATAAAAACCTCGCAACCAACGCAATAAAGGGGTTGTCAATCCCTTCACGGTCACTTACGAAAGTGAGATCTGATAGATATGATAAGATAATATTTTTGGTATTTTTATAATAAAGATGCAAAGTAAAATAAAAGGCAATAAAAATAGCTAAGTGTTGGAAGATTAAATTAATGGAAAATAGACCCGGGGGCCATAGGTTTCACTAGTGGCTTCTCTCAAGAGCATAAGTATTACGGTGGGTGAACAAATTACTGTTGAGCAATTGATAGAATTGAGCATAGTTATGAGAATATCTAGGTATGATCATGTATATAGGCATCACGTCCGTGACAAGTAGACCGACTTCTGCCTGCATCTACTACTATTACTCCACACATCGACCGCTATCCAGCATGCATCTAGAGTATTAAGTTCAAAAGAATAGAGTAACGCTTTAGGTAAGATGACATGATGTAGAGGGATAAACTCATGCAATATGATATAAACCCCATCTTGTTATCCTCGATGGCGACAATACAATACGTGCCTTGCTGCCCCTGCTGTCACTGGGAAAGGACACCGCAAGATTGAACCCAAAGCTAAGCACTTCTCCCATTGCAAGAAAGATCAATCTAGTAGGCCAAACCAAACTGATAATTCGAAGAGACTTGCAAAGATAACCAATCATACATAAAAGAATTCAGAGAAGATTCAAATATTGTTCATAGATAAACTTGATCATAAACCCACAATTCATCGGTCTCAACAAACACACCGCAAAAGAAGATTACATCGAATAGATCTCCACGAGAATCATGGAGAACTTTGTATTGAGATCCAAAGAGAGAGAAGAAGCCATCTAGCTAATAACTATGGACCCGAAGGTCTGAGGTAAACTACTCACACATCATCGGAGAGGCTATGGTGTTGATGTAGAAGCCCTCCGTGATCAATGCCCCCTCCGGCAGGACGCCGGAAAAGGCCCCAAGATGGGATCTCACGGGTACAGAAGGTTGCGGCGGTGGAATTAGGTTTTCGTGGATGCTTCTGTTGGTTTGGGGGTACGTAGGTATATATAGGAGGAAGAAGTACGTCGGTGGACCAACATGGGCCCCACGAGGGTGGAGGGCGTGCCCAGGGGGGTAGGCGTGCCCCCTGCCTCGTGCTCTCCTGGTTGCTTTCTTGACGTAGGGTCCAAGTCCTCTGGATCACGTTTGTTCCGAAAATCACGTTCCCGAAGGTTTCATTACGTTTGGACTCCGTTTGATATTCCTTTTCTCCAAAACTCTGAAATAAGCAAAAAAAACAGCAATTTGGGCTGGGCCTCCGGTTAATAGGTTAGCCCCAAAAATAATATAAAAGTGTATAACAAAGCCCATTAATCATCCAAAACAGAATATAATATAGCATGAAGCAATCAAAAATTATAGATACGTTGGAGACGTATCAATCAACATAGTGATGTTCACCATTGAAAACTACTCCATCTCACGTGATGATCGGACATAGTTTAGTTGATATGGATCACGTGATCACTTAGATGATTAGAGGGATGTCTATCTAAGTGGGAGTTCTTAAGTAATATGATTAATTGAACTTTAATTTATCATGAACTTAGTACCTGATAGTATTTTGCATGTCTATGTTGTTGTAGATAAATGGCCCGTGCTACTATTCCATTGAATTTTAATGCGTTCCTTGAGAAATCTAAGTTGAAAGATGATGGTAGCAACTACACGGGCTAGGTCCGTAACTTGAGGATTATCCTCACTGCTGCACAGAAGAACTACGTCCTGGAAGCACCGCTAGGTGCCAAACCCGCTGCAGAAGCAACTCCAGATGTTATGAACACCTGGCAGAGCAAAGCTGATGACTACTCGATAGTTTAGTGTGCCATGCTTTACGGCTTAGAACCGGGACTTCAACGACGTTTTGAACGTCAAGGAGCATATCAAATGTTCCAGGAGTTGAAGTTAATATTTCAAGCAAATGCCCAGATTGGGAGATATGAAGTCTCCAATAAGTTCTACAGCTGCAAATGGAGGAGAATAGTTATGTCAGTGAGCATATACTCAGAATGTCTGGGTACCACAATCACTTGACTCAGCTGGGAGTTAATCTTCTGGTTGATAGTGTCATTGACAGAGTTCTTCAATCACTGCCACCAAGCTATAAAAGCTTCGTGGTGAACTATAATATGCAAGGGATGGATAAGACAATTCCCGAGCTCTTCACAATGCTAAAGGCTGCAGAGGTAGAAATCAAGAAGGAGCATCAAGTGTTGATGGTCAATAAGACCACTAGTTTCAAGAAAAAGGGCAAAGGGAAGAAGGGGAACTTCAAGAAGACCGGCAAGCAAGTTGTTGCTCATGTGAAGAAGACCAAGTCTGGACCTAAGCCTGAGACTGAGTGCTTCTACTGCAAAGGGACTGGTCACTGGAAGCGGAACTTGTTGGGGAACGTAGTATTTCAAAAAAAAATCCTACGATCACGCAAGATCTATCTAGGAGAAGCATAGCAACGAGCGGGGAGAGTGTGTCCACGTACCCTCGTAGACCGAAAGAGGAAGCGTTAAGTAACGCGGTTGATGTAGTCGAACGTCTTCGCGATCCAACCGATCAAGTACCGAACGCACGGCACCTCCGTGATCTGCACACGTTCACCTGGTGACGTCCCTCAAACTCTAGATCCAGCTGAGGCCAAGGGAGAGTTTCGTCAGCACGACGGCGTGCTGACGGTGATGATGAAGTTACCGACGCAGGGCTTCGCCTAAGCACTACGATAATATGACCGAGGTGGAAATCTGTGGAGGGGGGCACCGCACACGACTAAGAAATCAACTTGTGTGTCTATGGGGTGCCCCCTCCTCCGTATATAAAGGAGGGAGGGAGGAGGAGGACGGCCAAGGGGAGGAGGCGCGCCAAGGGGGGCAATCCTACTCCAAGTAGGATGCACCCCCCCTTTCCTAATCCAACAAGGAGAAGGGGGAAGGCGAGGGAGGAGAGAAGGAAAGGGGTCTGGGATAGGGGACGCGCGCCCTGCCTTGGCCTGCCTCCTCTCTTCCACCAATAGGCCCATGAGGCCCAGTAACCCTCGGGGGGTTCCAGTAACCCCCCGGTATTCCGGTAAATACCCGATACACCTCGGAACCATTCCGGTGTCCGAATATAGTCATCCAATATATCAATCTTTATGTCTCGGCCATTTCGAGACTCCTCATCATGTCCGTGATCTCAACCGGGACTCCGAACTACCTTCGGTACATCAAAACACATAAACTCATAATATCGATCGTCATCGAATGTTAAGCGTGCGGACCCTACGGGTTCGAGAACTATGTAGACATGACCGAGACTCATCTCCGGTCAATAACCAATAGCGGAACCTGGATGCTCATATTGGATCCTACATATTCTACGAAGATCTTTATCGGTCAAACCGCATAACAACATACGTTGTTCCCTTTGTCATCGGTATGTTACTTGCCCGAGATTCGATCGTCGATATCATCATACCTAGTTCAATCTCGTTACCGGCAAGTCTCTTTACTTGTTCCGTAATGTATCATCCCGTAACTAACTCATTAGTCACATTGTTTGCAAGGCTTATACTGATGTGCATTACCGAGAGGGCCCATAGATACCTCCGACAATCGGAGTGACAAATCCTAATCTCGATCTATGCCAACTCAACAACAAACACCATCAGAGACACCTGTAGAGTATCTTTATAATCACCCAGTTACGTTGTGACGTTTGATAGTACACTAAGTGTTCCTCCGATATTCGGGAGTTGCATAATCTCATAGTCATAGGAACATGTATAAGTCATGAATAAAGCAATAGCAATAAAAAACGATCATAGTGCTAAGCTAATGGATGGGTCAAGTCAATCACATCATTAGAGAATGATGTGATCCCCTTCATCAAATGACAACTCATGTCTATGGCTAGGAAACTTAACCATCTTTGATTAACGAGCTAGTCAAGTAGAGGCATACTAGTGACACTTGATACGTCTCCAACGTATCTATAATTTTTTATTGTTCCATGCTATTATATTATCTGTTTTGGATGTTTAATGGGATTTACTAAGCACTTTGATATTATTTTTGGGACTAGCCCATTAACCGAAGGCCTAGTGCAAATTGTTGTTTTTTGCCTATTTCAGTGTTTCGCAGAAAAGGAATATCAAACGGAATGAAACCTTCGGGAGAGTTATTTTTGGAACAAACGTGATCCAGGGGACTTTGAGTGGACGTCAAGAAAGAAGCAAGGAGGCCACGAGGCAGGGAGGCGCGCCTGCCCCCCTGGGCGCGCCCCCACCCTCGTGGGCCCCTCACAGCTCCACCTACCTACTTCTTCCTCCTATATATATCCATATACCCCCAAAAACATCCAGGAGCACTACAAAATCCTATTTCCACCGCCGCAACCTTCTATACCCGTGAGATCCCATCTTGGGGCCTTTTCCGGCCCTCCGCCGGAGGGGGAATCGATCACGGAGGGCTTCTACATCAACACCATAGCCTCTCCGATGATGTGTGAGTAGTTTACCACATACCTTCGGGTCCATAGTTATTAGTTAGATGGCTTCTTCTCTCTCTTTGGATCTCAATACAAAGTTCTCCTCGATTCTCTTGGAGATCTATTTGATGTAATTCTTTTTGCGGTGTGTTTGTCGAGATCCGATGAATTGTGGGTTTATGATCAAGATTATCTATGAACAATATTTGAATCTCCTCTGAATTCTTTTATGTATGATTTTTTATCTTTGCAAGTCTCTTTGAATTATCAGTTTGGTTTGGCCTACT
Organism: Triticum aestivum; assembly: GCF_018294505.1. Lineage (NCBI taxonomy): Eukaryota > Viridiplantae > Streptophyta > Magnoliopsida > Poales > Poaceae > Triticum > Triticum aestivum. The sequence continues at coordinate 153,387,616 of NC_057802.1, forward strand.
AGATTGATCTTTCTTGCAATGGGAGAAGTGCTTAGCTTTAGGTTCAATCTTGCGGTGTCCTTTCCCAGTGACAGCAGGGGCAGCAAGGCACGCATTGTATTGTTGCCATCAAGGATAAAAAGATGGGGTTTATATCATATTACATGAGTTTATCCCTCTACATCATGTCATCTTGCCAAATGCGTTACTCCGTTCTTATGAACTTAATACTCTAGATGCATGCTGGATAGCGGTCAATGTGTGGAGTAATAGTAGTAGATGCAGAATCATTTCGGTCTACTTGTCGCGGACGTGATGCCTATATACATGATCATGCCTAGATGTTCTCATAACTATGCACTTTTCTATCAATTGCTCGACAGTAATTTGTTCACCCACCGTAATTCTTATGCTATCTTGGGAGAAGCCACTAGTGAAACCTATGGCCCCCGGGTCTATTTTCGATCATATAAGTTTCCAATCTATTTTACTTTGCAATCTTTACTTTCAATCTGTATCATCAAAATACCAAAAATATATATCTTATTATCTCTATCAGATCTCACTTTTGCAAGTGGCCGTGAAGGGATTGACAACCCCTTTATCGCGTTGGTTGCAAGGTTCTTATTTGTTTGTGTAGGTACGAGGCAACTTGCGTGTAGTCTCCTACTGGATTGATACCTTGGTTCTCAAAAACTGAGGGAAATACATACGCTACTATGCTGCATCACCCTTTCCTCTTCAAGGGAAAACCAACGCAGTGCTCAAGAGGTAGCAACACTCTATTTGTCTATGTATTCACACATGTACTAAGTTTCCAGTTAATACAATTCTAGCATGAATAATAAACATTTATCATGATATAAGGAAATATAAATAACAACTTTATTATTGCCTCTAGGGCATATTTCCTTCAGTCTCCCACTTGCACTAGAGTCAATAATCTAGATTACATAGTAATGATTCTAACACCCATGGAGTCTTGGTGCTGATGATGTTTTGCTCGTGAGAGAGGCTTAGTCAACGGGTCTGCAACATTCAGATCTGTATGTATCTTGCAAATCTTGATGTCTCCCTTCTTGACTTGATCGTGGATGGAATTGAAGCGTCTCTTGATGTGCTTGGTTCTCTTGTGAAATCTGGATTCCTTTGCCAGGGCAATTGCACAAGTATTGTCACAAAAGATTCTCATTGGACCCGATGCACTAGGTATGACACCTAGATCGGATATGAACTCCTTCATCCAGACTCCTTCATTTGCTGCTTCCGAAGCAGCTATGTACTCCGCTTCACACGTAGATCCCGCCACGACGTTCTGCTTGGAACTGCACCAACTTACAGCTCCTCCATTTAATATAAATACGTATCCGGTTTGTGACTTAGAGTGATCCGGATCAGTGTCAAAGCTTGCATCGACGTAACCATTTACGACGAGCTCTTTGTCACCTCCATAAACGAGAAACATATCCTTAGTCCTTTTCAGTTATTTCAGGATGTTCTTGACCGTTGTCCAGTGATCCAATCCTGGATTACCTTGGTACCTCCCTGCTAAACTAATAGCAAGGCACACATCAGGTCTGGTACACAGCATTGCATACATGATAGAACCTATGGCTGAAGCATAGGGAATGACTTTCATTTTCTCTCTATCTTCTGAAGTGGTCGGGCATTGAGTCTGACTCAACTTCACACCTTGTAACACAGGCAAGAACCCTTTCTTTGCTTGATCCATTTTGAACTTCTTCAAAACTTTATCAAGGTATGTGCTTTGTGAAAGTCCAATTAAGCGTCTTGATCTATCTCTATAGATCTTGATGCCAAATATATAAGCATATTCACCGGGGTCTTTCATTGAAAAATTGTTATTCAAGTATCCTTTTATGCTATTCAGAAATTCAGTATCCTTTCTGATCAACAATATGTCATCTACATATAATATCAGAAATGCTACAGAGATCCCACTCACTTTCTTGTAAATACAGGCTTCTCCAAAAGTCTACATAAAACCATATGCTTTGATCACACTATCAAAGCGTATATTCCAATTCTGAGAGGCTTGCACCAGTCCATAAATGGATCGCTAGAGCTTGCACACTTTGTTAGCACCTTTTGGATCGATAAAACCTTCTGGTTTCATCATATACAACTCTTCTTTAAGATATCCATTAAGGAATGCAGTTTTGACATCTATTTGCCAAATTTCATAATCATAAAATGCATCAATTGCTAACATGATTCGGACGGACTTAAGCATCGCTACGGGTGAGAAGGTCTCATCGTAGTCAACTCCTTGAACTTGTCGAAAACCTTTTGCAACAAGTCGAGCTTTGTAGATAATAACATTACCGTTAGCGTCGGTCTTCTTCTTAATGATCCATTTTATTCTCTATGGCTTGCCGATCATCGGGCAAGTCAACCAAAGTCCACACTTTGTTCTCATACATGGATCCCATCTCAGATTTCATGGCCTCGAGCCATTTCGCGGAATCTGGGCTCATCATCGCTTCCTCATAGTTCGTAGGTTCGTCATGGTCAAGTAACATGACTTCCAGAACAGGATTTCCGTACCACTCTGGTGCAGATCTTACTCTGGTTGACCTACGAGGTTCGATAGTAACTTGATCAGAAGTTTCATGATCATCACCATTAGCTTCCTCACTAATTGGAGTAGGTATCACTGGAACTGATTTCTATGATGAACTACTTTCCAATAAGGGAGCTGGTACAATTATCTCATCAAGTTCTACTTTCCTCCCACTCACTTCTTTCGAGAGAAACTCCTTCTCTAGAAAGGATCCATTCTTAGAAACGAATATCTTGCCTTCGGATCTGTGATAGAAGGTGTACCCAACAGTCTCCTTTGGGTATCCTATGAAGACACATTTCTCCGATTTGGGTTCAAGCTTATCAGGTTGAAACTTTTTCACATAAGCATCGCAGCCCCAAACTTTAAGAAACGATAACTTGGGTTTCTTGCGAAACCACAGTTCATATGGTGTCGTCTCAATGGATTTAGATGGTGCCCTATTTAACGTGAATGCAGCCGTATCTAAAGCATAACCCCAAAACGATAGCGGTAAATCATAAGAGACATCATAGATCGCACCATATCTAATAAAGTTCGATTACGACGTTCGGACACACCATTATGCTGTGGTGTTCCGGGTTGCGTGAGTTGCGAAACTATTCTGCATTGTTTCAAATGAAGACCAAACTCGTAACTCAAATATTCTCCTCTATGATCAGATCGTAGAACCTTTATTTTCTTGTTACGATGATTTTCCACTTCACTCTAAAATTGTTTGACCTTTTCAAATGTTTCAGACTTATGTTTCAAGCAGATATACCCATATCTTCTTAAATCATCTGTGAAGGTCAGAAAATAACGATACCCGCCGCGAGCATTAACACTCATCGGATCGCATAACGATATCTTCTTAAATCAGTATTGGTTATTGACCGGAGATGAGTCTCGGTCATGTCTATATCAGTATTGGTTATTGTGAGTTATGTGATTTGATGTACCGAAGGTTGTTCAGAGTCCCGGATGTGATCACGGACATGACGAGGAGTCTCAAAATGGTCGAGACATAAATATTGATATATTGGAGGATTATGTTTGGACACCGGAAAGGTTTCAGATAGGTTCGGGCATTTTCTGGAGTACCGGGGGGTTACAGGAACCCCCGGGGGGTTAATGGGCCTTCATGGGCCTTAGTGGAAGAGAGGAGGAGGCGGCCAAGTGGAGGCGCGCCCCCCCAAGCCCAATCCGAATTGGGGGGCTTTCCTTCTCTCCCTCTTCCCCTTTCCTTCCCCTCCTAGTTGGACTAGGAATGCGGGGAACCTACTCCTAGTAGGAGTAGGATTCCCCCCTTGGGGCGCGCCCCATTGAAAGAACATGCGGTGCCCCCATGTTTGGTTTTGGTAATTAATGACAATCTCTATGGACTAATGGTTGCCTTGAGTTATATTTGAAGGATTTGTCCATAGGCATTTCTTGAAGTTCATGTGTTGGTTTCAAGGAGTTTATGTGGTGACCAAGGTGTTATTAAGGAATTATCCAAAGATTGGTCATGTGAGAGTTGAGCTTATTGCAAGCATGTCTTGGAGAAGAAGATTGTGTGATCATTCATGTATATCTTCAAGACATCATCCAAATGAAGAGAGTTGAAAAGATTCATGGTTGATCAAGACTAAGTCAAGAGTGAATCAACTTGATCAACTCACAAAGCGTAGAAGATGTACCGAGAGGGATCAAGCGATCCCATGGTGTGGTGAGCATTGTCAATTACGCTTTGTGTACTAACCCATGATCTTCGTGAGAGTTCTTTGTGGGGTTAGGTTGTGGTGTGCAAGTTCAAGTGAAGCATCATGAAGAGATCAAATGCTTGAAGCTTGCCGTCCATTGTGGTAACAATGGACTTGTGAAGATGTTGTGGTGTGCAAGTTCAAGTGAAGCATCATGAAGAGATCAAATGCTTGAAGCTTGCCGTCCATTGTGGTGACAATGGACTTGTGAAGATGTGCGGAAGAGTGGCTCACCCATAGTGGAGCATGGGGGAGCAATCAACTAGTCTTCATCGAGCCAACGCAACCAAGAAAGGTGGTCCAACTTGAGGGAGTCAAGATCGTCATCATCTAGCTAAAGTGGACCATGTGCAAGGCAAAGGTTTGCTCTTGATAGGTTTTCTATTTTACCGGTCTCATGATGGTAGTTGGGAGACCGGGTTATAGGATCGATTGCCGTACTATCAAGGGGGGCTCTCGATGAGTAGCTTGATCGTATCATTCATAGAGAGCTCAAACCATTGCATCCTTGCATCATCTTTATTGGTTCTTGTTTGGTTCTTTTCTTTGTGAGTTTTGGAGCTTATGGTCATCTTGACGACAAGCTCGAGTTCATCGAAAACGGAGTTCACTCGCATCTTCTATGATGTTTTCGATGTCGGAGGTTATGCCGGTTCTTCTCGGTTGGAGGTTTCACTCCTCTATTTGTCGCTGTTTTCATGCTACTCGTCTTTCTCAATCCAACAAGCTTGAGTTTTCTCAATTCGGAGCTCATATGCAGAAGTTATGGCAGTTTTGGTTTCCTAGCGGTAGTACCGCGGGCCGGAGCGGTAGTACCGCTTGGGTGCTACAAGCGGTAGTACCGCTCTAGAGCGGTAGTACCGCTCCAGAGCGGTAGTACCGCTAGTAGCCCGCAGCCGTAGTACAGCTGCGGTCTCGTGCTAGTACCGCCTCGATTCGAGGGGTCTTTTCGTGTCGGGTTTTACGGTACTAGCCGCGGCAGTGGGGGCCGTAGTACCGCTCGTTTGCGGTAGTACCGCCCTGCCACCGCGGTAGTACCGCTCTGGGCCCAGCGGCAGTACCGCGAGGGGGAGCGGTAGTACCGCTTATACGGCCAAGCGGTAGTACCGCTGGCCGAGCGGTAGTACCGCTCTCTGCGGGGCTGAAGTGGGGGTAACGGCTGGATTTCTTCCCCCACTATATAAGGGGGTCTTCTTCCCCAATGAACCTCATCCTTTGAGCTCGTGTTCTTCCCCCATTGTTGACCTTCTTCGAGCTTTCTAACTCTCAATCCCTCCATGGATTCTTGCTAGTTTTTGAGGGAAAAGAGAGAGGAGATCTAGATCCACATTTCCACCAATCACTTTCTCCTCTATGTGAGGGGAACCCATTAGATCTAGATCTTGGAGTTCTTGGTGTTCTCCTTCTTGTTCTTCCTCTCATTTTCCTCCCTAGCATTAGTTGCTTCGGTGGGATTTGAGAGAGAAGGACTTGGGCACTCCGTGTGCCCTTGCCCTTGCATTTGGTGCATCGGTTTGAGTTCTCCACGGTGATACGTGGAAGTTACAAGTTGAGAAGCTTATTACTCTTGGGTGCTTGGTGCCCTTGAGCTTGTTCCTCATGGGTGCTTGGGCGCCCTAGACGGTTGGTGGTGTTCGGAGCTCAATCATTGTGGTGTAAAGCTCCGGGCAAGCGTCGGGGTCTCCAATTAGGTTGTGGAGATCGCCCCGAGCAATTTGACGGGTACCGGTGACCGCCCCCAAGGGTTGCCAAAGTGTACGGGTTCGATGACCGCCCCCAAGGGTTGCCATTTGTACGGGTTCGGTGACCGCCCTCAAGGGTCCCTTAGTGGAATCACGGCATCTTGCATTGTGCGAGGGCGTGAGGAGATTACGGTGGCCCTAGTGGCTTCTTGGGGAGCATTGTGCCTCCACACCGCTCCAAACGGAGATTAGCATCCGCAAGGGTGTGAACTTCGGGATACATCGTCGTCTCCGTGTGCCTCGGTTATCTCTTACCCGAACCCTTTACTTATGCACTTTACTTTATGATAGCCATATTGTTTCTTGTCATACATCTTGCTATCACTTAGTTGTTTATCTTGCTTAGCATAAGTTGTTGGTGCACATAGGTGAGCCTAGTTGTTGTAGGTTTTGTGCTTGTCAAATTAACCGCTAGGTTTATTCCGCATTTGTTCAAGCCTAAACCGTAATTATTTTAAAGCGCCTATTCACCCTCCCCCCTCTAGGCGACATCCACGGTCTTTCACCCATGAGGCCGGTCGGCCCCCTCCTCCCCTCCTTTATATAAGGGGGAGGGGGCACCCCATAGACACACAAGTTGATCTTTAGCCGTGTGCGGTGCCCCCCTCCACAGTTTTCCACCTCGGTCAGTCGTAGTGCTTAGGCGAAGCCCCGCGTCGGTAACTTCATCATCACCGTCACCACGCCGATGTGTTGACAAAACTCTCCCTCGGCCTCAGCTGGATCTAGAGTTCGAGGGACGTCATCGAGCTGAACGTGTGCAGATCACGGAGGTGCCGTGCGTTCGGTACTTGATTAGTTGGATCGCGAAGATGTTCGACTACATCAACCGCGTCACTAAATGCTTCCGCTTTCGGTCTACGAGGGTACATGGACACACTCTCCCCGCTCGTTGCTATGCTTCTCCTAGATAGATCTTGCGTGATCGTAGGATTTTTTTTGAAATACTACGTTCCCCAACAGGATTGGTGTGCAGATGTCTTAACAGCAGAAGCGTTGGCTCTAAGACTTAGCTTATTACTTGCATAGAAGGTGGAATGCAATCGTCTTGTTGTTAACTCCGACAATATGGAATTAATTGACACAACGAAGAATGGAGGACATTTAGCGGGAGCGGGTTAGCTAAATTTTATGTGACAAGGGATTGGTTTGAGGAACCTATGAATGATATTGTAACTTTTCTTATTGACGATGCAACCGCTATTTCCAATAAATAAAGCGGATGTTTTGTTTTTAAAAAAAGATAGAAAATTTCATTGTCACATTGATAGAGGTAAGGGTCCCGATCTTTCGATGAGATGATAACTATCGATTTGGTGGAGTCGACTTTGACAATCCAACTACAAACGTTCACGACATTGCGCCTTAGCAATCGCTAAACCAATCTCCTAAGGTTACTGACGATGCATGAAGCACGATCAACCTGACCACGAAGATCTATTCCTGCAAGCAATCGAAGAACGAGCAAGAATATGATAAAGCAATATGAATATTGTGAATATGTATGAAGTATTGATAAAAGTGAGGTTTCAAAGCGGTCGGTCTAGTCATTGGACACAAACGAAGTACACTAAGTTGCAGCAATGGTTAACTTTTAACCAATTAAAACCCAAGAAAAAAGTTACTAGATTGATTTACTTATATAGGAGCAAGGGGTGGCGGCCAAGGAGGTGGGAGGGCGTCCCAAGGCAGGCTAAAACTAACCCTAGGTCGTACAAAGCGCATGGGCCCAAGTGGAGGTGACGCAACACCTTTGGACTTGTAGTTTGAATCAGATTTTGCTGCAGCGTCGGACTGTTTCAGCCATATATCCACACTCCGGATGAATTTGAAGGTGGGTCCAATTGGGTTGAAAAGTGAACGAGATATGCTTTCCAACAACTAAAAATTCACCCAATTCGAAGTCCGGATGCAAGTGTTGTGAACGTTTGAATTTAGGTATATCTCTGTAGTCCAAATCTAAGTGCAGACGTGAGAGACTTGGTCTCTGTCTTTTCTTGGGCCAAAAATGACGATGAAAAGACTTCTTAAACAACATCTAATCATCTCCTTTTCCTTTATCTTCACACATGGTTTGTATAAGTTCTCATACACCTGCAATTAGGCATGGCACGGAAGTCTGTGAAGAATTTTTGTCTTGAATAACATAAATAAATTATTGCATAGTTAGTATTAGAAATCACCTCACAAATATGTTGTATGGAATATTTTTGGTCGTATCCAAAGTCATGTCCTCATCACACATGGTATGTTTTTGTCAAAAATAAAGTAAAGCACTAACGTTATCATCCTCACGTCACTAAACTTGTCATAAAAAATGTCCGGAGTTGCCATGTGCTTGTACGTGATGTGTGTCACTTATCAGGGGTCCTATAAATATGTGATGCATCCCCAAAATAGAAAATGAATAGTTAAAATTTTATTTTTACTCATGACATGGCTTAATATCGTAAACAACCGGTTATTCGAAAGAAAAAAGTCTATTTTACTCCCCAAAATAGTGAGAGGAGTGCTTCGGTACAACCCCCCCTAAAACGTATAATGGACAGGATGGTCATTTCACATTAGGTATAGGAATACCCACCCGACGCCGTACGTCTGCGCGCGACGTCGTACGCCCGCCAGCGTATGCCGCACCCGTCGCCGTACGCCCGCCCGCGTATGCCGCACCCGTCGCCGTACGTCGCCGCTGTACGCCCGCACGTCTCCACATTGGCATCGATTGTTATGGAAAAAAACGTCACGGGAGCCGCCGACGCCCGCCGTCGTAACCCTAAACGCATCCACGCCGTCTCCACGTCGCCGCCCGTCTCCATGTAGTCACCGCGCGTCTCCACATCGCCGCCCGTCTCCACGTCGCCGCCCAAACAGGCCGCCGCGCGTGCCCCGGCGCCGTTGCTGCTGCCGCCGCGTTCCTTTGCCGTCACCCAGATGGCCGCCCATCCGTGATCTCGGCCACCATCCTGACGCCGTCGACACCTGCCTCAGCCGGCCAGCAACGTCACACCGTCAGCGCGTTGGTCATCGGACAAAATGGATCCAGCTGACATCCTCGCCGCCGTGCAAGAGGTTGGTTTGACACGTCGTTGTGCTTGATGAACTACTTATTTTAGGGATGATGTTACACTGTGTTCGATTGATCTTAGAATTTTCTTAAACATGTATAGGTAGAGGAGGAGGGCGATTATGATGGTGATGATTACGGCAACGACAACGGAACCTCGTCACTGAATATGGATGAACCTGTTGAGGAGAACTACATGAGTTTGGATGAATCTTATAGTGGCAATGTAAGTGTGATCAATGTTGATAAAAACAACAAATACGATAAACCGCACGGAAAATTACATGTTTTTTTTGCATCATGCAGCGACATGGCGATAATGATGATGATATGGATATAGATGATTCATTTGCTGAAAGTGCACTCCAGGTATGTTTTAAAAACAATAGGAGAAGAAATGACATAATAACCGTATGAGCACTTACATGTATTTTTTAAAAATGTGCGCAGATGGACGAGGACGGGGACTTTGTGAGGAATATTGTGGACGATGAAAGTGACAAATCGCACGTTGACGCATCTCATGATGACAGCTCCAGCAAAGTAAGTTTTAAAACTCACATACGTTACATATTAAAATAATAACTGACTGACATACATGGTTTCATGCCTTAATTTACAGGGAGATGTAGATGGTCCTAGCGGGAAGGATGAGCATGTTGTTGATGATCTGTTTAATTGACATCGGATTTGATGAATATCAGCAAGATTCATTGGACAGACATTGGAAGGTCATGAGGAAGACGTTCAGATCACTAGGAGAGGCTTACATTTTCTATAACCAGTATGCTAAGGAGCGTGGTTTCAGCGTAAGAAAGGGCTCGCTGAAATTTTTGAAAGGTCCTGAGGGAACTATGCGCTTGAGAAAGTATCGGTGTGCGAGAGCTGGGAAACGACAGGCAAAACTTTGTACAATGGAAGGCAGGACCCGCAAGCTCAGAGCGGAGACTCGTTGCTTCTGTGATGCGCATATAACTTTGAAGCTTGATAAAGAGCGTGACGTTTGGTATGTCAGCAGTTTCAGTGATGATCACAGTCACGTTCTAGCTAGACCGGACGAAGTCACATTTCTTTGGTCTCATAATCAGATAAAAGAATTTCAGAAAGTTGAGATCTTAACTATGGCAGGTGCTGGAATCAGGAAACATATGATTTATGATAATCTCGTCAGTAGGTACGGGTCATATGCACAGGCTGGTTTTGGGAGGAAGAAGCTTTATAACATGTGTTATAGAGAAAAAATGAAGTTGCTTGCACAAGCAGATGCAGACACTGCCATTGGGATCATGATGACTAGAAGAGAGAGGGATCCAGATTTCTTCTTTAAGCACACCGTCGATGATGAAGGAAGGCTGAAAAACCTATTCTGGTGTGATTCTCAATCACGTCGAGACTATGTTGACTACGGTGATGTGACCGTCTTCGATAGCACATACAAGATGAATAGGTATGGCATGCCATTTATACCTTTTGTCGGTCTGAACAACCACCGTTGCACCACGGTATTCGGTTGTGCTCTTGTGTCTGACAAGACGGAAAATACATATGTCTAGCTGCTTCAGATGTTTCTGAGGGCTCACTATCAGAAGAGGCCCAGGTCAGTAATTACTGATGGAGATGCAGCTATGATTAAGGCCATCAGAAAGGTACTTTCGGAGGTTTGGCATCGTCTTTGCTCGTGGCATATTGAGAAGAATATGCAGAAACACCTTCATCATAAGTCTCTAAAGGAGTTCAGGTCTCTACTTTATTATGCCACTTCAAAAAAAGTATTTGAGGAGAGATGGGCAGCATTTACCGCCAAATGACAGTCGGAGAAAACAATGACATGCTTACGTAGGATGTACAAGAAGAAAAGGCTTTGGGCTGCATCATATCTATCTGGTGGGTTTTTCCTAGGTATGCGAAGTAACCAGCGAAGTGAGAGTCTGAATTCATGCCTTCACTTGCATCTAGACTCTGGTATGACTATTGTTGATATGATTGTGCACTATGAGAACTGCATAGTTCGTCTCCATGAGAACGAGGTGCATGACAATTACACAAACTCACAGACAGACCCAGTACCAGTATTGGACGAGTGTAAAGATATTGAGAAATCAGCTGCCCGTGAGTTCACTGCGGTAAACTTTTATATCTTACAGGAAGATATGAAGAAGGCACGGGAGCTTGAGGTCCTTGAGAGACTGAGAGGAGCAGACACTCACAGATTCATACTGACATGAAAGGAAAATAGGGATATCAGATTCACTATGGACTACACCCCAGGTAACTCCGAAGAAACCGTGAAATGCAGTTGCAGAAGTATGGATCGCAAAGGACTTCCTTGCAAACATATTCTTCACGTTCTGATTCAGCTACGCTTACGTGAGATACCTAAGTGTTTAGTACTGCAGAGGTTGAGAAAAATTGCAAGGGGTGGGCTTCCTGTGAAGCGCACTAGCGATCTGTTTGCATGGGGATGGGCAGGTGCAGAGGAGAGAGCTAGGTACAGCGAGTTGACTATCTTATCTGGCGAAGCAACTCATAAAGCATGCCATAAACCATTTTTATTCGACAAGTTGAAGGCAGCTCTGAGGGACATAATAGATAATGATTACACTGAGGAGGATGAGCCTGGTGCGGAGAAAAAGTTTGTGAACGACGATGCAATTGAGCCTAATCAAGATCATGTTCTGGTTCGTGATCCCGCAAAAATTAACACCAAAGGCGCACCAAAACAGAATGTTAAAGGCCGCGGTATGGGTGGTCCTGATGTCACTAAAAATGGGCGACCTAAAGCTTTTGATGAGAAGAGCAAACGTCCATGTGGCCAGTACGGTCTTACGGATCATTATAAGTCCCCGTGCCCTCAAAATCCTAAGTATGATTCTCGTATGTTCATGTAAATCTTGTTGTTCAAACCAAATTTATTTGTTTATTGTGAATTAACACATATCTTACTGTTTTGTATGTAGGAACTTTGCTTGAATTCGGGAGTATGGAAGACTGCTTTGCCCTTTGATTGAAGACAGTTTCTTGATGGATTGCTTCTATCTATGAGATCATTTTTAGTTGTTAGATTATGTTATATGAGACTTATTTTACTTTGTTGATGTCAGACTTTGTTGATGTCAAACTATGTGCTAAGATACCCACATAAGTATTTGTTGATGCCAGACTATGTTATGCAAGAAGTATTTTTACTCTGTTTATTTGGATGTGTTCATTATGCACTGTAGTGCTGTCGCTGTTTACTGTTGTTTTCTACATTGTCGCCATCGCTTATTATGCCGTCGTTTTTAGATATTTTTTATTAAAAAAAGCCCGACAAGTGCGCCGGCCAGTCTGACAATACACAGACCGGACCGACGGCACTGTCCCACAGGGCAGCGTCGGACGGCGGTAGCAAAGCGAGTAAACTAGAGGGGTCTGACTGCCTCTGTGGCGCCGGGTATTTAAGCCGGTCGTCGCGCGCTCCGTCGGGCGAGGTGGGACTAAACAAAAATGCGCTCAGGTTCCCGTCGCCCCGCGGGGTACTTGGGCCGTTGTCTGTCAGGCTTTAAATTTTTATTGGGCCGGCCCACGCGGTCACGCGCGTCGCTCCGGACACGGTGGCGGCGATCGAACGTTTAGTCCCACCTCGCCTGCCGAACGGGGCGTCGACCGGCTTATATACGGAACGTCGGCACTGGTATTAAACTTCTCTACTAACTCGACAGTCACTGGGCCGTCTTTGCTGCCCTGTTGGCCCGTTTGCCGACGTGCAAAGATATTCACCGGGCGGGCATTTTTTTAAACATAATCTGTTTAAGTCACACAAGTAGCCGACGACAGAAGCATTTTTTAACATAATATAAGTAGAGGGAACATGGATTGTTTTATTCAAACAAGTAGACGACGGTAAAAGTATGAATATGAGTAATTGAAAATTGTAGACGACGACATGAAGACAAAATAATAATCCAAATGTCATTCTCAACTTAAATATTCAAACAAGTAGTGCCTTCTTCATCACAAAATATTAGAGTCAAAATAAATGAAAACATCATTTGAGCGTACAAAATTTTCTGTTGCATAATTTTTGCCGCATTTATTTCTTCTTTGCAAGCCGGGTAACTTTGTCTTTCACATCGTTGAGCGTATTTCTCTCTGAAAAAATAAGCTGCGCAATCATTAAGTCCCTCGATTTATCAATTGACCCCTGTTACAACTTCATATTAGTCCAATGTGAATTGTATCACATAATGAATTCAATTAAATATAAGCATTTGAAATAAAACCAGACCTGCGAAAAACAGCTTGTCCAGTTTTCACCGTCCCAGTATTGAAAGCATCGAAGGACAAATATTCCACATCAATTGCTGGTCCATACAAACAACGATTCATAAGTTCGCATTTTAGGTAAGATATTAAAATAATGTGAAAGTATATACGCACCCATCTTCCTGTTGTGGCATATTATACGTTTTAATAGGCCAGGTAGACACATCCGGATAATTCACAGCACCGCTCGCATTCGCATCACGTATGTCATACCCAAGTTGTTTTCTCTGTTCATATGAATGATAGCACGCAAAGGATTTAAGACAGTTTAATTACAAACTGATAGTTTCGATATGCCCATGCAAATTTATACCGTACCAGCTCCTCAACTTTGTCTTTAACTTCACTGTCAAGTTCGCGTCCCATCAAAGAATCAAGAACCTAAAACTCTTCCTTCGGGCGATGCATGATGACCGAAACCCAGTGGGTATTTCCCTTATTAAGAGGAATATAAGTCTGCATCACAACGAATATACGATGTAATCAACACATATTGTTTTATTATTTATATCATGTAAATGCATATGTTAAGCTAATCGAACTTACCTTATATTTTTTAAAATACTCATTGGTGCATCTATTCACGGGTCCATTCTTCTTCGCCACAACTTCGTTCTCATTTCTTTCTGGCTCGGTGTCTGGTCTAAATTCTAGTAACCAATTGACCAGCTAGGTCGGCATTATATGACGATCGTCACCAACAACTCCCGACAGATACGTGTTGGGGAACGTAGTAATTTCAAAAAAATTCCTACGCACACGCAAGATCATGGTGATGCATAGCAACAAGAGGGGAGAGTGTTGTCTACGTACCCTCGTAGACCGAAAGCGGAAGCGTTAACACAACGCGGTTGATGTAGTCGTACGTCTTCACGATCCGACCGATCAAGTACCGAACGCACGGCACCTCCGAGTTCAGCACACGTTTAGCTCGATGACGTCCCTCGAACTCCAATCCAGCCGAGTGTTGAGGGAGAGTTTCGTCAGCACAACGGCGTGGTGACGATGATGATGTTCTACCGACGGGCTTCGCCTAAGCACCGCTACGATATTATCGAGGTGTAATATGGTGGAGGGGGGCACCGCACACGGCTAAGAGATCAATAGATCAATTGTTGTGTCTATGGGGTGCCCCCTGCCCCTGTATATAAAGGAGCAAGGGGGAGGCGGCCGGCCAAGGAGGAGGGTGCGCCAAGGGGGGAGTCCTACTCCTACCGGGAGTAGGACTCCTCCTTTCCTTGTTGGAATAGGAGAAGGGAAGGGAGAAGGAGAAAGAAGGAAGGGGGCGCCCCCCCCCCTCCCTAGTCCAATTCGGACTAGTCAATGGGGAGGGGTGCGGCCACCCTTTGGGGCCTTTCTCTCCTTTCCCATATGGCCCATTAAGGCCCAATACGAATTCCCGTAACTCTTCGATACTCCGAAAAATACCCGAATCACTCGGAACCTTTCCGAAGTCCGAATATAGTCATCCAATATATCGATCTTTACGTCTCGGCCATTTCGAGACTCCTCGTCATGTCCCCGATCTCATCCGGGACTCCGAACTCCTTCGGTACATCAAAACACATAAACTCATAATATAACCGTCATCGTAACGTTAAGCATGCGGACCCTACGGGTTCGAGAACTATGTAGACATGACCGAGACACCTCTCCGGTCAATAACCAATAGCGGAACCTGGATGCTCATATTGGCTCCCACATATTCTACGAAGATCTTTATCGGTCAGACCGCATAACAACATACGTTGTTCCCTTTATAATCACCCAGTTACGTTGTGACGTTTGGTAGCACACAAAGTGTTCCTCCGGTAAACGGGAGTTGCATAATCTCATAGTCATAGGAACATGTATAAGTCATGAAGAAAGCAATAGCAACATACTAAACGATCGAGTGCTAAGCTAACGGAATGGGTCAAGTCAATCACATCATTCTCCTAACGATGTGATCCCGTTAATCAAATGACAACTCATGTCTATGGCTAGGAAACATAACCATCTTTGATCAGCGAGCTAGTCAAGTAGAGGCATACTAGTGACACTCTGTTTGTCTATGTATTCACACATGTATCAAGTTTCCGGTTAATACAATTCTAGCATGAATAATAAACATTTATCATGATATAAGGAAATAAATAATAACTTTATTATTGCCTCTAGGGCATATTTCCTTCAGTCTCCCACTTGCACTAGAGTCAATAATCTAGTTCACATCGCCATGTGATTTAACATCAATAGTTCACATCACCATGTGATTAATACCCATAGTTCACATCGTCATGTGACCAACACCCAAAGGGTTTACTAGAGTCAGTAATCTAGTTCACATCGCTTATGTGATTAACACCCAAAGAGTACTAAGGTTTGATCATGTTTTGCTTGTGAGATAATTTTAGTCAACGGGTCTGTCATATTCAGATCCGTAAGTATTTTGCAAATTTCTATGTCTACAATGCTCTGCATGGAGCTACTCTAGCTAATTGCTCCCTCTTTCAATATGTATCTAGACCGACACTTAGAGTCATCTAGATTAGTGTCAAAACTTGCATCGACGTAACCCTTTACGACGAACCTTTTGTCACTTCCATAATCAAGAAACATATCCTTATTCCAGTAAGGATAATTTTGACCGCTGTCCAGTGATCTACTCCTAGATCACTATTGTACTCCCTTGCCAAAATAAGTGTAGGGTATACAATAGATCTGGTACACAGCATGGCATACTTTATAGAACCTATGGCCGAGGCATAGGGAATGACTTTCATTCTTTTTCTATCTTCTGCCGTGGTCGGGTTTTGAGTCTTACTCAATTTCACACCTTGTAACACAGGCAAGAAACTCTTTTCTTTGACTGTTCCATTTTGAACTACTTCAAAATCTTATTAAGGTATGTACTCATTGAAAAAACTTATCAAGCGTCTTGATCTATCTCTATAGATCTTGATGCTCAATATGTAAGCAGCTTTACCGAGGTCTTTCTTTGAAAAACTCCTTTCAAACACTCCTTTATGCTTTGCAAAATAATTCTACATTATTTCCGATCAACAATATGTCATTCATATACTTATCAGAAGTGCTGTAGTGCTCCCACTCACTTTCTTGTAAATACAGGCTTCACCGCAAGTCTATATAAAACTATATGCTTTGATCAACTTATCAAAGCGTATATTCCAACTCCGAGATGCTTGCACCAGTCCATAGATGGATCGCTGGAGTTTGCATATTTTGTTAGCACCTTTAGGATTGACAAAACCTTCTGGTTGCATCATATACAACTCTTCTTTAATGAATCCATTAAGCAATGCAGTTTTCTTTATCCATTTGCCAGATTTCATAAAATGCGGCAATTGCTAACATGATTCGGGCAGACTTAAGCATAGATACGAGTGAGAAACTCTCATCGTAGTCAACACCTTAAACTTTGTCGAAAACCTTTTGCGACAATTCTAGCTTTGTAGATAGTAACACTACTATCAGCGTCCGTCTTCCTCTTGAAGATCCATTTAATCTCAATGGCTCGCCGATCATTGGGCAAGTTAATCAAAGTCCTTTGTTCTCATACATGGATCTCATCTCAGATTTCATGGCCTCAAGCCATTTTGCGGAATCTGGGCTCACCATCGCTTCTTCATAGTTCGTAGGTTCGTCATGGTCTAGTAACATAACCTCCTGAACAGGATTACCGTACCACTCTGGTGCGGATCTTACTCTGGTTGACCTACGAGGTTCAGTAAAATAACTTGATCTGAAGTTCCATGATCATCATCATTAACTTCCTCACTAATTGGTATAGGCGTCACAGAAACTGGTTTCTGCGATGAACTACTTTCCAATAAGGGAGCAGGTACAATTACCTCATCAAGTTCTACTTTCCTCCCACTCACTTCTTTCGAGAGAAACTCCTTCTCTAGAAAGGATCCATTCTTAGCAATGAATGTCTTGCCTTCGGATCTGTGATAGAAGGTGTACCCAACTGTCTCCTTTGGGTATCCTATGAAGACACTTTTCTCCGATTTGGGTTTGAACTTATCAGGATGAAACCTTTTCACATAAGCATCGCAACCCCAAATTTTAAGAAACGACAACTTTGGTTTCTTGCCAACCACAGTTCATAAGATGTCGTCTCAACGGATTTAGATGGTACCCTATTTAATGTGAATGCAGCTGTCTCTAATGCATAACCCCAAAACGATAGTGGTAGATCGGTAAGAGACATCATATATCGCACCATATCTAATAAAGTACGGTTACGATGTTCGGACACACCATTACACCGTGGTGTTCCAGGTGGCGTGAGTAGTGAAACTATTTCACATTGTTTCAACTGAAGGCCAAACTCGTAACTCAAATACTCTTCTCCACGATCTGATCGTAGAAACTTTATTTTCTTGTTACGATGATTTTCAACTTCACTCTGAAATTCTTTGAACTTTTCAAATGTTTCAGACTTATGTTTCATTAAGTAGATATACCCATATCTGCTCAAATCATCTGTGAAGGTCAGAAAATAATGATACCTGCTACGAGCCTCAATATTCATCGGACCACATACATCTGTATGTATGATTTCCAACAAATCTGTTGCTCTCTCCATAGTTCCGGAGAACGGCGTTTTAGTCATCTTGCCCATGAGGCACGGTTCGCAAGCATCAAGTGATTCATAATCAAGTGATTCCAAAATCCCATCAGTATGGAGTTTCTTCATGCGCTTTACACCAATATGACCTAAACGGCAGTGCCACAAATAAGTTGCACTATCATTATTAACTTTGCATCTTTTGGCTTTCATTTTTTATGAATATGTGTATCACTACGATCGAGATCCAACAAACCATTTTATTGGGTGTATGACCATAGAAGGTTTTATTCATGTAAACAGAACAACAATTATTCTCTAATTTAAATGAATAACCGTATTGCAACAAACATGATCAAATCATATTCATGCTCAACGCAAACACCAAATAACACTTATTTAGTTTCAACACTAATCCCGAAAGTATAGGGAGTGTGCGATGATGATCATATCAATCTTGGAACTACTTCCAACACACATCGTCACCTCGCCTTTTACTAGTCTCTGTTTATTCTGCAACTCCCGTTTTGAGTTACTACTCTTAGCAACTGAACCAGTATCAAATACCGAGGGGTTGCTATAAACACTAGTAAAGTACACATCAATAACATGTATATCCAATATACCTTTGTTCACTTTGCCATCCTTCTTATCCACCAAAAACTTGGGGCAGTTCCGCTTCCAGTGACCAGTCCCTTTGCAGTAGAAGCACTTAGTCTCAGGCTTAGGTCCAGACTTGGGCTTCTTCACTTGAGCAGCAACTTGCTTGCCGTTCTTCTTGAAGTTCCCCTTCTATCCCTTTGCCCTTTTCTTGAAACTAGTGGTCTTGTTAACCATCAACACTTGATGCTCTTTCTTGATTTCTACCTTCGTCGATTTCAGCATCGCGAAGAGCTCGGGAATCACTTTCGTCATCCCTTGCATATTATAGTTCATCACGAAGTTCTACTAACTTGGTGATGGTGACTAGAGAATTCTGTCAATCACTATTTTATCTGGAAGATTAACTCCCACTTGATTCAAGCGATTGTAGTACCCAGACAATCTGAGCACATGCTCACTACTTGAGCTATTCTCCACCATCTTTTAGCTATATAACTTGTTGGAGACTTCATATCTCTCAACTCGGGTATTTGCTTGAAATATTAACTTCAACTCCTGGAACATCTCATATGGTCCATGACGTTCAAAACGTCTTTGAAGTCCCGATTCTAAGCCGTTAAGCATGGTGCACTAAACTATCAAGTAGTCATCATATTGAGCTAGCCAAACGTTCATAACGTCTGCATCTGCTCCTGCAATAGGTCTGTCACCTAGCGGTGCACCAAGGACATAATTCTTCTGTGCAGCAATGAGGATAATCCTCAGATCACGGATCCAATCCACATCTTTGCTACTAACATCTTTCAACATAATTTTTCTCTAGGAACATATCAAAAATAAACACAGGGAAGCAACAACGCGAGCTATTGATCTACAACATAATTTGCAAAATACTATCAGGACTAAGTTCATGATAAATTTAAGTTCTATTAATCATATTACTTAAGAACTCCCATTTAGATAGACATCTCTCTAATCATCTAAGTGATTATGTGATCCAAATCAACTAAACCATGTCCGATCATCACGTGAGATGGAGTAGTTTCAATGGTGAACATCACTATGTTGATCATATCTACTATATGATTCACGCTCGACCTTTCGGTCTCCGTGTTCCGAGGCCATATCTGCATATGCTAGGCTCGTCAAGTTTAACCTGAGTATTCCGCGTGTGCAACTGTTTTGCACCTGTTGTATTTGAACGTAGAGCCTATCACACCCGATCATCACGTGGTGTCTCAGCACGAAGAACTTTCGCAACGGTGCATACTTAGGGAGAACACTTTTATCTTGAAATTTTAGTGAGAGATCATCTTATAATGCTACCGTCAATCAAAGCAAGATAAGATGCATAAAAGATAAACATCACATGCAATCAATATAAGTGATATGATATGGCCATCATCATCTTGTGCTTGTGATCTCCATCTCCGAAGCACCATCATGATCACCATCGTCACCGGCGCGACACCTTGATCTCCATCGTAGCATCGTTGTCGTCTCGCCAACTATTGCTTTTACGACTATCGCTACCGCTTAGTGATAAAGTAAAACAATTACATGGCGATTGCATTTCATACAATAAAGCGACAACCATATGGCTCCTGCCAGTTGCCGATAACTCGATTACAAAACATGATCATCTCATACAATAAAATATAGCATCATGCACTACTGGAATCAGCTAATTTGCCATCTGCCAGCTCTTTGCCGTCTGCTAGCTAACGGCAAAGTCTTTGCCGTCAGCTACCAAAAAGCGGACGACAAAGAAATGGCAGACGGCAAAGAAGCTTTTTGCCATCTGCCAGCTCTTTGCCGTCTGCTAGCAGACGGCAAAGAATCTTTGCCGTCCGCTGGCGGACGGCAAAGAGGGAGGTGGCCCCCACCCCCGCCCGTTTGAAAAAAACTTAACGCCCCACCTCAAGAGGCAAAAAGGCGGACGGCAAAGATTGGCGGACGGCAAAGAGCCGATTAC